>NC_142588.1:36431014-36757085 GCF_965207765.1 Zootoca vivipara
TCGTTGATAGAGATAGAAACAATGGCATCATTTAATTTAGTATTGCAAAGAGGATATGGCTCATTGGCCCGTCGTTGTTTTGAAGATGGATTTAATTAACCTCCAATGAATCTTGCCAGTAAGTGTGAGAGCATCAGAGTGGAACTGGATGTGTCAAAAAAGCAACTGAAGTGATGGGTAATCAGCATTGCTGAGTCCAGTTCTACCTACCAAAATGTGTTCTCCTTAATAGTAGTAGTAGTAGTAGTAATAATAATAATAATAATAATTACATAACAATAATGAACTTTACAAAGAGGAGAGACAAGTTTGCACAAGCATTGTACATACTTTCTATGGATCTTGATTGAATAATTTTAAATAGTCAACAGAAAGTACAGGAAGGAACAAGAAAAATATAAAAACCCTTATTACATACGTGCTGCGCACATGGACAAGTGATTTGCCACTGGCAGAAAACAAACAATTACAATAAAAATGCTGTGAAGTAAACATCCAGTCCCTTGGGAAGGCGATCAAGCTTGGCGACATCATGAAACTCATCACAATGTCCACAGCCATAATTTATAATGAACATTTAGCAGGTGCCTCAGATGGACAGATATAATTTGCCTTCATTAATAAAGCCGTCCTTACCAGAGGTGATGTTTATACCTTTTAATCTAATAAACCTTCATCACATTATCATTGCACTTGAGGTCCTGTTTGCAACACAGAACCACACCAAACTGTTACAGCCATGGGGCGAAGGCAGGCTGCTCTACTGTGGTTTGAAAGGGTTGCTTAAGCCTTCTTGTGTCGAATGCCCCATGATCAGCACATACCAGTACCAGAAGAGGTGGAGGAATAGCAGGGGTGCTTTTATTCCCTTTGTTGCAAAGTGTATGCTTCCAGGAGACTAAATCAGAAAAAACCTCCAACTTCATTAAATGGTATTGGTGGCATACAATCACATGTGCCACTGGAATTATGTTACCAGTGATAATCAGAGATGCTGGTTATCCCATAAAGAAGTAGAGATGTTGTGACACAGATTACAGTGAAAACCTCTCCATGTTACTCAGAAGTTAAGGCCCACGTAATTCAACTCCCAGGGAAGCGTGCATAAGATGACACTGCGCCTAACGCCTAGGGTAATTACAGGAAGCAGAATAGACCATGTGGCACTCCCAGCCTCAATTGTGAGTTTAGTGATGCTCCTTTTCTGCCAATAGTGCTAACGACTACAGTAAATTGTGACCACCAGTAACAGTTCATTTGCTGGTGCTTACCACAGTCCCTATAATGGGCTCTAACTTGTCTTTGAGTGAACTCATCATGTGTTCTCCTCCACCTGTGTTCCTCTTCCAGCTTGCTTCATTGCCCCCAGCTCAAACGAACAGCAAGGAGCCACACAAGCATTTGTGCGCCCTGAAGACGGCATTTTTGTGACCATCATGTCAACTGCTCAAGTTTTCTGTCCGTTCCTGAAAGCAATGGGCTTAGTTCGGACTAATACCAGTCACCTTGTGTTGTTCTTTTGGGGGCGGGGGTAGGCAGAAGCAATCCAGCCTCCCACCCCCTAGGCAATCTGAAGCAGCTCAGCTCCAAGACATCTGCTATGGGCAAGAACTATGCTTCAGAGGAGCCGTTTTGCGCCAGTGCTGAGTTATCAAGACTCCTCATTACCATTTCCACTGGAATGACTTCATCTTATTCTTTAGAATGGGCACAACAGGCACAACATAAAGGGTGTTCTTAGGGAAGATCATGGGGTGGTTGGGGACACAAGCAAATGGTTTTCTGTTGCCCTTTTGCACAGGATCCAAAGAGTTGTCGCAACAGTTCTTCTCTTTAGTGCAAGGACTCACCTTGAATTTACTCGGTAGGTAAGATGGGCTTGGGGAGCAGCTGATATGTGGGAAGGGAGTTCTAGTGGGAATTCAAGATCTCTTGCTATGCAGTTTTGCCTGCTATGGAGTAAACTTATACAGCGGTACCTCGGGTTACAGATGCTTCAGGTTACAGACGCTTCAGGTTATAGACTCCGCTAACTCAGAAATAGTACCTCAGGTTAAGAACTTTGCTTCAGGATGAGAACAGAAATCGCGCAGTGGTGGTGCGGCGGCAGCAGCAGGAGGCCCCATTAGCTAAAGTGGTACCTCAGATTAAGAACTGTTTCAGGTTCAGAGCGGACCTCCAGAACAAATTAAGTTCTTAACCCGAGGTACCACTGTATACAAAGTCATTAAGTGGACAAACAGTCATTAAGTGGTTTCTCCTCAGTGACAAACCAACTCAAGAATAACATTGAGGTCCAGTTCTGCCCCCCCCCCCCCCAGGGATGGGTTTCACTTTGCTTTGGCAAGAATGGAAGGAAACTCCACTGTGTTCTACACCACTGGTCTTTATTTGAGGTGCAAAGAGCACATCAATGAGAGGATGAAGGAAAGAGGGGACACAAACTACCTTAGAGGGTGGGGGAAGGCAGCTAGAAAATGAAAATTGAAGGCAACAACAAGTGTCATGGAGTAGCTGCTGAGAATAAATGAAAAGGGAACTTTCCCATCGGACATGCCATTTTAATAGAAGGCCTCTCTTTCAACTGCTTACAGATGGATAATAGGATATAAGTAATTTTGGCCTGGCTGACCACAAGTACCAGTAAGGCCTCCATTAATTTACCATTTCTGCTGGAAGGGAGACCACCTCAGGAGAGTTTGGTGACAACATTAGTATCCACACGGCTGTGCCTTTTGTTCAGCGTGAAAGGCTGTTTGAATAGGGGTCAACTGTAGTCAATTCTCTCTGTTTACCACAATTAATTGTTCTGTGCTGGAGGCTAAACAAATCCCAGAAAATATTTCTGCTCCAGAAACATGCAACAAAGGTGGGTTTTTTGTTTTTGTTTTAAATGACACTGGCACAAGATGCCAGACAACAGAGAGCTGGAAATGCAGTATTTCATCCTGTACAATATAGGGTGCCTGTATTGTAAAAAAGGACCATAAAGTTGAAGTTTTAAATTCATACTGCCACTTTTCCTTCAAAAACACACGTCGAAACTGATCCACCCTTTAAAATAAAAAATAAGTAAATTAAAAATAAACTTCTGCAAAGTTCTGCATGATTTGTTGCTGCAAAGCCCCAGTGTAGAATAATGTATGAGCAAAAGTGCAGGCGGTAGTTGTTTTAAAAGGTTGCCCTTACCACGACTCTTAAGAACTCATACCATAAACATGTACAGCACCTGCCAGGTTGCACATTAAAGCTGCAATCTTATGCACTCCCAATTTTGAAATGCGCAACACGACTTTGGGGCTTGCTTCTGCTTAACTATGCACAGGATTGGGCTGCACATGTGTAAGCACTTAAGCATGAAGTGGTGGGGATTGATACCCTGTAACTCAACTTCTTCATTTAAGTGTCCATTCCATTGCAAGTACCGGTAATATGGCAGGGAGTCCTGATACCAAAGGATACACTGAGTCCAGGAAGGAGGCGTGAGGGCTCAGACAGGGTCCTAGAGTCCTCCCTCCTCATTCCCAAAGCCTAGTTAGTGCTTTCCCAGCTATAGGAAGAAGGTAGGAGAGCTCTAGGACCCTGCCAGAGACTTGTATCTCTTTCCCAAAGCCCAGCACCTTGCTTATCCGGCTGTGGGAAGGCAGCATGAGGGCTGGGGTGTGTCCAATTTTAGCCTCCTCCCACATGACAAGGCAGTGTGCGGATTGCAGGTTCCATGTCAAAGTACTCTTGTGGCCCACTTGGTATGAAAAGTTGCCCTCAACATCCCACTGTTGAACAGACAGGTCAGATATCAAACTTTGACACCTCGGCATGATACAGGAGACCGTGGCTGTCCTAACATAGATCATCGGCCTTTCCTCAATTTGCCACACTTGGATCAAAGGCATTAATGATACTCAGAAAGGCATTAGATCACTTAATCTTTGCTGCGTAGCAAGACCGGATGACATTTCCATTTGTAGATTAATATGACATTTTCAACTATGAAGCTTAAGAGCAACTTATTTTATTGAATTACCGCAGAAATAAATTAGCATACTGATATAATAGCTTATTATGGTTCTGCATATGAAAAAAAAAACACCCCACAGTGACATTAATCTATCAAATTGCTGAAGGATAAATAGCTTTGAATTGTTGACTGTATGAAACATGATACTGACCAGATTCAATCAAAAGCGGTGGGAAACAGAGCATGTCTACCTAACTGCATTTTCTTCTGAAACAATTTGTGCTGCCTCATGCACAACATAGATGGTATCTGTCTAGGATCATAGAAGCATTATGATCCAAAGCAGTTAGGTAGGTGAAGTGAAGGAAGAGCCAGTAGTTCAGTTGGTTAGAGCATGGGGATGATAATGCCACGGTTGCAAGTTCGATCCCCTTATGGGACAGCTGCACATTCCTGCATTGCAGTGTGTTTGACTAGATCAGTGTTTCTCAACCAGTGTGCCTCCAGATGTTTTGGGACTACAACTCCCATCATCCCTAGCTAGCAAGACCAGTGGTCAGGAATGATGGGAGTTGTAGTCCCAAAACATCTGGAAGCACACTGGTTGAGAAACACTGGACTAGATGATCCTCGGGGATCCCTTCCAACTCTACAATTCTATGATTCTAAAAGTTGCGGGGAAATGAGGGTACCTTTGTTTACATACAAAAATGGGAAGTGATTTAGGCTTTCACCCGACGAAAGAAATCTATGTTGATAACAGTATGAGGTTTATCTGACAAATTCATCAGTCATATTTGCATAAATACTCATATGCCTTCAATCAATAGTTACCTCTCAGCTAAAACAGCCCCTTTTCCTTGCCAACCTGACACCTCCAAGAGGCCAGGAGGTGAGGATGAGCAATGGCGCCAGCATATCAGCTTTCTGAACAGCTAAGTCTGTGACTCCTTTCTCCCATCAAATGTAGCCTGACAAACAGCAGGTGCCCATTCGGAAGTGTGCAGTGGGCAAGTTGGGGGGGGGGAGAAAGGAACATCCTTTTTAAGAATGCATTCAATTAGATTGGATGCACTTTATAAAATCTTGGAAGGTCTTTAATTAATCTCTTAGTTATTTTGTAGCTGGGTCAGAAAATCCATCATCAGTTGATTGGCATTTCATGTAACAAAACGTTTTGCCAAGAAATAAATGAGATTTCCCGACTTTTGGGAGTCACATTTGCCCTCCGTATGCTTTTTGAATAATAGGTAATTAAACGGATGGTGATTCCCCCACCCTCCCCAACCAATTACATTGATGCAAATTGATAATTCAACATAAACATCTAATTAAGTCTATTTGGAATGTCATTTGTAACTCAATTCATGTTAGACCCCCAAACTGATACAGACAAAGTAGGGCGCTCCAAAAAATAGAATGGGGAGATGGGGCGAGAAAGAAATAAGAGTGAAGGTACTTCTTCAAGGATGGGTGGAAGATGGGAAGGGAAGAGAATATGGTACCCTAGAGGTTGTCACCTGATCTGGCAGGTTGCCCCTGAGGAGTCAAATGTGGTAGGAAGACAAACCTTTAGAGCAGGGATGAGGAAGCTGTAGCCCTCTAGATATTACTGGACTACAACTCCCATTATCCTTGACCACTGGCCATGCTGGCTGGGGCTGATGGGAATTAAGACAGGCTCTCTCTATCCCTGGTTTAGAATCTTCTCTTAGGGAGCTCCTCTAAGTCCCCCTGCTCTTGGGGCTCCACATCCTACCTTTCCCCAATAGTTCGTCATCTGAAGCAGCATTTCAACTGACCCCACAGCTTTCTTACCTTCTCTCAAAATGAAGTCATAATGAAGCTTCCATAATGTGCCAGTAATGTTGGATTGTTTACCTCATGCTGTTTGGCCAAATCACGAGAGAGACTTCACGTTAGTCTCAGCAGCTTTGAGGTAGGGAGGAAAACTAGAATGGGAGGTCCAGACAGCACCTATTCTGCCAACTCATGTGGTGTTCCAGCATAGCAGTGCAATGAAGAAAGCCCCAATGCACTAGCAAAAGTCCTTGCGCAGGCTTCTGCTGGTGTGACACATTAGCTGAACTGTGCCCCAAGAGTCTGAATTTGTATAAGGCAACTTCTTATGTTCGTGGCCACTTTTGAGTTGGATGCCTTTAACAGCATGGCTGTTAAAAATTATCAGATTATTAAAAATGGCTAGGTCCTAAATGGTACCACTTTCATAAGACACAATGCCATGGGATTTCATAGATGCAATTATGTCCTTGCGTAGTTAGCTATCACGACAACTGCTATTTTTATTATGCATTTCAGTGCAGGAATGCCTATTTTTATTTCTTACGGTGAAAACAGAAAAGCAGATTCAAAGGAGGTTGCTTGGTCTGAGTAACGGATGGGACAATTTTAAAGAGAGGAAGCAATACTCCGTTCCCCCAACCCAAAAGCAGCAGAATGGAAAAGAAAACCGAGGAAGCCAGCTAAAAACATGCCTTGTCTCCATCCGTAGGGCAAGGAGTTAACCTGGTCATCTCGGCTACAGTGGAAGACCACGCAGAAAGTCTGATTAGCAATTCCTAAGAGAAGAGACCTGCCCACGCCATGGAAAAGTTGCTGTTTCCTGCTTCATTGCCTGAAGCACTATAGAAAGAAAGGCCAACCCCCTATAGGTCAAGCCCCACCCTCATGCCAGGCAAATCAATCAAGGACAGCTGCTCTAACAAATGCAGGGGAAAGGGCACCTCTGCATGTTAAAAGCACAAAGTGACAGCCTGCACTGGACACCAATGTGTAGGCAGCCTTACAAATTTACAGACAGGGGTTGTGACCCTTCCACTGACACTTCCATACATTCATGTGAATTAAGGGGGAAAGGAATGATTTATGGGACTAATTCCGCTGCCAAATTTACTGTAGGGAACTATCTTGAAAACAGCTGCAGAGGTTTGCAGGTTGGGCCCTGGGTTCTGATTAACGAAATGCAGCAAGAAGCAATAAAATGCAGAACTCTAATAAGCCAAAATATATATTTATTTATTTTTTAAAAAACTTTGCGTGGTCTATTAGCAGGCATGAAAGAAGGTGGGGATAAGCTGTGTCCTCTTTCTCTCTGTGATTGTCAGAACAGAACTCCTTGCCTGCTGAAACAGAGACGCTGCACATTTAATTCACTCAACGTTGGTGAATCTATTTTCATTTGGCTTCACATGAAACAGCTGACAATCTTTCTGCAGTATAAATGATACATGCAGATCCTCCCAATTAGCACCTGCAGTTCGGCTTCAATAAATGGGAGAAGTTGCAGAGCTACGAGTCCAAGTTCTCTAGTTGCATTCAAGAGATTCCCCAAGATACAAGCACTGCAGTAGCCAATATGGTACCCCTCCACATGTTGTGGACTACAACTTCCATATTATTCTCAACCACTAGGTATACTGGCTGGGACTGAGGGGAGTTGTAGTCTCAAACACCTGGAAGGAACTATGCTGGCTGCTCCTGAACTAGGACAACCACTGTAAAGACAGCACTTATCAACTGAGCACCACCTGACAGCATTTCGATTCAGATCTTCATCTGAAGTTTAAATGAAAGGGCTATTGAGAAGTAAGAAGTGATATACAAGTAACTTGAAACTTAGGCACATTTAACTTGTGTGCATTCAGCGCTGAAGCCGCTAGGGTGGAAAAAGGTGGAAGAAAGGGTGCTTGGGGGAAAACACATTGGCAATTAGGGTCGCCAGACTCAATAGAGGACAGGACTTCTGTGCCTTTAATTGCCCTGCTCTCTTTTGAGTCTGGAAACCTTAAAGAGAAACCAGCAGACCCTTTGTTTAATTTCCAAGCAAAGGGTCTGCTGGTTTCTCTTTAAGGTTTCCAGACTCAAAAGAGAGCAGGGCAATTAAAAGCACAGAAGTCCTGTCCTCTATTGAGTCTGGCAACCCTATTGGCAATCCTACCAGCCATTGAACTCAATACCGTATGTTTTGACTACACACAAATTTGGCTTTAGGTGCGATCCCCGCAATGTAACCCCAGTGTAAGTTGAGAGTCGCCTGCATCTCATAGGATCAGCATTTAAGTTTTGTGGAGAAGTTGTCTGGCTGCAGCAAAAGCAACATACAAGAGACCTGGGGTATCTGCCTTCCGAAAGACCCATTCTAATTAGGGAAGCTGTCGTGTTCCCCCGCCGCCACCCAAAAATGTTGCTGTTTGAACTTGCGTTCAAACCATGCAGAAACAAACGGAGGTTGCGTCACAGCAGTGCATACTTAAGGGTTCTGCCCTTAATTCATGAACTGGGACAAACAAGGAAAGCTGCTATGTCCCCACTAGTGCAAACACAGCTGGAGCAGCTATGATTAAAAGAATAATGAGCTAAAACCTCCATCTACATTATCTGAATTGTGACAGAGTAGATACCAATTAACAGTGGGCTAGAGGATCCAGCCATTGATTAGGTGTGCAGGGTAGCAAAGCAATGAAGTGATGTTTATTCTTTTAGTCTGTTAATGTAGTTAGGGAAGACTGGTGATTTACCAGAAAGCTTTTAGCTCCAAGTTAAACTTTGGTGGCTTATTGCTACAGCAACACACTGGCCACTAGAGCTAACAATCTGGCAGATGTTTGCATTACAAAGGGTGTCCCCCCCCCCCAACGCCAGGGAAATTATTCCCATGTCAATTAGAGCTACATCAAGTCCTTGCTAGGAATCATCAGTGAGAAAACAACAGGTGGGTATATCTTTTTAAACTGCTGTTTGACCCTTGACAAAACTTTGTATGTTGCTTTGAGTGCTGCGCTGCAGCTTACGGATGTTTAAAATAAATATATGGTTTTCTCTGTGTTGTGCAGAGAATGCATCTTGGTAGGTATTTGACACCCCACCCCACAAAGATGCCTGCCCCATGCCGTATTTGGGCTGTAACGGTTCCCTACAGTGCACAAGAAGTGTGAGTGAAACCCAGAGAGTTAGATAAGATGAGGAAAAGTGATTGTGCAAGGCTCTATCTAGACCATCATGACAAAGATCCAGTTCCACATTTTTTAATTTTTGATTCATTTTCAGTTTGACAAGGCACATTTTGTGACCTATACAGTGGTACCTCTACTTACGAATCTAATGCCTTCCGAACGCACATTCGTAAGTCGAAAAAAATTGTAAGTCGAATCCCATAAGAATGCATTGGGAGAAAATATTTGTACGTTGAAGCAACCCTATCTAAAAATTCGTAAGTAGAAAAAATCCTATCTAAGCCGCATCCAAGATGGCGGACAGAGCTCCGTAAGTAGAAACATTCATAAATAGAGTTATTCGTAAGTAGAGGTACCACTGTAAGTGCATTTCTCAGTCTCCTTGACCACCTATGGCTCTCTCTCGTGGATAGTGGAACAGAATTTCATAGCAAAAACGGTCTGTCTAATGCTTTGGAGACGTCTTTACCCTCCTGCACCTAAAACCCTGAATGATGATTTATTGCTTCTTAATTACAATTTAATATGGCCAATAAGGTGGCAGCTGATTTATGTTACTCTGTATGAGCATAAGAAAATCTATTTTTGAAAAAAACCCATATATCTTCTCTTTCAGTAGCCCTGCTGAGGATATCTTTGGAAATATACTGCCTTGTGTTGCTGTTTAGGTAGGCAGATCTAATAGTTCAATGCATCAAATTTGGCGCTTGGATCTTCTTGTATTACCTAAACGTTTGGCAGAATCATTTCACAAGGAGATATTTCCAAATGGGTGGAACAAAGAGGTGAAGAAGGGGGGAAAGTCTATTATAGCTACTTACATTCACGAGAGAAGAAAGAGCTAATATATAGGTTACCTTCAGAGCTTGGATACTATGACAAAGCAGCATTCGCCAGTTGGCTCCTGTGTCAGACCAGTAACATACACAGGACGCTCACATTACTTTAACAATCTGTGTACACAACAGTTCAGCTGTATAAATCAACCAGTGTACACTCTTTCACACCAACTTAACACCTGAACATGTGTAGAGATGCCTTGTACCTGTATTCAGTGCAATGTATGAATAAGCCTACAGGTAGACTGAATAATCAGGGACGTGGGTGGTGCTGTGGGTTGAACCACAGAGCCTAGGGCTTGCCGATCAGAAGGTCGGATGTTCGAATCCCTGCGACGGGGTGAGCTCCCGTTGCTTGGTCCCTGCTCCTGCCAACCCAGCAGTTCAAAAGCACCTCAAAGTAAAAGGTAAAGGTAAAGGGACCCCTGACCATTAGGTCCAGTCGTGACCGACTCTGGGGTTGCACGCTCATCTCGCATTATTGGCCGAGGGAGCCGGCGTATAGCTTCCAGGTCATGTGGCCAGCATGACAAAGCCGCTTCTGGCAAACCAGAGCAGCACATGGAAAGCACCTCAAAGTACAAGTAGATAAATAGGTGGGAAGGTAAACAGCATTTCCATGTGCTGCTCTGGTTTGCCAGAAGCGGCTTAGTCATGACGGCCACATGACCTGGAAGCTGTACGCCGGCTCCAACGGCCAATAGAGCGAGATGAGCACCGCAACCCCAGAGTCGGTCACGACTGGACTAATGGCCAGGGGTCCCTTTACCTTTAGGCTGAATAATATAGTGGCTCCATCAGGTCCTTTGACACTACCTTTGCACCAGTTAAATCTGGTTTAGCCATGTTGCAATCCTCATGGCAGCCCTATTAATGCACTAAAAGGAACACCTGTGGGCTTAAAAGTGAAGAGGGCGAAGAGCTATCTGTGCACATCCTGGCATCATAGCGTCTCCATGCACACCTCTCCCTTCCCAGGGAAGACTTCTGCAGGTAAAGAAGTCATCATAGGAAAATCCCCCTCTGTGCACATGTTTCATGCCTCTTGTTTTGTAGTTGGAGATAAATCATTAGTATTTTTCCCAGCACAGTAACTCATAGCATTTAACTATATGCATTCATGGATAAAGTTCTAACTACAGGGGAAAGTTCTGCGCTTGGCTTCCTACAGGCAGGTTCTCTCTTTCTCTCCTTTCCCATTTGGATTATGTGAACATATGCCAGCAGCATATAGAAGTGATATAATCAGTCCTTTCTTCCGCAAATAAAGGGGGGGGGAGGAAAGGTGGTGTGGCTTTTCCTAGAAGCGCTGCCTGCCTTCCCTGCCAGACTGGGAAGGGATACTTGTTCCTGGCAAGCAGGCAAGTGAGTTCATTGAATCTTCCCCATTTGGATTCCCAGGAAACTTTAAGGACCCTTCCTTCTTGAGGCTCTCTATAAACAAAGTAACACTGCTCACAGAGTTAAGTTACATGATCACAATGCAGGCTCTTTTATTAAGACATTGCAAAGGGCGTGCAATTATTCTTTTATAGCTTGGTACTGTTGACACATGTAAAAGTTTGATTCATGCACAAGTTGCACTCTTCGTCTCTAACCTTAGATGTATGGTTGCAGCGTAACATTAATTAATGTTCATAAAACACTCTGGAAATGAAAATAGACACATCAGGATTAGAGAAGGTTATTAGGAGGATTTCCCATTATAGGAAATTTGTTGTGCGATTCTCAAGCTGCCTATGATTTATCGCAGGGAGGAAAAAAGGAAGGGATGAGAGGTTTGTTCTTTTTAAAACAAATACACCCATTTTAAACCTAAAATCTGAGATGAAATTTCTGTGGAATGAAATTTGGGGGAAAGCTGTGTGGAAATTACTCTGCGTGGGAAACGGCATATTCAGGAATGTCAATACTAAGGAAAATGTGAACTGTGAACCTGAAAGGTCTTTAGTTCAAATTTCACCTCAGCCACAAATTCATTAGCTGACTAATGTATCGATATCAAATTACACACAGTCCAGTTCTGACCCAATTATAGTTATTTCCAATCTCCAGAGCTGTGCCAGAATGACGTGGTCTTTGGAGCCCTGGCTGAGTGGCAGCAAATTCACTACCCAAAATATCTATGCTGGACTTCATGGGTGGACTGGTAGCGATGCAACAGCAATTAAGGAAACCCAGATGGAACATTTTTGATGGCTGTGACCACCTTGGTCTATTGAGAACTTTTCTGCAAGCCTAAAAGCCAGTTAACTTTCTTAAGCAATTTTTAAAAAAAAAACTGAAGAATTTTCAATGGGGTCCAGATATAAAGAAGAAAAGGAGGTCCTACCTCTACCACTGACTTTGCATCCAGTCGAAAGTTGAAATCTCCAAAGACAAAATATGAAACTCTCTCAAACCGCTGATCTATAATTCTGAAAAGGCACAATGGGGGGAAAAGAATTAAATGCAGTATGCTCAGCTGTATGTGAAAGAAAGGAATCTGTAAAGTACCTTCACTTTAAAAACAATACCCAGAATTGTAACTGCAAAGAGATTACTGAAACCCTGCCAAGGTCTTGGTGGGAAGAGGGTCTGCAAGGTGGCGCTGGGCAAGCGCACAAGTTCCTTAGAAGAACTAAGGTAGACTGACAGAGAGAAGAAGACTTGAGGATTGTGGGATCCACTTGGTGGGATCCAACCAAAAACCCACTCCTGGCCACACCAAGCTTTCTTCATTTCAGCATTATTAAATTTAGGGTGGTGGTGGGGGTGCATGTCATTCCATTATTAATATTGTTACAACAATCCAGAATGAGAAATCCTTGTTGATCTACTGAAATTCAGCCAGATACAATACAGCCAGATCTAGCACACCCTTGATCTAGGATGCCTGGAGGAGCCAACCTGGAGGAGCTTCTCTGCCACTGAAAGAAAACATTGATGAGCAGGTGCTCATGTTTGGATGTGTGTCTGCATGTGACCAGATGAGTTTAAAATGGCACCTCTGGTTAAGAACTTAATTCATTCCAGAGGTCTGTTCTTAACCTGAAACTGTTCTTAACCTGAGGTACGTCTTTAGCTAATGGGGCCTCCTGCTGCTGCCGCACCGCCGGAGCACGATTTTTGTTCTCATCTTGAAGCAAAGTTCTTAACCTGAGGTACTATTTCTGGGTTAGCGGAGTTTGTAACCTGAAGCGTTTGTAACCCAAGGTACCACTGTACCTTTTTCATTGCTAGATTAGGCAACAAAAAGCGTAAAGGCTAGCCACTGGTGTGGACATTGTCTCTCGTCACTTAGCCTCAGCCCTCCCATCAAAAATACAGTGGTACCTCTGGTTACGAACTTAATTCGTTCCAGACGTCCGTTCTTAAGCTGAAACCGTTCTTATCCTGAGGCGCGCTTTCGCATCCTGGGGCAAAGTTCGCAACCAGGAGCAGCTACTTCCGGGTTAGTGGAGCTCGTAACCTGAAGCGTTCGTAACCAGAGGTACCACTGTAGAAGCACCAACTGTATCAGGCAAGGCAAACAGCTGAACATAAATAAACCAGCTTCTTGCAGGTGCTGATTGAAGTTCATTATTGTGAAGAAATTTGGAAGTGTAGCCTGTCAAAAAATGTTGCAGTGTCGAGTGCTCCTCTTCAGAGTTCCATCCATGCTATACTACTGCTACTACTATTATTAGTAGTAGCAGCAGCAATATTACTACTAGTATACTCCCCCCCCCCGAGTATATTCCTTAGGAATGAACTTCAAATTGAAGTAGGCAAATTTGAAAAGAGATTTATGAGATTTTTTGAGGTGAAAAATATTATGATGCTACAGCTTGAGTAATAGGAATATGGTTTCTATGACAGTTTTGATACTTTAAGTTAAACAACGACAACATGTATAGCTTTGCTCCTGGGAAAGCTACCTGTTGCAAAAAAAAAAAAACAAGAAACCCTGAAGGCGTGAAAATAAATACATCAAACTGGCCTACTGCTTAGTAAAATAATTTGTGTTAAGATATTTTCTAGAGGGTGGGGCATCAGAATATGCTGCCAGATTAACTCGATCTGCAGCCTTGCTTTGAGTGATCTCAGAGAGATGAATGGGTTTGAACGAGCAGCATACGAAAAGCATGTACTCCTTTAGGTTTTAGCAGTTAACAACTATAAATCTCGACAGCTCATCAAATATCAAATATATTCAGGAGGGTGTTCCCCTCCCCAACTGACCAGGAGAGCTTTAGAAGTGGCTTCATTGTAATCCTGCATTACAATTTCCTTTTGAACATGCCATGAATCAAAATTTCCTATAAAAGGTTGCAATTAATCACCCAATGGAGTGATAAATTTCAATGGTGTAAAAAAGGAAGCAGCCAAGTCATGTCACCAGCATTAATTTAATGTTTCACAGTGGGAGGATCTGATTCTATTTCACATAGTTCTTATCTGATGTCCGCATTGCATCATCAAAAATACTGTAATTTATCTGCAAGACTTACAACCCAATCCTATGACGCTACCACAACCGATCGAGTTAAAGGAGCCCACCACTGGAATGAGGCCACCATTTGCTGCTCCATCTCTTTGGGCTGGTATGACTGCTTGGCAGAATAGATAATGCTGCTGAACCAATGCTGAATATAAGGTAGCTTCCCTTGCCTCTGTATCCTGAAACCCAGGAGAACATGACCACTTCCTCCCAAGTTTCCAAGCACTTCCACTTCATCAATCAGTTCCTCCCTCTTGGTGTGGATCAGGTCCAAGGTAGATGATCCCCTTATTGGTTCTTCCACCTTCTGGGAAATGAAATTGTCAGCGAGGCAATGGAGGAATTTGTCAGACCTTACACTCTTGGCAGAGTTTGAGACCCAACAGATATCAGGGAAGTTGAAGTCCTCCAGGATTATTATTTCTCTCCTTTTTGAATGTTTGGCCATCTGCTCTAGTAAGGCATCATCCAAGTCTTCAGTCTGGCTTGGCGGTCTATAGCAGACTCCCATAGTAAGGTCACACTGTCGTTCCTCTCTCCTACAATTTTTACCCATATACTCTCAATCTGCTTTTCATGCTCCAGGTCATGGATTTCTTCACAGGTGTACACATCCTTTATATGTAATGCTACTATATTTGAGTTACTTGTGACATCAGCAACCAGACTGAGTGACCTAATGCCCTCCAGGGAACAATGACTATTAACATTTTAACTGAACATGCAGGAAGAATAGTCCAAAATGACCATTAGGAAATGCCATTGGGCTGCTTCAGCTGCAACACACCAAACCATGGTTTGTGAACAAGTTTGAAGACCCCCATGCCCACAGTACCTTGCTATGCTTCCATCCCCTCCTTCTCTCCTTAGTGCCTCAGTTCCTTCCCTTTGTTCTTGAATTGAGGAAAAACTATGTTGCTTATAAATCTGGCCGATTAGGTGACATGCCACTCACAGCTTGCTTGTTTGAGTGAAATGAGAAACAGTTGTTTGCTTTAAAGCAGGAAACAAAACCAGAAACAGTGGATCATGAGGGGAAGAAGAATGGAGAAGTGGTTGAGCCTGAGGGTCCTTCTGGCCTTGTTGATGTAGAACCAACTCATGGGTTTGGCATTATGTCTGAATCAGCCCACAGCCAGAAAAAGTGTAATTCTGCCGTTTAGTCTCAACGTTCCATGTTTTTAAATGTATCCGTCACATGCAACATATGCTTTGTGAAGTGTTTCCATAGGTGAATATTCCGGCGGGGGTGGGGGCAAGATGGAAAGCAACCATCTATCACAGTTATGATCCACTTGCTTGCTGTTGTTAGATCTGTGATGGTGCCTTCCCTTCTTGTTCAACAATGATTCACATGCCACATTAAGTACTCTTACTCAGTTCAATATTTGCAGCAACGGCTGTAGCAAATATAAAAATCCATACTCAAAACTGACTAACTTATGAACCATAAAACTGCAATATGAATTCCTGACTTTGGCCCTCAGTAAATTACAAGTACTGCCTGAACTCAACATAACTGAGAAGCAGTCTCCCATGCTATGTCCCATCCACAAATTTCCCTCCACAACTCCAAGACTTGCTTCTCTAAAAAAGAAAAAAAGAGAAAAATTTGAATGAAAGATGAAGTGGAGGGCACATAAACGTTAAGAGGTTGCAGGCAGCTGACCAGTTTATTCCATTATTTATACTAACATGGACATAAATGGAATTTCAGAGTCGCAATGCACTGAAGGAGTTCATTTCATGACAAGGGCCTCCTCAGTTATTACGGTACCTGTAAAGAGGGGGAATGAGTAGCAAGGGGCTGTGGGGCTGCGCTTTCAGTATCACTAAAAGCTTGTGTAGGCAACTAACAAGTGGTTGCTTTTGCAACGGGGAGTTTCATTTGCTCATGGAGTCTTCTTGCGTGACGTAGAATGCTGATTTTCCCGGGTTCGAAATCACTCAGAGAACTCCATGAATACAGCAGTCTCCCCACTGCAGAAATGAAAATTCAAGCACTGCAAAAATAGGGGGCAAGGGGAAAAGTGCAGCCCTGCAAATCCCTTGGTACTCGCTTTCCCCTTTCATGCAAGTAAGCACTGAAAAGGGGTAATAATGAATACAGTACCTTCAAGGCACAGGGAAGAGGGGGGAAGGGAACCTTTCAAATTTATCTCAACGGATGAGACATCATAAAGCGTGCTTGAATAGGAGATTATGCTGATGCTGCTGGTAAAGAAATGGAAGAATTTCTAAATCATTACTCTAAATGGAACAAATCAATAAGCCCTTTAAACACAGATATGCATAATTTCTACTTAAAACTGAACACTACATTCATTACACTGGAATCCCATGCTTCCTCCAAGGTGATTAGGTCGGCGTTACCTCAAATTAATCTCAGCATCCCGTTGAGGAGGATTAGGGGGAACATTAAGAACATACAAAGAGTGCCCAGACCAAAGGCTCATTTAGGCCAGCATCCTGTTACCGCAGTGACCAACTAGATGCCTACGGGAAGCCTGCGAGCAAGACGTAACTGCAAGGACAGTCTTCCCACTTATGCTCTCCAACACCTGGCATTCAGAAGCACCAGCCATTGGCAGCCATATCCTCCATGAATGGATCTAATCCCCACTGAAAGCTGTCTAAGTTGGTAGCCTTGTGGTAAGGAGACAGTGGCCATCCAGAAGCTTCATACCAGAGTGGGCTACTGAAAGCGTACCTCTGTGGCCCACATTTTAGCACTCTCATTGTGGCACTTAATTAAAGCAGAGTCTGGTTTCCAATGGAATTCCAGTTTTCAGGACTTACTTGCAGCCCATACGATGAACTGCTTTGTTCAAGTGGGAAGAATATACACCGGGTGATCAATCACTGCTTTGGGGTTGCATTCATAATCTTACTTTCCAGAGTCTTATCTTTTAAAAAAATTGTTATTAAGACCCACTATCACAGTCACACTTTCACTCAAGTCTGATATGCTTTAAGGTTTGTCAAGCTACCTGGAAACAATTCACCAAGGCTACAGAAGAAAGCTTCTATCTGTTTCTATCTGTTTAGAGTTGGTCCTTGTCTGAATACATTTTGCAAAACAACAATGAATGGATAGATGGATGGAAAGAAGGTCTGGTAAAGGGTTTTTTTTGGGGGGGGATAGATGGCTACTATTGTTCCAAGGGTGGCCAATATTTTTCCTGGTGTTTTAAGTGATTAAAGTTTTACATTAATAATTGAGACTTTACGGCTTTCTTTAACAACAGCAAAACAAAACACTCTAAGCAAATAATTGGCATTTGGGAGTTCAAACCCTTTCAGAAAGTTGTTGTTGTTGTTGTTATATAAAAATGTTGGAGGAATTTAGTTATTTAAAAGAAGAAGTAAGAAAGAGGATGTAGGAACTTTAGACAGCCAGCATTTTACTATTTTGCCTTCAGTACTGACAAGAAATATCAACAACCTCAGATATGCAGATGACACAACCTTGATGGCAGAAAGTGAGGAGGAATTAAAGAACCTTTTAATGAGGGTGAAAGAGGAGAGCGCAAAATATGGTCTGAAGCTCAACATCAAAAAAACCAAGATCATGGCCACTGGTCCCATCACCTCCTGGCAAATAGAAGGGGAAGAAATGGAGGCAGTGAGAGATTTTACTTTCTTGGGCTCCTTGATCACTGCAGATGGTGACAGCAGTCACGAAATTAAAAGACGCCTGCTTCTTGGGAGAAAAGAAATGACAAACCTAGACAGCATCTTAAAAAGCAGAGAAATCACATTGCCTACAAAGGTCCGTATAGTTAAAGCTATGGTTTTCCCAGTAGTGATGTATGGAAGTGAGAGCTGGACCATCAAGAAGGCTGATCGCCGAAGAGTTGATGCTTTTGAGTTGTGGTGCTGGAGGAGACTCTTGAGAGTCCCATGGACTGCAAGAAGATCAAACCTATCCATTCTTAAGGAAATCAGCCCTGGGTGCTCACTGGAAGGACAGATCGTGAAGCTGAGGCTCCAATACTTTGGCCACCTCATGAGAAGAGAAGAATCCTTGGAAAAGACCTTGATGTTGGGAAAGATTGAGGGCACTAGGAGAAGGGGATGACAGAGGACAAGATGGTTGGACAGTGTTCTCGAAGCTATGAACATGAGTTTGACCAAACTGCGGGAGGCAGTGGAAGACAGGAGTGCCTGGCGTGCTATGGTCCATGGGGTCACGAAGAGTCGGACACGACTAAACGACTAAACAACAACAACAACTGACAAGCTGGGGGGATGGGAAAATATTTCAGTTCAGAAAAATGCAAGCCTTCCTAATTCACACTTCCAGAAGCAATATATAAATTAAAGCACAGCTATTCTTCAAAATTTGCATTTTTTTTCATTTTCACAGAAGTTTAGTATCAGATATGGGTGCAAAAATGCGCATATATATATATATATATATATATATATATATATATATATGGGAAGTATGCATCTAACATAAAAACTACTATATTGAGGGGGAAATTACAGTATTTCAAAAATCTGTGTATCGGGCAAAACGGCATGCAAAAAAGTGTCTATTAGGAGAAATGTGTGCTAAAATGCTAATGATTTTTCAGGAGGACTTTTGAAAACATAAATCACAAGCCAGTGTAGAAAATGTGGTGAACTGAAATTAACACTGGAATAAGAGGCAGTAGCAAACAAAAATTTGAACAGAATTGGGAGAAATTTGGAAATTATATGAAACAACAATGCCCCGCAATAAAATCTTGGATCCATTTCTAAAGATCGGTACTGGGTGTAAGGATTATAAAATAGAAGGGAAAATGAGTAAAACATAGAAAGGTGAGGGAAGCAGTATCTAACAAAATTTAAGGAGATCAAGAAGCAGACAAGTGGGAGTATACGAATGGGGAGGATAATGTATTTGTTTTGAAGATTTATGAGATATAATTTGTATATGATTTGTTTTAGTTGAATTAGATTGAGTAAGAAGATTGAAGTATGTAATAGCAGGTATGTATTTGTATTATGATACTAAATCTGTTAGGGTTTGATTGTTGTAATTTGATGTAATTTAATTTGATTTGATATGTTTTGATTTGAATCTCAATAAAGTTTATTTGGAAGAAAAATGAAATTAACACTGGAAAACTGATAGAAAACTAAATTGACAGACTTGCCCCTTACTTATACCACAATCCAATGCATGTTTACATAGAAGCAAATCTCAGTGCATTACTCCCTAATGAACACATTTAGGACTGAGGTCTGACTTAACAGTATTAATTTAGTACAACTTTTCTGACTAATTTTCAATACATTAAAGGCTTGCCTACCTATTTCTTCATATGCAAAAAAAGTGAAATGTAATCTTTTAAGTAATTAAACTTTATTCCATAAATGCCACTCAAAATTTGCAGCAAGGTGGTTTAAGATCCATAGGATTTTTTCCCCTGGCTCCTTCAATATGTATTTTATGCCTTCAAGTTCATTTCAGCCTTCCAAGGGAATAATAAAAGACAAGGAGAGATGCAGCTGGCTTTCAATACTTATTCCCTCGGATACTGCAACAGAGATGGACAGGATTTTGGGGAGGGGTGATGGAAGAAGGAAGCAGTTGCGTATCAGCTCTGTGTGTGTGTTGGGGAGCTGCTGAACATGATTCAGTGTGACAAGAGGCACAGTGATCTGGCTAAACCATTTCTCAGCGCACTTTGTAAGGAGGATCAGCTGCATTATTCCTTTAATAGCCATGTCTAATGCAATAGGCAAGCGGGTTTTGTCCCGAGTCAAGGTATCAGCTGCAGGTCAGAAGGTAACATTCTGTTTACAAGATTATTTCCTAAAGCACTTATCTCGCCTTCGGTGTGAAAAGTTGACTTTTCTGTTTGTAAGGGGGCCAAAAGAATTGAGGGAATGGGAAAAATTAGCTACACTGGGCTGGAGCTGAATGCCATCAAGTGGGAGGTCTGAGAAGGGCCTGCTGTGGCTCTCAGCAGGATACCTTATTACCCACGTCATCGCAGTTCATTCAGGCAAGCAGTAACAGTGTCACCAACATTCCCACACAAAGACAAAGTTCTTCACACAGTCTATAAACATGCTTCCCCTGGCCGATTCATCCTAGCTTGACACCAATGAAAAGGGGGTTCTTCTCTCACTCTTTTTTTTTAAATGAATAACAAAACAAAACAAAACAAAAATCCCAACCTCAGGCCAAAAAGGATGAATGGAAGGAGGGAAAAAAAAGAAAGCAGTTGCATTGTCACATATCTAGGGAAGAAACAATTTGGAGGTCAACTTTATTTAATTCTCACAGACACCTTTCTAATTGTACGGAAAACTTGGGAGGCTAAAGATTAATATTTTATCTACTCTCATGTTTATAGGTCTACTTTTCCGAGAGCTGGCAATTCCCACCGTGGGTGTGCTTTGTGTACCAATGAAGGCAGTGACATTAAACAGCGTTGCAGGGTAATTTGATGTTAACAATGAAAGAGGGACGGACACACACACACACACACACACACACGCTGAAAGGACACACACAGGGAAATAATAATAAGCAAATATTTAGTACGGAATTCAAGCACACAAGCAAAGCCATTGAGAACTCAGCAGCGACGCAGAGAAGAGTTTAAACTCTTTTCAAAACATATTTAAAGGGAGCTTTGTAATGTTCTGAAAGTCCCATGCTGCATATTAAATCTGAGGACTCTACTCAGGCAGCTGACATAAAAACGTACCTTGACATCTATAAAGTTGCCTTTATAGAAGAGCATGGCAATTATTTAACTTTAAAAAAAGAAGAAAAGAAATAAATGCTTTAAAGACAAGAAATACTGTAGTTTTGACAAGAGGCCAAACAACACGACCAACTAATTGTATCAATTTGGTGTTAGTGTTTGGCAGCATTTTTGTTGTTGCTGAAACGACTTGTCCTACTTTCAAGTTAATCTAAACTTTGAAGCCAGAGTCTATTTCAATTTGAATCTAGTAAAAAAATAGTAGCCTGCAGTAGGTCTCAACATGCAAGCCGAAACAATTCTTTTCCCATTATGTATCCTCCCTGAAAGGTTTAGAAAGCGGTTGAGATAAGTAGAGACAATAGGAGTGTTTGCATACATGAAGGATGCTAAATCCCCCCCCTTTCAAAATGACAAGAAAGGGATCTCAATGTGGTTCCAGAATGAAGGTCACAGAAAGGTTATCGGATAGAGGATGTTGGATTTTATATTTGCTCTTAATAGAAAGTATAGTTAGGAAGCGTTTTTCAGCTCCAAAGGAAAGAGAATGTTTGGATTAAGAGGCACTAGACTTATATTGCTGAATATAGGGACAAATAAGATGATTAAATGCTTACAGGACTTTATCACCGTGCATGAACTCACTATTGAGAAACCCTCTTCTAAGTGCCCACCAAAGCAAAGCAATGCTATCCCTCTCTTCTCTGCCCATGCACCCCCTTAAATTTCATTCTAGGGGTTCCCCCAACCCTCTGGAGCAGATTTGAGGAGGGCGCACAGTGTGAAAAGAGGGCGAAAACGTCTGTTGGGAAAGCAGAATCTTTGTGCTGATGGGACATGTAACTAGAATACCACCCAAAATAGCTAAGGCCACCAATCTCAGGAGCTCAGTATCTAGTCTCCATTGCCTCCTGTTGAAGATTCTGGAGAAGACATCATGAGGTAAGTTCAGATCAGGAAAGCAGGCAGCTGAGGAGGCTGCAGAGCACGAGAAACATTGAATGGAATAAACAAAACCACACATGGGCGACATTCACCCCAGCCACCTTGCAATGACAATGTTAACCCAACTCTCACCCATCAAAAGTCATCTCTCTCTCTCTCGGCAGAAAGATGGGTGCCTTTTTCACAGTGACAGAAAACCTCCGAGAGGTTGGAGGACAGGTTTTGGCATAGCCCTACTCTAGAGAGAAAGGCCGATGAGTAGCAATAAATAAGGGCCTGGAAGTAAAGAGCCACAGGTACAGGCCCTAGTTCAGTGCTAAGAGTGTGTGTTTGAAACCCTGAAGAGCTTCTGCAAAACAGAGTAGACATTACCGAGCGACAAGGACCAATGGCCTGTCTCACTGTAAGGCAGATTACCATGTCCGTAGATGGAAGGAACAGCAGGCATGGCTTTAAAAGGGTATAAGACAAGTTCATGGAGGGTAACGCTTTCACTGGTTACTAGTCATCATGGCGTGCCTAACCCTGGAAGACCACTTGCTGGTAACAGCGGTAAAAATCTGGTTTGTCACTGTGAGAAAGAAGCAGGGTTCTGGATTAGGCAAGTTTTTGGCCTGTCCTACCAGGGCTCTTCTCACATTCTATAGTTCTTTGAATTTCTGAGGAGAACCTTGCCCTGTACTTCTGAACAATCCTACTTGCGACTATGGCCTGCAGAACCCATCTAGAAAGGACTGGCTAGAAACATAAAGGGGAAACATAATTGATGACAATCTAAGAGCAAATGAAAAAGGCCTAATGTAAGTGCTTTCACCGACACGTTTGAAATGTTGTAACACTGACATTAAAAAGCTCAACTTTATCATATTCTTGAACCTCTTGCTTTTTTTAAAAAAAAATACACAATAACCAAAACCTATTAATAATACAAAAAAAAATTCAAAAGGTCAAATAGCAAACAACAAGATGAAAGGTGTTGTCAAGAGGCTTAGGTAATCATCTTAATACTCAGGGCATTTGGCAGCACCGTTTAACTAATATGCGAGTTCACTTTTAATTTCAATATAGTGCCACAGGAACAACAACAAAAGCTATATATTTTTAATTAATTACCATGTCAGCAGATATTAAGATGGCAAGAAAGACCACATCAATAATATATATGTAATTCAGGGAAAGGATTACAAGAAGAGCTATAAAAATCAATTTTTAGAGCTCGAAAACTGGCTCACTTTAGTTGGAACGATATTTCCCTTCTATTGACAAAACCATGATCTTATCTGACACTGACATTCACCTAATGCAATGTTAGATATGTATAATGATATAAGCACTTGTCAATTCTGCTACAATAAAACACAACTCTACTCCTACTGAAATGGGCAAGGCTGCTGTAAGTGAGAACTGTTTTCCCTGGAGAAAGAATGCTTTTAGTTAGGACAGATAATATGTCCACTCTGTCCCATTTTTGCATCCATCTGTGATTTTTTTATTTAAAGAAACCGTACAAAGATTTGTAATTCAATACAAATTTTACATCAATGTTTGTACTTCTAAACCTATCCTAAAACACATATTTTGGTATTGTATTCGTGTGGAATATGAAGATAATTATGCCCCGATCCACCTATTAGCATGAAGGGCAACATGTGCAGTTCAGATTTGTAGGGAAGCGGTTCATTCATAAGAATGATCCTATGACTCAAAAGTCTAAATCTTTGTGCTAAGATTGTCCTGTGGATCCAGACTAACAGCTTTGGTGGGAGTAACTGGATAAGCAGGGTTTTTTGAGGCCAGTTAGTTACTATTCAAAACTCCATGATGCATAATTGTATCTCAGTGTTATATACCTCATGCCAAGTTCAAGAAGAAGAATTCAAAGAAGTTCAGCAATAGGATGATAATCACACCCTCGATTAACTGCCTGGTGCTTCACATTTTCTTACATGGAGATTGTAATATGCAACAACTATCCTTCCTTTCTAACCAGCGGCAGAGGAAGCCGCTCGGGCGCCTGGGGTGAACTGCCCATAGGGAGTCTGCCTGCCTCCTCCCACTCGGCCGCCTTACAACTGGGGGGGGGGGGGAGGCAGCGGACGGACCGTTTGGGTAGTGAGGAGCCTGCGTGCGCCCAGGAGAGATGCATGGCTCGGGCATGCTTCAGGCCCCACGGTGAGTGCTGCCCGGCATTTTGTCAACCCCCTCAGTGGTGACACCCGGGGCGGCCAGCACCCACTGCACCCCCCATCCTCCACCCCCGTTTCTAACCTAAATACAAGAAGAATGAATACCCAGGGAGTTACAGCTACTAATGGCCAGTGCTATTCGTCTCTCTCTCCCCCCCCCCCGATATTACAAACTGGCTGTGTTGGGTACAGGGAGCTAAGCACATTATTCTTCAAACCGTGGCCTAGGATTGCATTTCTCTATGCACTGCACTATTTGCAGAGTATACAAAACCAGTGTGTGGATTGTGTTCTGTTTCTCTGTGCTATCTGAATAACAAACATTCATGACTTTCTGCCCAGTGGTGTCAGGCACCTATAAAGATGAACTAGTAAAAGACAGAAAACAGATTGGGGGGGGGGAACCAAACATTGATGACAAAACAAAATGTAAGAAGATAGCTAGGCAGCAATCCCTTATTTGAGGGATAAGGTAAAAGTATACCTATTTTAGACCCTTATGAAAATAAAGGAGCAGGAGGAAAGCAAAGAAGATAAAAGTTGAGATGGCCCAATGAGTTTGATTAAAAGTTGTCATCCTATTTGATGTGCTGGGGGAAAAAACCCTTTAAAATTGTAGTGATCTGTAGATCCAGGATGCAACCACATTTGCTAAGTAGCAAGTCCCACTGAACACTGTGGGACTTGCACCTGAGTAAACATGTACTGTTGGTGTCTTTGGCTAGAAGCTAAAATATATCTGACCATTTATTTAAATCTCTGCCAAGAGAGCCTGCTCATGTTACAATTTTCCTGCTTTAAATAATAATAACAACAGCAGCAACAGCAATATAAATAACAAGAATAAAGGAGTATTTACAAACACTCCAGGCCCTCCAATTGGTCAAATGACCCAGATCTTTAACACAAGGTTTGCCTCTGCCTAGAAACGAAGTGGCTTTTCTTCCTCTCATTCAGCTGCAAGTTCTGGGAAAAGCCCAAAGAGAAACATTTAGATCGGAGGGGCCTTTGAGAAGATGTGACAGTTGACTGATGAGCATCCATAAAATGACAAAGAATTGCTGTGTGGAGCCTATGCCTCACATCTCCTCACCCTGGGAAACTAATTGCTTTGAATTGTTAATAGTAACATTATTTTTCTGGCAATCATTTCTTTTGAATACTCAAAATGAGCATGAAACAGCTCCTTTGACTGGACATAAAAGTTAAATGTCCCAATGTTGATCAAATTAACTTCAGCTATGTTACAATGGACTATATTTGTGAGAAAATAATGAAGGTCACAAAGCAGGGCTTTATGCCAAGATTTCACAGTTGTAATGTAAAAATAATTAAAAAAATGTTTCTGTTCAACTAGACCAAGCTACGCCTTTTCTTTAAAACAGAAGGGCACTGTCATGTTCGAAAGGGGGGGGACACCCCCCTACTCTAAGTCACTTCAGGGTGTTTCAGAGCACAACAAGAACAGTCTCTGGCTGGTGTCTCAGCATCCTGGTTGCAACTATAATTTTTGCTGAATGTACCCAAATCCTTCAGTTCTTGCTTGGGTGAAAAGTGTCTTGGTTGAGTTCCTTCTCTCTCCGCTAGAATACAGATCTGATTCAAAATAGCAAAAGCTCTCTGCGATTCAGGGGGAAATGTTAGGAATTGTAAATAGTAGCTATGCAACTTAGTGAAGAGCAAATTCTGTTTCCAAAGCATCTTTCAAAAATTTAACGGGTAATTGTTTTTTTGTTTGGTCAGAAAAACTTAAGAACAGAGCCTGACGGAAAGCGTTTCCATGAGAAGCTTCTGAGGTTTGGTGCCGTTCTTACCATAAAGCTTTGAAATTGCTTTCCAACTGGTAAAGCTATATATATATAGCAGCTTTAAAAAATAATTAAGGGTGCACTATACACCTGCTCTGTTTTTGGAAAATTTGATTCTCTTTATCAATGCACCAGCTTTTTCTCTGTGATCATGATTTTCAGCAGTTTTAACCCCCCAAATGTTAAACTACATTATAACTACTTTATACAACATGTGCCTTTTTCTTCTTCTTTTTGGTAGGTTCAACTCTTTTTATCCACCCTATTTCCCCCCCCCCCCTTTAAAAGTTCATTTGCATTTGTTTCCTTTTTGCAAATAATTAAGACGGGAATGCAGCCTATGGTGGTCACTTCAGTCTTGCATAAATTGCTGCTATTAACTGGCTGTTCACACTGGCCAAGATGCGCCTAGCAGACAGGACTGCTTCACTTACTCCCACAGCGACTTAAATCAACTGTGAAAAGATGTTTCAGTTTCATTCAGTGAGGGGTTTAGCTCATTAAACTCTTTTCCTTCTCAGCATTGTTCCCGAAAAGCTTGAACTGCAGTGGCTGTTAAATGCTCTTTAGCAGTTTAAAGGCTTTAGAGGAAAAGACTTATCAGCCTCTGGTTTTAACAGCACTAAATCTGCATTATTAGGGCATGCAGATAAGGGGATTTAAAGGCCTGCCTTGAAAACCTCCTCTCTTCTGTGTTTATCTGGCACTGCCATTGCTCCTGTAGCTCAGCTGGAAATGTAGATCTATGAAGCTTTAAAGGGAGATTAAAAGCCAAGAAAAGAAGTAGTTTCTTTCCTATAGATACTCTCACTTTCCCCTTTCCTACTGTCTGAAGGAGTGATGGCAGACAATGGTCCAAGATGGTTCCCAAAACCTTCTGAATGGGGGCACTGTTGGTGGTAGCATTCATTCAAAGTGAGCTCCAGTGTATTGTCCTCCCCAATCAGCAGATCAGAATAGAGTTTGCTGGTGGCTGCCAAAAGGTTAGCAGTGCTGATGAAAGGGGTTTCCCATTATTCACTGCTCTTACAGAACTCCCCTTTTGTGCCGGGCAGCCCATCATTTCACTACGGAGGTCCGGATCTGCGGCTGGCTGCTTTCTCAAAATGAGCAATCTATGTGAATGTAAGCCCCCACAGTGGTAGTGCCACCTAAAAAATGGAGGGTTTTTCTTCTTCTTCTTCTTTTCCTCCTGAAAAGGCAGGAGAGCTGGGTCTGGTTTTGGCACTGTCACATTCTAATGATATACCGCCATGACATCCTTGACCCGCGGTTAACACTGTTTAGCCCTCACTCTCGCTTGCCGAGGCATTTGTGGAGGGGGTCTAAGTGTCTCCAAAAGAGCTAAAAGGAAACACACAGTGCAAGTTTAAAAAACAATGCAAAAGTGCTTTACAGCTCTGTCAGCTCCTTTAGACCACAAGAAGAGATGGAGGAATAAATACCAGATGGGAAAAAAAGTATGAATAATTATTTCATCTCGAATAATATTATCCTGAAGGAAGCCTAGCTAGTCAGGGCAATAGCTTAATAATATAACATACAGTATGGGGGTGGGGGTGGGGAGGACAGACAGCCAATCATTCTCCAGATGTGGGCTACAGGCCAATTTCCGGTGGACCACCTAGTGCTTGCTGGTTGCTAGGATCTTTGCAAAGAATGCTGGACCAGGTGGATGTAAATCTCTGCCTGCAAAGCACTTCTTAAATTCTTAAGGAAGAGTTGCACCCACAGGATCACGTAACACAGATCTGGCTATGCCTGAACTGGTGTGAGAACCTGAGTATTCTTGCTTTGTTAATTTAGTACGCACGGGTGAAACGATTGAAGTCAGACCACCCCCATTAGAATTAAAAATGACAACTACACTCGTCTATTTCTAGTTCTGGGATTGAGTGAGCGGAAGAACCGTTTGTAGACTCCTTAACCACAGAGGTTGGGGCATGCCAGCCAAGGCAGGACATCAGTCTTCTACCAGACAACTCGCGTAAACTATCCAAGCCCCATGCCAAATTCTCATTCTCTCTCTCTCTCTCTCTCTCTCTCTCTCTCTCTCTCTCTCTCTCACACACACACACACACACACACACACACACACACACACACACACATTCTAGCTAGCAACCTCCTCCACCTTGCAGATATGAAAAAGCAGGAAGAACTGGTCAGTGCTAAACATTTAGTTTACCTTTAATACTAAGCTTTATAGAAGGTTTCTAAGTTTTGGGAGGGGAAAAGCAACCAGGGTTTCTAAGACTATTCTAAAAATTATTGCAATTTCCTAGGTTGAAATATAGCCTACAGTGTGAACCAATGTGCAAAGCTAAGTTATAACCAAATATGCACTAACACTGCACTTTGAGTTATGCAAAGGTTATGCAATTAGCCGTCAGAGATCAACCACAGATGCCCTAGGTGGCCTTCAGCAAATTAGCAGTCCACTCTCAGTTTCTTACCTATTATTAGTAATGATATTTGCAGACTACCCTTCAACTTGAGTTCTCAGGGCAACAAACACTTGACCATACCAAATAAAGCACCAGAAATAAAACGATTAAACCCCTATAAAATGAGAATAGCAGTGCATGGCAACAAGAAGCAGAAAAGTGCTTGGTGTATGGAAGACAGATTAAAATATATTGAAAGTATTTAAGATATTACAGGATGCCGACAGAAATCCACAACCACCAACTTTAGAGTTAATGGGATTTCCAAGGAAACTATATCAGTAAGTGGGCTGCAGAAGCAGTATAAATGCTCTCTTTATGCCTAATTTTCTAGCAACTCACATGTTCCTCAGTTCATTGGCTTTCGGGGGGAGGGGATGAAATAGGTATCTGGTAAGTTTGTTAAGGCATAGGACCGGACTGGCACACCTGCCTGGTAGGGCAAAGCTGCATCAAAAGCCTCCCTGCAGCGGCGATGCTGCTGCTAGGAAGCTATTGCTGTGGCTCCGCCCCATCAGATGAGCTGCTGCTGGGACTGGAGGTTCTAGCCCAGGCATCCCCAAACTTCGGCCCTCCAGATGTTTTGGACTACAATTCCCATCTTCCCCGACCACTGGTCCTGTTAGCTAGGGATCATGGGAGTTATAGGCCAAAACATCTGGAGGGCCGCAGTTTGGGGATGCCTGTTCTAGCCAATGGTAGTCCTACTCAGGAATACTATTGCCCTCCTCAGGACTACCTACTCGGTGAGTAGACCCACTGGAATTAATAAACATGGCTAACTTAGGTCTACTGCTTTCAGTGGGTCTACTCTCGAGTAAAACTCAGTAACAACCCTAGATATTTGGCATTTCCACAGTTTGCAATTAAAAATAAATAAATCCTCTGTGCTTATTCATTGCCTGTTCTTCTAGTCCCCTGGAGGTTGGCCACATTTCAAGACAAAGCCACAGCAACGACAATTACTTCGTATTTGGAACACAATGCAAAATGCAGGGCAATAAAAGAAACTAAAAAGGAGAGTGTTGACAACCTACCTGTCAAGTACATAACTGAGGGCCTTATGCCTTATTCCTGAGTAAACCGACGGGCTTGTTTCCCAAGCAACTAAATTGGAAGCATCGTGGAAAAGATGGATGTTTACCAAGTCAAAGGCACTGTGACAAAAGGAGGAGAAGAGAAGTAAGGACATAGGCAAGAGGGAAAGCATTTGATCTTACTGCACTATGATCTTGAGTGACTGCAGATTACGAGCTCTATTTTGAAACACAAGCAATGAAATCAATTGAAATGAGTCTGACATTATATCCCTGGTCTATATGCAGACCTCCACGAGCATTTCCATTTGTATGTGCATTAAACTCGTAAATATCTAGGGCGAGATCCAATTGTGGCTCTCACTCTCAACTGATTTCCACTTGTGGGAATGGGACTTACCCTTCCTCCCATCTCTTCTGGAACCCCCACCCCACTGGAGTGGAGGACAAAGGGGAATCTGGTCATATCTATTGGCGTGACTGTTCTTGCCCATTATATTACATTCTTACAAATATCAAACACTACCAAGTATTAAACTAGCATCCGAAACAGTGGTCTGAACCTGGTTTGTGAGGGTCAGGTTCTGCTAACCGTAGTTTGCCATTACATCTAAATTTGGACTAAAGATTAGTGTTCAATGTGAAATTATAAAGCAGGAAATGAAATGGTAAACCTATAAATGATCATTCCAATATCTATCACCGCACAGTGGGATCCATTGATTTTATTATACGTTGCAATCTAAAGCATTTATGGCCCATATACAAAATCATGTTTTAAAAATGTGCAACGACTAAAGGTGCTTGCCACTTGGTGGGAAATGAAACTTTCCTGATTCTACTAGAAACTTTACAAAACGAATTGCTTTTTAAAAAAAAACCTTCCATTTTACATACCAGTCAGTAATACACCACCTAGTTCGTATGAAGCCTTTTCTGGACCACTTACACTGAAAAGCAAAACAAAATGCAATAGAAACACATTTAAAATACAAGAAAGAAAAGGGGGGGATACAGAGTCAACCTTTTGGTAAGCTAGATAACAATTTCATTTCTATACTTGTGCTGAGAGTATTGAAAATAATTTAAAAAACAAACAAACACACATGCTGCAGCACAACAATGTCAGTGACAATTTAGGGCATATCTAAACATTACTTTGGAAATTAAAGCTCTTTTCACATGCTGTTCTGTGAAATGGCCATGAGGGCAGAAAGGGGTTATGGGGCAGGGCTTCCGGCTCCCCCTGTTCTGCCATCCACACGGCAGAGAAGGGTGTAGTCTTCCCCACCTCAGATTTCTTCTCTGTTGCATGGACTGCAGAGGTGAGGCAGAGAACAGAGTCACACATTGCCAGATGGAATCTGCAGCCCCTTTCTGTCATGTTGCCCCTTCACACAACTATTGCTATTATTGTTGTTTTGTTATTGTTGCTTATTTAATTTTTTAAACCAGCCCTTCTGAAAGATCCCAGAACCAGATTATTATTATTATTATTATTATTATTATTATTATTATTATTATATTAAATATCTATACCACCCTTCATCTGAGGATCACAGGGGACTTTACAATATAATTGTAGTTGTTCTGGCCATGACGGCCATATCAGTCACAGAAAGAAAACTACAACTCCCATTACCCTTGGCCATGCCATGCTTTCTGGAGTCAATGCATGTTGTAGTCTAATGATATCTGGAGGACCATATGTTTATCATCCTCACATTAATAGGACAGTAACATATTTTGGACTGTGCTCTCAACAACAACAAGAACAAAAAGTGCAGCTAAATACTTCTGTGGGCCTAACAGCAAGTTGTTATTTTCTTAACAGCCATCTAAATTTCTTTTCTTACTGTTAAACAGAAATAAAACATGTATTTTAACACCCACATGGAAATTATAATGGTACCGAACCTTCTAAAAGAAACTGCAATCATCTTTGCATATATCATGACACTGCCACTCACAGTCACATCTTTCCTGAACGGCTGTCAATCATGGAGAAATGTCATCCCTTGTAAATTTTCCTTAAATATGAAGTGGCAACTATACTGGGAAAATAGAAACGCGCCAGGCCATTCTTTTTCCATAGGGCTCCACTACCCAAGGCATCTATGGTGTGACATTCCATTCATCAAAGCAAGCTATGCTCCCATTCCACCAACAAATCAATTTGTGACAAGCCGTGGTAGGGTTGGCATAGAAAAAGAATTGCTTTCCATGTCTGTGAAAGGTGATCACAAATTTACTCCACTGGTAGAGAAACAGAATTAGGATGCAAACGGAGGACAGGGTTGGTTAGTTAGTTAGTTAGTTAGTTAGTTAGTTAGTTAGTTAAGAAAAGCTGCTTCCTGCCCAGCTCTATAGGCTCACAGTGGGTTCCAAGCAATGAAAAGAAGAAGAAGAAGAAGAAGAAGAAGAAGAAGAAGAAGAAGAAGAAGAAGAAGAAGAAGAAGAAGAAGAAGAAGAAGAAGAAGAAGAAGAAGACTGTGGTTTGGACTCCAAGACGTGCAAGCTAAATTCTGCTTGCACAATGTGGGTTTCCTGATTCCTTATTTGGGCTAAACTCTCTTGGGACCCCCTGAAAGGCTACTCTTGAGAGTCAGGAGACCTCCAGAAGATAGTGTGAGACTGGAGGGGGGAAATCAGTGGGAACTGGAATACCCCACATTGTGTGCTCAGGAGCACCTTACACCAAGGGTTGGGGCTCTCTAGATCTCACATAATAAAAATATGTTGTCCATATAGCAAAACAACCCAGTTAACACACTTCACAAGCCTGTTGAAGAAGTAAGGCTTCTTCTTGAGTATTAACAGCAGGAAACTGTCCTGAACAAACATCCATGGTGATATAAGACCTGCTGCATCGTGACATGACATGGGTGTTGAGGATATGCCTGAAAAGTCTCTCACTGTTATTTGTCATGGCCGTTTTATTATCTTTAGCTATAGTCACCTTGTGTGGGACAAAAACAGATCAGCTGACAAACAATTGTGAGAAATCACTCCGGATTTCTTCTTCTTCTTTTTGATGAAGAGTCATTGGTCCAATCTGCCCACCTTCTAATCAGCTTTAAGAATAAAAATAAAAATGCTCCTTTAGTGGCTACTGAAAATGCCGCAGTGGATTCTGTTAATATACCAAACTGCGTCTGAGCCTGCTTGCGAATGAGCAAATCAACATACAAACCATGCATTGCAAGTGGTAGATGTATCAGAGATGGCCATGTTTGGTCAGCACATTCTCTTGAAGGCAAGACTGGGTTATAGACCCTTTCACCCTGACAAAGATTGTGTCCATCCTTTCCTGGGATATCTCTGAGAAAGAGAAAAAGACCAGTGTACACTTGCCCCGTGGATGTTAGGGGCAATCCTAAGTAAAGGGCTATCCAAGCAAAGTCACAGTCAGGAAGTGGGCATTTAAACAGATTTAGTCAGCCAAGATGAAGGGTGTGAGAGGTAGAGAGAGACAGAGAAACGTGATGTGTATTTTGAACAAGTTCCTTTTTCATCAAACGCCAGTGAGCTTTGAAAGCACTTTGGCATACTATTCCAGTAGATTTCTTTATTCTTCTCAAAACCTCTATGACTAACAGTTGTTACTGCTTGTAATTTTGCTGTCATAACACTGCTGCTGACAGAATTGAAAAACAAGATAAAACACACACACAAATACAGGTTTCTGTTTTTGTTGTTGTTCAGCAAAAGCAAATTGCACAATGATTTATCTTCCATCATCTTTTATTCATAGATTGAATCATGTCTACGTAAGATTTGGCTCAGATGCCTTCCTCCACAATGGGACGTGATATTTTGATCAAGAACACACTATTTGGGCATTAGCTTCCCATGGGTGTAGCTGTGTAGATTGGAGAGTCTGCTGTGCCCCTTGGCCTCACTCCCAGCATCCATGCTTTGGTGAGGGGAGGTCAGAAGAGGAGAGACAGCTCTTCATATGTAGGTTCCATTCATGAACAAGAACCCTAATTGATGGCCCTTAGTGGTCTGCAAGAGGAGTAGGAAGACATTAGGCAGTGCATTCTAACACTTCTTATCCAGTTCCCTAATGTTCTGGAAGGAAGGAAGGAAGGAAGGAAGGAAGGAAGGAAGGAAGGAAGGAAGGAAGGAAGGAAGGAAGGAAGGAGCTTTCTGTATTGCATCAGCACTAAGACACTGGAGAAGGAAACTTATAACAGAGAATGAAATTAGCACTACCAAGGCAGTCTGGCTTCACAGAAGCATCATGTAGGATAAAGCAAGCTCTTTCCTATCTCCTAGAAGGGGAAAGATGTACATAGGTCTCTGTGGCTAAATGAATAAGAAAGAGTGCACATCAGGAGACTCACTAACATACCAAAAAAAAAAGGAGAAAAAGGAAGCACCTCTTCATTAAATAAAAGAAATGATAAAGTGATTATCAGGCATGTCCAACAGGTGTATCATGATCTACTGGTAGATCACTGGATGTCTGCGGTAGATCACTGGTAGATCATTGGCTCCCCCCAAAGAAGCTGAACAACTGACAACTGTGGTTTCCCTAAAAAAAGCTCAACATTTTTACCTCCTTCCTAAAAAAAGCTCAACAACTTTGACCTGAACCCTGCCAGTTTTTAACTCTGTGAGTAGATCGCAGTCTCTTGAGAGTTGGCCACCCCTGAATAAACCATTGCAGGTCTGCAGGGAGGGGACTAAAAAATGCAGAGTGTTTTAATGTGCGTGTTCTCTTATGTACATGTTTTTTTGACACAGAAATAAAAAGACTGCCTATAAAAGCAGCAGGGAAGTGCAGCAATAGCCATCCCTCGTGAATAATCAGAAAAAAGCAAAAGGGAAGCCATATTTTGGGCATTCTCCTTAATGTGATTAAGAATGGTATGAGGTGGAGAGCGCAGCCATGTTGGGGCAAAGACTTCTGGAGGGGAAAACTGACCTTCCATGTGTAGCCCGCTCCCAGCCAATGATTTACAACCTGGGATGCACAGGGCCCTAAATCACAAGGGTACCTTTGCATGTAGAGCAAGCTTCACTCATAACCGCCCCTGCCCCTCTACAAGGGGGACAGGGTGATGGAGTTGTAAGGGTTCAGCGGTGGTGGGACCAAATGAGTGAGGGCCTGCTCTCCCTCTTGCATGATGCTTAAACATGGGAGGGGTACATGGAGGGGAATGCAGCAGAGTCAACCTACGAAAGAATTGCAAAATAGAATGGGGAAAACATGTGCAACCCTATCTATTATGGAAGTTGAGAAGTACTTAACAATTCTACATATTAAACACCTTTAACAGCGTACGTTGGTATCAGATGGATCCTTCTGGAAAGAAAGGCCAGCAACGAGGTTATGGTGGGCAATAGACTTTGGGTATCATATTGAATACAATGCATGGTTAAAACTGTGGAATGAAAATTTAAAATTTACAGCTTGTGTGGCATTAAAAGAAAATGTAATGAAAATGATGTACAGATGGTATTTGACACCAGTAAAATTGGCTAAAATGTATAGGATGAATAATAGAATGTGTTGGAAATGTAAAGAAAAAGATGGAGATTTTTATCATATGTGGTGAACATGTGACAAAATAAGATGCTTTTGGGAGATGTTATATAATGAACTTAAAAATATGTTTAAATACTCTCCCCCCCCCCCAAAAATGGAAGCATTTCTGCAGGGGTTGATGGGGGAAGAAATTGCGAAAGCAGACCAAATACTGTTTTTTATGCCACAGTTGCAGCAAGAACTGTATCAGCCCCAAACTGGAAATTACAAGAAATACCAACGATTGCAGAGTAGCAGATGAAATTGATGGACTATGCAGAATTGGCAAAACTGACTTGCAGAGCCAGGAACCAGGAAGACATAAAATTCCAGAGAGACTGGAGTAAATTTATTGACAACATTAATAATCATTGTAAAAGTTTGAAGATACTAGCAGGACTGAAATAATTCCTATGACGTGGACTTTACAGTTTAAGGAATAAATGTGAGATATAGATTGGTAATAGAAAGCTTGTTGAAGGAGGGGAAGGAAGTCTTAAGCCTGGCAGAGCATGGAAAGATTAGATTGGTTATGTAAATTGGAATTATTGTTTGATGGAAAAATGAATTAACATTATATTTTTAAAAAGAAAGAAAGAAAGGCCAGCAACATAAATAACCCCCGAGTTGTTAAAAAGTAAAAAGGGATGTCCAGGAAACATTAACATGACAAACATCACCAATAAGTAATGCACACAAGCCATGCTAGATAATGAGTAGCACAGCGTCCTAATTCATCTTTTCTCCATCATTTTACTGAAAGGAGCCAAATCAATTTGCAGCAGTGACCCACCAGGGGTTCACTCAACCATATCAAGCAGGAGAGATAAAAGAAAGACATTTTGAAGTGACAGTGGCAGTAATCCGATTCCTGCTTCTGAAGAAGTGTAATTGGAACAGTAGACACCTTAAGATTAGGCCCATTGAAGGCCGTATTCTGAGCAGTGGGGACTGGGGAACAATTCACAGTGTCGCATTGAGGTATTCTGCTCTGTGATGTATTTAGTAGCGCTAACAAGGCCTCCATGGTCGCGACAGTGCATTATCACATGTGCACCCATCCCATAGCCCATGGGCGGCAAATGTAGTGCCTTCTAGATGTTCTGGTCTACAACCGTCATCAGTCCCAGCCGGCGTGGCCAATGGTCCCAGATAATGTAGTTCATCACATCTGAAAGGCACTACGTTGGCTATCCCTGCTAGACACAACTCAGTCCCAGCATTACTCCTTTAGAGGAGGAGAAGGTAACTTGCGACTCCTTAAATATTGTTAAGGCTCCAGCTGCCACCTGTTCCAGTCTGCATGGCCAACTGTCAGGGACACTGGGAACTGTAGTCCAAAAGCAAAGCGAAAGCTTCCTGGGAAGCCTCACCCTGCTCTAATCCAAGAAGATAGACAGATGGTGTGGACAGTACAAAGACTGATCAGCTGGCCTCTGCTCCTCCTTGAAGAAGAATGCTCTTCCTCCAAGAAAACCACCACGAAAGCAGGCTTTCCTACTAGTGCATATGAATTCCGCCATTGAGCAGAACTCCATATGTTAAAAATTAAACTCTTGCTTTCCTGAAGGCAAGGTGCTTCATACTGGTGAATGGAAAGTATATTTCAGTTCCTAATTAGAAAACCATTCTTCTTTCAAGACTCAAAAGACCCTAACACTGCAAATTATGATGACCACTATGAACTTGCATCAATTTCACATCACTGTGTGTTCACACCAGTCTTCTAATGTATCATTTATGTTCTTTTTTGTGGTTGGGGGTGGAGGTGGAGCTCAGTATCAGCCCTGGTCAGCCTTTCAACTGAGTTAAGCCAGAAGCTGTAGGGTGACTGAAGAAGACAGTAGTGGCAAAGAATGCTAAAAATGGCAGAGATGTTTATCCTTGCATTTCCAGACTCCCTAGCAGCAGTAGATAGAAGCTCTAAAACAGGCTTAGAAACATCTGTTGCTGTAAGAAATCCTGGCAAATTTGTAATTTTAAATTTGTTCCAAGATTCACATTGCAAGCAAAAGTTTGAGAAGGGGTGACTGTCTGGTACTGAACCATTAGAAGCCAAGCCTTTGGGGTGGGGGCTTGAGCTTAGCTGATCATGGGATCGAACAGGGGAACAACTCTCAAATTTGCCATTCCAACCCACTGAGATACTCATGTAGTGATCCGTCTCAGAAAACAGGACGCCTGCGTCTAGAGAAGCACCAAATATCAAAACTGTTCAGGATTATCTGTGTTCTTCAGTGATGCGTTATCTGGATTTTAGAAAATATCAACTCCTCACCCCAAGAAATGAGATTGGCATCTTTCACCTTACACAATATTAAGTCTCTCCCTAGTTTTCCTGTTAATAAGATTCCTTTAGCCAGCCGACGGATTGTGAATACAGGCAGTTTCATCTACTAAAAGACAACATAAATCATCATTGAGAAAGGAGAGACTGCGGTAAGGTTATCACCATACAGCCTTCTTCATGAAAGGTTTGCATTAAAGCATTAGTGAAATTAATTCATCTTTCACAAGAGCTTTGAGCAGTATCGGTGATCTATGATAACAACCAATTTCTCACTATGGAGGGGGAAAAAATTACTCAGCCCTGATAGACTACACAAATCTGCTTTTTAAAAATGACCTAACATTATCTGGAGTGTTGCTCCCAAAGGCATCGTTTGAGATTCATGCACAGCCAAGAGAAGCCATAAATCAGCAGAGAAAGTTTTGTTACTTTTATATGCAGTGGGCTGTAATTATTTTGAATTGCATTATGCCTCAATCATTGTAATTACTTTTAGATCATCCTTAAGCGGCAGTAATAAAAAGAAAAGAAATCAGTCTTAAACCAAGGGCAAACCCCACCCGCAAAAAAAAAAAAAGAACATAAATGTTACATTAGAAGCCTGGGGGGTAAACACACAGCAATGTAAAGTCGATGCAAATTTTCCCTGAAAAATTCAGCATGCAAAGTACCGGTAGCCACCCTTACCTTGGGGCTTTATACACAAATGTGCCCAAGCGGTGGGTCCAGTTGCAAAGAGTATACGAGGAAGTCAGTTGTGGGACTGCCGGGGGGGGGGAGGGATGGAGGGTTGATGGTGGGATGCCACCCATCAGGAAAAATGGAGCAGCTGAATTGGTTATGCAGGTTGCTGGAGGAGTGTGGTAGACCGAAAGAGCTGGTTGGTCCATGCAGGAGCCAGGCTATTATCCCACTGAGGTGGTACTCAGCTTTGGCTCAGCTTTGCCTGAGTGTGGGGGCTCTTTCCCATCTTTCCTAATATGGATTGCACCCTGGATTCAATCTATGGACCTCCAGAATGAGCTGTTCTATCCAGCTGATGTCCCCCCTGTAAGCCTTTGTGCCTGGTATGTGACTGGCTGTTGAGTTTGGGGGCTGCCCACTGATGTTCTGACTGTGATCTACTGCTGCGGCTGGGCTACTCTGAAAGAGCTTCTAGGGTGGATTCGAGTCTTTTGCCATGATTGGGGTCCTCCCCTCCGGAAATGCAAATGATGAATCAATATGATGTAGGGCCAACTAGGCTCAGTAGATTGTTACCTTGCTCCACGACCATCATTTGTGACCTTGATCCCTTGGCCCTATACAAATTTTCATTCCTGGTTGGTATGTTCTACAAGAACATTACCTGTGGCTTCAACTTAACTTCTTCATTCTTTACTCTCCTGTGCTTCTCCATCTCTTGTCACCTGGGCTGGTTCTAAAAAGACTACACCTGAATGACTCTTGCCCATTGGTGAATCAGCTGGCTATCCTTTCTTGACCTCATGCTTGACCTCACCTAATTATGTCAGCCTTCTCACTACAGCATACATAGTAGGTTTATCTAAAAGTATATGGGTCAGTTGTCCACCAGTGCATGTGCTGGTGACCATGCAAGAATATTTTACTTCCGAGTGAATCCACAGGCAGAATTACAAGTCCATAATTCAAGAATGGCTCCAACCAGGTCACTAACAACAATGAGATCATAATCAAGCACTTCATGCTTGCCTATAAAACTTTCTGACTGTAAGAGCTGTTCGGCAGTGGAACAGACTCCCACAAGAGGTGGTGGACTCTCTTTCCTTGGAGATTTTTAAGCAGAGGGTGGATGGCCACCTGTAATGGGTGTTTTAGCTGAGATTCCTGCATTGCAGGGGGTTGGACTAGATGACCCTTGAGTCCCTTCCAATGCTAAGATTCTATGATTCTATACTTACCTCAGGGAAATAATCCTGTGGGAACTTTTCTTTCTCCAGCATAGGTGTACTTTCTAATGTATCTGAGTAGATTTCCTTCCCCGTAACTTTTTTGTACTTCTTAGCTAGGAAGAAACAAGGAGTATTTAGAATACCTCCACCTCTGCAAAGAGGTTTCAACACACACACAACAGAAGAAAAAACACAGACATAAATACTAGATTTTGATGCTGTTGACAATTAATACCAAGTGAAGGCCTCAGAGGTTTTTGCTCAACTGATGTACAGCTGACACTCATGTTGGAAGAACTGTCCATGGTGAGGAAATGCATGTTCTCCATTTCATACTGATGTAGAGGGGTATATAGCTAAACTACTCACTCTCTCATACCATGAGCTGAACGATGCCATGCACTTATGCCTGCAGTGTGCTACAACTTCTTTGTTGCTAGCTCCGAGATTTCAAAAATAATAATAATGAAAATCAACTGTTTAGAGGGGAGTAAAAAAAACACACACCAAGATAACAGTGCTTTGGCATCTGGGATTGCCAGATATCAGAGATCATTATACGCTACATGTTACGTTGTAAGTTATATGAAATTCCAAGGGCAAAAAATTTAAAGAAATTCTTCCAGCCGATTGTCACTCATAGGATCACTGGAAAAAAATTAAACATCTGCTGTCTGGCAGGGCTAAGATTGCTAAGTTCAACACAGCTAAAAGCTTCTCAGCACAGGAAAAACCATGAGACTAGCCATCTGAGAGATGTGCCATAAAGTGCATGTATGTTTTATGAGTTTTACTATGCTGTGTTTTTTAAATCTTTGCTTGCTTGCTAAAAATTTGTTTGCCTGATTCGTTTTCTGGCTATAAACTGTATACGTTTGAGCAATAACATTTTGATGACACTGATCACGGAGGTGGTTTTGGGGTAGCATGATTGGTGCGGCGGCACTGGGTGGCGTGCTGCAGGGGGCACAAAAGCAATGCTTTAGAACGGAGCGCAGTAGGCGGCAGGGGCAGAATTTTAGTGTTGCACACAGGGCACCACCGAAATTTGAGAGCCCAAAGACCAGCACTGATGATGATGCTGGTGGGATGGTGTTTATCACTGGTCACCCTCTATAGAGCACCTTGAGATCCATGGAGGAAAGGTAAGACATAAATGTAATTAAATAATAAATAAATTGCAGTAAGGTGAAGGTTGAATTTGGTGATGGAAGCAATCAGGTACAAAATCCAGACTTAGCATTAAAACGTAAGTGCATTTATCGGGCATCTTCACAATTGACTTGATTAAGAGTGACCCGTATTATTGTTCAGCACCCATTAAACCGTTACAGGTGGAAAGAATGAGCGGACAGGCAAGTTAATCTCTCATTAACAAGTTCTCATATCAATGCTGCAATTTACATTGCTCCCCTTTTCAGGGATAAAAATATGCTGCGATGAATCCTCTGCATTATGTCTCAGGTTTTACTTTCACATCAAAAGGATGATGAGGATTTATGACCACTAAACCTTGAAATGCAACACTTACAGAACGGCTGTTTCCAATCCTTCACTGAAGACAAGCCTCTGCCTTCCCTACCCTCAATTACAAGAAAGTGGGCAATCTATCTTGGGTTACAACAAGAATAATGAAATTGAGACAATTGAGACAATTAGTTCACTTACAATTTCAATGATGTTTCAAATAAATGTGGTGCAAAAATGTAGAATGAATGTGACCTGTCTCAATAAGCTAAATGAAGCTTTTGATATATATATATATATATATTAAAGTGAGAGCAGGCAACTTTCAAAATGTTGGGAATCTCAGAAATACATTGGTGAGAGGACCAGGATTGGCCACAGCTTCTTGTCAAGTGTGCATTCAGAGGTAAACTTGGGTTTGCCCCGTGTAATGTGTGAAAACACTCCTGGAAAAGTAATGTAGGCTTCTTCTTCTAACATGAGCAGAACAGAAGAGTGCAATCCTGAACATTTCTATTCAGAGGTAAGCCTCGCAGACTTAATTCCAGATAAGTGAATATTGTAGCTTCCACTTACCTTTAAAGTCAAATTGATAAATGTTTTTCAAGGATTCATGTAGAAAGTAAAAGCTTCCCAGTGCCTGTAAGAAAAGAGAAACCAAGTCAGCAAAACATAAAGAAACCACTCCCAAAAGCTTGAAACCTGAAATATTTTAGTTGTACAGAAAGACTTAAAATCAATAACCTAAAAAAAAGTTGAATTCCTTTGGTGTTTAAAGGTAGTATTATCCTTCATAATTCATTTACTACTAATGGCAAATATGACTGGCAACAAAAAACACAATTACACAACATACTTAAATATGCACAAAAAACTCTTAAGGATTTCTAGGAGCTCATTGTTGAGAAGAAGCAGTGCCCAGGTAGCTGTATTATAGTACTGGATATCTGGAGGAAGTGTTGAAGTGTATAAACCTTGAAATTTTCAGGAAAAAAATATTCCTTTGAATTCTATAACTAGCATATGGATGTTGACAACTGGACAATGAAAATGTGCCCTAATGATGACCAAAAAAACTGGTATTGATTAATTGGAAGAACAAAATTATGGTTTCCTTTAACCAATGGATTGAAAACACAACAGCACATGCAACATATGAATGGATTGCTTATAGACACAGACTTTGGGTAAATATACTGATATTTGGAATGAGCTTATTCAGAATATAGGAGGTTATTATTAATCATTATTAGCATAGATAAGAACATTTATAGATCACATGTTTGCATTATGTTTCTTCTCTTTCTACCCCCCTCTTCTTTTTTGATCTGGTGCTCTGGCACGAGTCAGGGAAGAAGTTCCACAAGTGTGATGTCACCACAGAGAAGGCCCTGCCTCATGTCCTTTCCGTATTGGCCACCATTGCCCATGTGACAACAAACAGGGCCTTCCCTTGCTGATTTCAAGGGCAGGTATTTGGAAGGAGAGATCCTTTCAAGAACATGTACCTGTACACGCCCCATAGCTGCTAAGTTATCCCTTTTTTACAGGGATTTTCCCTTATGCTGAATAGGCTTCCTCGCGAGAAAAGGGAAAACTTGGCAGCTATGACACGCCCCTCAAGAGTACTAGTGAGCTTCCATGAAGACTGTAATGCAGAGCCTTCCAAACTGCATGTCATGACATGTTAGTGTGACAGCTGCAGTGCACAGGTGTGTCGCGCAAACACTCCCCGCACGTCTCCCAGGACTGGAAAGGAGTTTGCTAATAAACTGAATTACTACATTGCAATATGATGCATGTCTAAAAAGTGTGTCCCCCAACATGAAAAGTTTGGAAAGCTCTGCTATAATGATTCCTCCTTCGGCTCCAGACCATTGTGCATGCAATTTCTGTGCCATATCACAGTGAACTCTGGCACAAAACTGGATGGAACACAACGGTTTGGCAAATTCATTAAAAATCCTCAGGCGGATTCTTCACATATGACAGTCCATTCTCCCCCCACCCCCCACCCCAAGTCTGCCAACTCTCTTTTGGGTGGAAATTGGCAGTGAAGCAGCTTTGACAGAACAGGATCTACTGATGATCAGGTTATTACTTCCCTATTCCCTTTGGTAGCATCTTAAATTTTGCAGGAAAAACACCACCGCCACCAGACTGATGCAATTGCACAATAGACAAAGCCTGAGCGTAGGAATTCTCTCTATGTGAATGAGTGCTAATATCAAATAAATCTCTGCAAGGAGGAGCCCTTCAAGAACATTGCTATTTAAAAAATTATCACTGTGATTCCTGGGACGTTAAAGGCCAGAGTATCGTTAGTGTATAACCAGGAGGCAGCATCTGCCTTTTATTAATTGCTAATGAAATTCTATTAAGATATTAAATATTCGGCGTCAGCCTTTTTATCTTGTACTACATTCTTCTTTTGTTATCATTCCGTCAATCTGCCCTTCTTCAGAATGGTTAACCTTGGAAGAGTCCTCCTTAAGAACGCCTGCTACTTATTTGCCTCCTCCGTGTATAAATGCATAATAATAATAAATAGTACGAATAATAATAATAAAAAAACCTGGCGCAGGCTGCCTGGGTCACCAGAAAGTGTACTCATTAATTAAAAGTGTGACAGTGTTTTCCGTTGGATGAACTAATATGTCAAGGAGATGGGCAGGACCTCATGTTTGTGCTTTTGACAAATCAGCAAATATTTAATCTCTAGATGTGCAGCTTCTCATAAATAATGCAGCAATCAGTGAGCCAAAACTCTGCCTCTTCCAGAAGGGTGTCCCTGTCTTCCCACTACTAAGATTTCTTCCCTTTGCTCATCTCTCCCCCCCCCCCCCGGTCTACTTAAGTCTAAAATAAAAACCACAATTGTCCTCTGGGTTGAAAGCATCACTCTCTTCCCTGCGCATACCCCATCAGCATTGTGTCCATAAATCTGTGAAAGAGGTTAGTGGAGAAGCACATGCTCTGTGGTCCCCAATCCCTGCCCATCTCAGGTAGCGGGAAAAGCTCACAGCTGGGATCTTGGAGATTTTCTGCCTAACTCCAACCCAAAACATTGCTTTTATCTATAAATAAGTTCTACTCAGAGTAATCCCACTGAAATGAATGAACCTGGGTTTAGCCACGTATATTCACTTCAATTGGTCTACTCCGAATGGGATTAGCATTGGATACAACCCTTTGTCACCTTGAAGTAGATCCCAAATGGTGTTTGCCCCTCTCCATACTAGGACCAACAGAAATCTCCTCGCATTGTCACCAATTCCTGACTTCCTCTATTACCTCAACCCCTTCATAGTGGGGCCTGGTGCAGGGCACTTCACCTTGTTGGTGGGCAGGGTTCAATCCTGTTTCTGCCAGTCAGCATACAGCAGGTATAGGCAAACTTGGCCCTCCAGATGTTTTTGGCCTACAACTCCCAGCATCCCTAGCTAACAGGACCAGTGGTCAGGGATGATGGGAGTTGTAGTTCCAAAACATCTGGAGGGCCAAGTTTGCCTATGTCTGGCATACAGGATTTGATGGACCAGTGGCCTGATTCAGTATAAAGAGCTTCACGCAAGTTAGTAGCTACTAAAATGTTCCCGATTGGGTAGGACCTAGAATTTGAGCTCAAAAATCTGCTTCAAAACTGTATGTGTATTAGGAGGAGTTCACATTAAAATGCAATAGATTTTCACGAGGACTTCATAAACACCAACTGATGTGGAAACATGAAGAAGAAGGAGGAGGAGGAGGAGGAAACAAAGAAACTAAAGTTGACAGAACTTTCTAAGTTCTGTTGTAAAAAAATAATAATCCTTTGCCAATAGCACATTGGGCTTATTTACAAACAATATTTCCCCCCATTTTAATTACTATTATTTTCTAGTGCTAGTTTAAGGTCTGGATTCTTCTTCTTTTGTTTTTTTAACGTACGAGTGAAACACATTTATTTCGATATAACTCTCATGAACTTTCAAGTATGGTTGACAGATATTGAATTTCAGTTTTTATCAGACAATTCCATTCTGCTGAATTGGCATTATCGTTTCTAAGCTCCTTAATCACATTTCTCAAAATATACAGTTGCCACAATTTCTTAGCAGAGAAGAGTTGGAAGAGCCCCATCATTTGCAGAGTTTTATCAGTCGAGGAAGCAGATTTACTTGGTATGCATGGATTTGCTCTCACCAATGAAACGGAGCGGCCCATACACACAGCAGCTGCTGGTCCATATGTAAGTGTTGGCAGGGTGCTATGGAATATAGACTCTGTCTTATGCCATATATATATATATGGTAAAGTAGGACACATATCCACACAGACATGAACCCCATGGGAACTGACCTGGACCCTGGGATCACCATCTGAGGCCCTTCTTCATGTGCATCCTCCATGAGAGATCTGGATGGTGGCAACACAAGGAAGGGCCTTTTCTGCAGTAGCTCCCCGTTTGTGGAATGCTCTCCTCAGGGAGGTTCACCAGGTGCATTACATATCTGGGCTGAGGTGTTGTTGGGGGGAGGGGGTTGTTGCTGTTGGATTTTTCTATCTTTATTTAGATTTTGTGGAGATTTATGTGGAAATTGTTTTGCTTGGTTTTGCATTTTTTAATGTTTTATTTATTTAGGACTACTTTTTTCTAATGTTGTAGTTTTATGCCTATTTTTCTCAAAGCTGCCTTGAGCATGGTTTGAACTGTGAGAAGGAGGCATATAAACAAAATTACGGTATATACTGGTATGTCTATATATCTTTAGGCCGCAGGCAAAAACATTCCTCTTCTCCCAGACCTTTGGCTAATTAAACAATCTATGGCCTTTTAAACAGTGTGTGTGTTGTTTTGTTTGTTTTTATATTATGTATGTGTTCTTATATTATGAACCACCCCGTGATCTTCAGATGAAGGTTGGTATAAATTTAATAATAATAATTAATGATGACAACGACAACAATACACGTATCTGAGCAGCAATCAGTATTTACAAAGAGCATTCCAACAGTAATATTCTGGAGTTCATTCAGTCATCCAATTAAGCTCAAAGCAAATTTTCAGCATGGCAAGCATATTTTGATACTATTTTGCGGGGGTGGGAAATCCATAGCTAATAACTGCCATACCAATAATGACTTTCACGATATGGAAATGTTACTCTGATAAAATATGAAAATATCTATGAAGTGTACAGGCAACCATGTCTACTTAATTGTTAATTAGATGCTGATCTATGGGTCATTTCACTTGTGCCAATTTAACAACTACACGGAAGTACTTAAAATAAAATGTTTAAATATTCACCACGAAGAGTAAACATTCACCGCACACAACCCTCATTGAACGTGCTAAAGCTAATATTGCAATTATGAAGAGTGCCTTAAATAAATGTAAAATAAATTGCCAATGGCGACTCAGAAAGTGTAATTCATGTAGTCATAAAATCCATAATTAGCTCTAATGAATATTTAAAGTCAAAGTGCAACTTAACTTTTTCAATGTTTAACCTACTATATCAATATAGCTCAAGGAATCCATTTGTCATGGAAAATGACAGCATCTGAATATTAATTAGCATAGGTCACTGCTGACAGGAAGTCCTTATCTCTTGCCAGTCCTTTTGACTATAGCGTGTGTCACCAGTATGTTTGTCACGTCTGATATTATTGATTACCTGCCTTTTTGGCCAAAAACAATTAAAAGAGGAGTTTTTTTGTTTTTGTTTTTTTTACATATTTATAAACCTGACTGTCAAGAGCACTTATTTTTCCATTAGAAAAATGTAGTCTATTAGCTGCCATATTTCAGTTTGAAGAGCAACAGCAAATGAGGAGCCGCAATAACTCTGGGTAGCATGACAACATTTTTACATAAAAGCATTCATTTATTGCTTAGTGGTTTCTTTTCTTGTCTTCTTTTTAAAGGATCTTTCATTGCATCCTTTTGTGTTGCAATGTATTGGGAAGGATATAAATGGGCCACCGTTATTAGACATATCCCATTTTCAAAGCTAATTTGAAGGCTGGGTGGGTTGCTTGTGTTCCTTAACAGCTTCATTTAGATGCAAATGGAATACATTTAGTTTTCACTTATAATTAAAAGCGCAGGAAGATGCAGCTCCATATCCTCCTGTTCTCACCACCCTCCTGAACTCTGGGTGGGTAAGGCGGGCCATTTCGTCTGTCAATCAGCATGGTGCCAAACCAGATCCAGGATCTGGAGATCAGGAACAGATAGAAAAAGATATCCCAGTACAGAGGAAGGCATGGAGTTCTTTAGTAATCTTATGCCTTCAGTTAAAAGGTTTTTTTGTGTGTGTGTTTTTGTTCCCTGGATTGGGGTGAATGTCTATTCTAAGTGGAAAAAACTGTGTACACAAATCATCTCATTAAAAAATAATCTATCACTTTTTATCTGCAAACATATTAGTGTCCAGCAATTTATCATTTCCGGCATTTGTCTTATCAGCCAAAGTACACAGCGTTAAACTGTTATTGTGCTTTGTTTTCACATCACGCCTTGTCTACAAGGGGATCAAATTACTTGCATTAACTCTTTAACAATCCCACTGCTTTTTCCTAATACAGTACCAGCAACCCCTGCAAAATAATTTCTGCCATTTTTGAAGTTGCTTTCATGATGCAGGCCCATTAAGGCGTCCCTGGTGGTTAGGATCAGGTGCCAGAGCACCTTAATTTCTCTCTTTTAAAATGCCACTGATTTAGCAGAGAATGCCCTGTTATGCATTGCTATGTTAAATGCATTGGTTCAAAGGACTCACCAGAGTCTGTTATGTATGAATGTGGGCAGCGAGGTATGGGGGAGAGAACTCTGGTTAGTTTAAATATTGTTGGTTAACTATGCCTGCTTCCTGGCTTGTCTCAATAAACAACAGTTTAATCTAACAAGAAGTCTCTCCTGTGACACAGGAAACTGGTGATTTTAAAACAGAAAGCAAAAGCTTTATACTGCCTCCTTGGAGCTGTGCTGGGAAGATGCAACCCCGAGGTTTGAGCAGCCTCATTCATGTAACAGTAAACTATGGTTTACCACAACCTTCACCAACCTGGGTCTCCCCAAATGTTTTGGATGATGTCAGACCCATCATCCATGATGACTGGCTGTGCAGATGTGTGAGATGGTCAACTGCTAATAAAACAAAGAGCCTAACATCTCCCCACTTCACAAAGCTTTCCTGCCTCATCATTTGGAGTCAACTCCTGCTTTTCACAGATCATCCTGCCTGATCTAAACACACAGCATAATTAAGCGGCAGACGTCTGTGGTGCTAGATTGAACTGAATTCTTTCAGACTGCAGGGGTACGTGTGGCATTTCTGAATGCTCTTCTGTGTAAGAACTCCCTGAACCCCCCCCCCCCAAATTCATAACAACATAGCACTACTGCAGAAAGGTTCTAGTCCAGACAATTTCTCATTTTCTATATATCAAAAATTGGGAAGACCTACTTGGAAAAGAGGGACGCAGGTGGCGCTGTGGTCTAAACCACACAGCTTAGGGTTTGCCGATCAAAAGGTTGGTGGTTCGAATCCCCGGTTGGTGGTTCGAATCCCCGCAATGGGGTGAGCTCCCATTGCTCGGTCCCTGCTCCTGCCAATGTAGCATTTCAAAAGCACATCAAAGTGCAAGTAGATAAATAGGTACCGCTCTGGCAGGAAGGCGTTTCTGTCTGCTGCTCTGGTTTGCCAGAAGCGGCTTAGTCATGCTGGCCACATGACCCGGAAGCTGCCTGCGGACAAATGCCGGCTTCCTGGGCCTAAGCCGCAACCCCTGAGTCATCCACGACTGGACCTAATGGTCAGGGGTACCTTTACCTTTACTTGGAAAAGATTTCAGGAAATATTTAAGAGAAGGTGGGAAAATATATATTTTGGTCTTTTAATGAAATTGCCTATGGTTCCAAGTACAGCATCTACAACATGCTGCACATTCTTCTGCCACAGAATAGAAATGAAAATGGCATCCCGCACCTCCAGTGGTTTATGAGCACCAAACGACCATGATCTTTTGTGTTTTAGAGAAAAGATATTGTTACTTTGTCGAAAATTTAAGTCTAAAGTTGAGCCACATTTACCATGATCACTCGACTTTAAGCAATTGTAATTAGAACACCGCCTGGCTTCGAATCAATTTAGTATTTCATGGATCTCTTCTTCTATAATAGACTCGGTGATGGCAAATTCAATTTGTTGAGAAGACATTATTGCCCATTTCATTTAGTATTATCCAGGTCATCTCTCAATGGGAAGGGTATCATGTGGTAAAAGGCTGTATTTAGCATGTCACAGTCACCGGGTGCTGTTCTGTATCTCCGGGAATCTTTGTAAGCTGCCTCAAAATAAGGGACGATTGATTTACAAAGTACCAAATTTCAAATTTCATATTCTAAGGCTAAATATGAAATAATTGGACAGAGCTGTCCCCTTGTCTGACCCAGCACAATCAAGCCCCCTTTCAAGGTTGACTGCCTGCCTGAGAAATATGTGCATAATTTCATTTTGTCTCCCATCCAACGTTCAATGTTAGAAGTTAATTAAATTGCTTGTCCATTGTATTCATCCACTTACAAAGTTAATGATATTCTGTTCCTGAATTAAGGAGAATTTTATAAAGCCTGCACTATGGAACCTGGCAGGCTGTACATAGAGGAGCTGAACTCTGTCATAGCTTCTGCTTTCAGTTCTTCTAATTAGGAAACAAAATGAATGTTTCTGTGTCTGCCAATGCAGAGGACAAGTCATTCCAACAGTGAGGCAAAATGCTTTGTACAATAGCAACTTAATAATATCTCATGTTTGACGATAATAAATTCTTCAAGATTAATAAACCTGTTAATGTTTTTTAAAAAATCACCATAACGAAGATGAACTACTGTGTAACAAGACAGCCTTTAAAGAAAGGACAAAGGTTTGTGGGAAAGGAACAGTTCCTTACAAGGATGCAAGCCCTGAAGGTTTTGCAAATTATCAGAATATTCTCAGTCACAAGATAGCTACAATGGAATTTCAAAATTCCACTCACACCCATCCTTCTCTCAATCTCAAAACCAGGGCTTTTTTTCAGTGGGGGAACTCACCAGAACTCAGTTCCAGCACCTCTCAAGTGGGTTCTGGAACCTATTTTTCTAGAAAAATAGCACTGCCCAGAAACAACATTTCATAGCCATTTTCAACAGAACAGTTGGGGCAATGTTTATCAAACGAGGATATAGGACCCCACAAAGGAGGGGAGCATAGGACACTCACTTCCCAATGGAAGATGTACACACCATTGTCAATATCTTACTGATAACAGAGCTACAAGAAAGCGACATTGGGCTCTAAGCAAAGTGACTCCGCATTGCCAAGAAAGGGCAGGTATTAAAAGCGAGGCTACGGTCAGTCAATGAGCCAGGCTGAATTAGCTCAGACTGGAGATGAAGCAGTTTGGGAAAAGGCAGTGTGCATTGTTATGGAGGAGGAGGAGCATCACGATAAATGTTGGAGATAGGAATTGGTTATAAGAGTTGCAAAAGAGGAAGCAAGCAGGAAGGTGGCTACATGGTGAATCCAGGCGATGGGATGTTTCCAGTAAGTAGAGGCTGGATGTTGAAACAGTGGCGTTCTCTACACACACACAAACACACCCCTGGGAGTTTGACTAAAGGACCTTGGAGGGCATTTCTAACTCTTTGATTCTAAATTGCAGTAGCATGGAAAACTGAAAATGTTTAGAAAGGGTGACCTAGAACCAAAGGAACATTGAATTGTGTCTTGAGCAGCAGCTCTGCCCCAAGAAGACATGGCAAAGGTTAATTTCAAAATGGAGGAGTTTAATTTCAAAGCACCAGCACAACGGCCTGCTATTCAAGCAGAGGGGCAGGGGGCTGGGGAGCGCATCACTGGGCATAACCTAGTTGAACTTCTGATGTGTGAGTGTAGGTTTGCCCACACAATAATGACGTGCCCTTTGCAATGGATCTCACAATGTGACCTGCATCTTAATTTCACTTACTACAAGGCTACAGTATTATCCGGGGCTCTGTGAGAGTTCCTCAGCATATGTTTCAAGTAGAAGACAAAAGACTTATCATCATCTAGGGCTACAGCACTTCTATATGGCATGAATAAAGAATGAAAGCCTGAAAACAGTTGTGGCTATACTCTAAAAAAACCTTTTTAAAAACCTACAAGAAATCAAATACTGTAATTCTAATATACTGCTTAAATGTTCATTAGTGTTCCAGTTTAATGCTCAGGCTAAGGAGGACTTCTTCACAAAGCTGTACAGAATGCAAATAGGCAACTGAGCTCTTTTTTCCTTGCTTTTAATATCTCTATAATTATTTATTGACCAACTCCATCAACAAATAATCCAGGTATTTCAGCAAGAAAATCCCCACTGATTTACACTAGACTTAATACTGTATTTGGGGGTCTAGCCAACAAGCAGGAAAAGTAATCCTTCATTTATTGTCAGTTATCCAATGTTGTTAGCATACAAAGAGGTGGTATTTTTTTGTAAAAAATAAAATAATGTTCTTTGATTTCGTGATCAGATCAAACTTGCTAATGAAATGCCGCAGTCTTACTACACAATTTGCAAGTTTTGTCAAGAAACTGAAAATCTAAAGGTGATGTTGATGATAGGAACAGATTCTCATGTTTACAACATCAATGCAAAACATGCCACAGGCACATTTATTTATTATTACTTCATTTTAAATCCTTCGATTTTTAAGGCAGCATGCGTGATTTTATCCTCTCAAGTAAGCACCCCTGTGAGATAGGTTAGGGTGAGAGAATATGACTGGCCCAAGGTAATCCAGTTAACTTCACAGCCGAGGGAAGATTTGAATCCTGGTGGCTTAGTCTATTCCCTAACTTTCCTCAACCTTTGATCTCAGGGAAACAACTCTCATCATTCCCAGACAACATGACCAATAGTCAAGGATTATGTTATAGTCCTGTAACATCTGTGGACCAAAGATTGGGGTAGGATGGACTGGAATCTAGAGCTTACCTTTTGATAGCTTCCACGTACTTTTGAACACTCCCCTATATAAAAGTCTCTCTGCATGCATGAAAGTATAGGACAACAGGGGGGGAAGGCAGTTTTCTCCCTAAAATATTAGTTTACTAAAAGCAGAAAGGTTATTTTTTCCCCAGGGAAAGGGGGTACAATCAGAAATATCTCCTCTCCCCAGCTGCAACTGAAGTGGCAACAGGGATTTATGAATCCAAAATAATGCAACATTCTCATGGTTTGATTTTGGTGTTTTGTTTTGTTTTTACGTTATATACTACAACCAATAACAAGGTATAATTTCAATGTACTGAAGAAACCAATATACTATGAGGTATATTGGATACAACTCCTGTTAATTATTTTTAAAAAGTTTAATCATAAAAGCTAATATACCATGAAGTTGAAAAGATGTAAATCCATACAAGTTCTGATTTGTCTCTGTTTGTATCTTGATTGAAAGCAATATGCACGCAATTAAAAGTACATTTTCACTCAAGGATAAATTTTGAAATTATAATTTGGATAAACATGCAGCTAATAAAAAAATAATTTAGTAAAGTGCTCTCAATTTGCCTTTTAATTATGAAAAATGAAGTTGCTCTGCTATACCACTGTGCATAACAGCCCAATCAATAATATTTCATGTTGATTAGATCATGTAGTAAATTTGCATCATAATTAAAAGTGCATTTATATTTTTCTTTAAATCTCTTGGAGTGTTTAACTCACAATTTTTGCTATTATCTCTTTTACTCCAAAACACATCAAACAGCCCATGCACTCTAACCAATGCAGTCAATATAATACATCTAAAGAGAGGAGAAAGCATTTATTTCAGTTGTAAGAATCCAAATACATTTTAATAGTCAGCATCAATATGCAAAATCAACCATATAGCTACCAAGAAAAACAGAGAGGGTGGGGATTATGATGTATTTAAACTGTTTTAATACCAATTATTATGGTGCAATAGAGAAACTAAACATTTGCATGTGTATCTTTAGAATGGTACTACTGTACATGAGTTATAAGCAATCAAGCTTTGCTGTTAACTGAAAAAGGCTATGATACAGACAATCAACTCAATCACTGCATGTGTGAAACTAACAAACGTTTTCAGAGTTTAGCTTTTAGATGGAGGGCTTCTACTATATTAAAAGCAAAGTAAGTTTTCTCTCCTTCAATTCGAATGATCTATATCAGGGGTGGCCAACTCCTAAGAAACTGTGATCTACTCACAGAGTTAAAAACTGGGAGTGATCTACCCCCTTTTGGGGGTTCAGGTCAAAGCTGTTGAGTTTTTTTAAGGAAGGGAAGCCCTGTTTTGGGGGGTTTAGGTCAAACTTGTTGAGCTTCTTTTAGGAGGGAGGAAGGCCCATTTTTGCTTAGGGCTTCAGATCATAGTTGTTCAACTTTTTTAGGGAGGAGGAAAATTTTGGGTGAGCTTTTTTGGGGGGGTGCCAGTGATCTAGCAGTGATCTTCCACAGACATCCAGTGATCTACCGGTAGATCACGATCTACCTGTTGGACGTGCCTGATCTATATGGACAAAATGAGACACATAACCAGCTTGTGTCTCGTTTTGGGAATAGAAGTTTAGTGCTGCTTACTTTGGGAATTTCTTATCTTTGAAATTTTCTGGAAAAGAACAATACTGTTTTTTCAACAAAGCCAAAAGAAAGAAATGCTAATGCACTGTGGGGTCACTTGAAATTCAGTCTAAGGTGGCCAAAGAAGCATAAAAAAATAATCACATTAAATAACAGCTCCAACCCATAAAAATTGCTCAGAAATTTAAAAAAATATCAACCTGCTGCTGGAAACCCTTTGTAAAAATACCTTGTCGTTTTTACTTAGGATTTCCCTCTTTCCTATATGCAATAACTACTCAAATACATAGATAACATGGGGAAGATCCCCTAAAGTATGAAACAAAAAAATAGCATGCAGTCCTTAACACACAACATACTGGTAACTGATGTAATAAATATGCTCACTCATTTTTCTTAATGCAGGAAAATGGTATTCAGACCACATTTGTGAATCTCTTAACAAAAAATAAATAAATTATAAACAGTTTTCTAATTTCAGGTGCAGTACAAAGTTCTAAGAATGTCAGATGACAGCCCTTCATATTTTAAAGTTATTCTTCCAAGCTATTTAATCAGAATATTTTCTTTCTGATCAGAGTTTCTGGATCCAAACCAAGCTAACAAAAGGTGAAGATTAATCCACTAAGCCATCCAAACTCCAAAGCCCTTATTCTATTATCAGAGCACTTTTCAAGGCAATGATTAAATGCTGGGAGAGCAAATGGCATTAAAAAGCCATAATAGCAATTCTTCTACCAGAAGAAAAATAAGCCTGATACATCGCTATCTAAACTGTACATGGGGGTGGGTAAATTTGTCTGATTGTTATATTTAACAACCTGGCTATAAATTTATAAGCAGCAATTTCCGATTCAGAAACTCAATGTAATCCAATACAGTAAATCGACTTGCATTGGCGAATGAGCCAATTCAGGGCCAACCACTGGGGTCAAATTCCTCCACACCCCAACACATGGGTGGCAAACAGGACTAAGGAGGAGTTTTCAAGAATATCAGAACTCTAAGCACATCAGCTAATTATACCTTTCTTTCCTGGCATCAAATTAGATTCCTGTCAGGAACTCGAGTCAGGAGTAGGTCAGTAATAATAATAATAATAATAATAATAATAATAATAATAATAATAATAATAAAAAACCACACTGGTGTCTTTATTCAAAGAAGTAAGTTATATTACACATGAAGAGAACCATGTTTTCTAACCCTGCTATATTCTCTGGTCTGCCATCAAGGCTGATCAGGCTGGCAGGCACCAGGGACAATATTTTTTCAGTGCTGGCCCTACACTTTTAGAATTCCCTCTTCTGAAAACCTCAGCTAGAGACCCTTTAAAGCAGTCCCAAAAGACTTTTCTAAAAAAATCCCAACAAGCCTTTTGAGGGCACTTGCTTTGAAAAGGAGAGCTAAAATACAGTAAATATATTAAAAAAGCAAAGATGATGCTTCTGCTATCCTTGCAGAAGAAAGATAAACTGTAAACTTCTTGTTGTAAACCACTAAAGAGGTTTTTTTAAATAAAAATATTAAGCAGTATATAAATTTTGTTAAAGAATAAAGAATATAATAAATGAGGGCCAAGTTGAGGAGTCGGGGAATTGCCCCCATGCCAGTCATTTAAAATCCACAAATAAAAGAAAATACTCTTGAGAATATTTTCCCCTAAAAGTACTCTGGGTCTATTTAATAGATATTACAGACACAAGCATAAAACACATTTTGTACTTGATCTTCATCTTCTGACTCCTTACAGGAAACCAGAATCACACAGAGTCCTCCTTGTTAATGCCTATGCCATAAATTACTCCTCAGTGACAAGGATCTGCTAAAACGGACCCTCATCTAGATCTCATCTCATTTGCATTCTCTTTTTGACTCCTGTATTCCTGTGATACACTTTTCCTTCAGTTCTCAGGATAAAACGACTGCTGGGCCAAAAAAAGCAAGCGGCGGACGTAAGCCAGCGTTTCCCAAACTTCCCAAAGGTGTGCTCTTCCCCATCCCTAAGCATTTGTATGCTACTAACCAAGAACAGCTAGCATGGTGGGGTGGTCCAGCAGACTCCTGACAGCAGCATCCCTACTGCTTATTCGGGTGGTGGTTGGAGGCGGCAGGGAGGTGGCAAGGTCAAGACTGCACTGGTAGGGCCAACCTGTCATTCCCACCGGTGCGCCCACACAGCACCAAATTTGCCACCATCCTAGTCTGCCCCCTCTCCATCTAGGTTAGCAGCAACACTGCCAGAAGAGTGTCACTGTGGTACCACTGGCTGCTCCTGTTCCTGTATTTGTCCAATACCCTTGCTCCTTTCTCTGTTTCTTCCTTGCTTGCCCATCTCCTAAACACATCCCATTCCCCAAGCCGCTTCAACTCCAGAGTGAGGTTACCACGGTAAGGGACAAGCTATTCACGTATGCTGAATCAGTAGTTCTTTAATTACAGGCATTTGGGGGAGGGTTTATGCTAATTACAGGTATTGGTGGTGGGGAAATTGTTATTAGGAGCATGGGGAGGGCGGGTTATCCCTTCCCAGATGTGATCTGGGATAAAATCTTCCCAAGAGAACTAAGTTTCCAAGCCTCGGAGATGTGGGTGAGGATTTTGTTTCTGCTCGCAGCTGGGGAATAAAGTCTCGTCTCCTCATGTCCTGGGTCCCAGTAACAATTGCCCCACAAATTAAAACTGAAGACATGACTTCACACAACACATTCATCATAATATGCAGTCCGTTCCTGAGCTCACAGCAATCTGGGATGTGAAATTTTGTTCATGTGCCTTTCCCAAGCTGTCACCGCAAATGAAAAAACACTGTTGCAATGCAGTGGAAACACTTTTGCCTCGCCTCTCAAAAAATCTGGAAACACTGTTGCAATGCGGATATACTCTAAAATTGCTCATGATGCGTACAACAACTTGCTATACATTGGTACCTTGGTTCTCAAACGCTCTGGTACTCAAACAACTTGAGTAAGTGTTCCGGTTTGCGAACTTTTTTCGGAAGCCGAATGTGCTCCATTTTGAGTGTTACGCTGAGGTCCATCTATTTATTTTGCGCTTTTGTCTTTGCAGCTCCCTTTTTTCATTTTTGTGACTGTGTGGAACCCAGTTCAGCTACTGATTGATTGTGTACATTGTTTATTGCTTTCATTAGATAGTAAAATCTATGTTAAATGGCTATTTTAGGGGGTGTTTTAAGAAGTCTGGAACGGATTAGTCCCTTCTGCATTACTTTCTATGGGAAAGTTCACCTTGGTTTTGGAATGCTTTGGTTTTAGAATGGACTTCCGGAACGGAATTTTGTGAATTTGAGAACCAAGGTACCACTGTACAGATCAGGGGATGTTTACCCTACAAGTACTCTTACTACAAAGAATCAAGGTTCTACAAAAGTTTTTTCTGGCCAGGAGGGGCTACAACTTGCACACAGGAGAATTCATGTTCCACCTCCAGTTTACAAAAGGATCAGGTAACAGAAAAAAAGACCCTGGTGCCACTCAGAATAGGCAACAGTGGTTTATGCTAGACGAATAGTCTGGATTGGTATAAGGCAGCTTCTAATGTTCCAAACCCTCAAAATAAAATCTGCAGCAAGCTGCAAGCATTTCCCATCAATAATGCTGGATGATGCAAGCTGAACCAAATCACATCCACAAAACAATCAAGAAAGCACATAGGTGTGCATAAATAAAATCCTGTCTTAAAATAAATTACTCCGTGATTGTCTAGCCGCAGCTCGCCTACTCAAAATGTTTTCAAATCACTTAGCAGCTAGTCATTTTGCCTTTGATCTGTGAGCTTTAATCGTTTAATTTCTTCCTCCTCTTGCTGCCTTTATTGTTTTTGCTGAGCTGCATTGAACAATCCTTTATTACAAGGCAGGATATAAACATGCAAGCGCTTTCCCCCCCACCCCACCGCCAATCTGTTACAGATAATAATAGCACAGAAACAATAAAAACAAAGCAAAACTCCCAGCCCCTCTTCAGGGACAAAACTATTTATTTTATATGCAGCAATGGAAGAGCAGGGGCTGTCGAAGGAGAATGCTCCACATGGATGTGCTGAAAGAGGGCATTGATAATTTGCAGGGGAAAGTGCATGAATGAATTGTGCAACCAGAATTTAAACCTTGTGATTTAGCTCTCTGTCCATCTGGGTCAAAGTTTGAGGCTACTAAAGTATTTGAATCATTGAACTTTAAGACTGCATTCATCACAGCTTCTATACTGATATAAATTTCTTCCCATTAAGTCAATAAGGGTTGGTTCTATCAGACAGGAGTCTGTCCAGAAACGGAAATTAATGGCTGTCATAAAAGTGACGTAAATAGACACCTTGCCTGATTTATACGTAACACTACGTTTTTTTTGCCTCTTTGCTAAAACAGACACACAGATACACACAAACATCCCCAAACCAAACTTTAATTCAAGCCATTATTTTCTGCCTTTTTGTGAATTTAGCACGGATGTTTCACAAAGATGTTCAAGTCTCTGAAATGTTCTCAGTGAAGCAAAATATGCCCATAGTCACTGTTTGCCATGGGAACTTATGAAGCTGGTGTCTGCAGAGTCAGACCATTAGTCCACCCACCTCAGTAATGTCTGCTCTGACTGGCAGCAGATCCCCAGGTTTCAGACCCCCGTCACAGCCAGGCATACCTGGAAACACACCAGTGATTGAGCTTGATTGGCTGGGACCCCAAGTCCCACTGGGATCAGAGTTTCTGAGTGGAAACTCCAGAATATAGCTGATCCCTGTCAAAAGTGGGACTTGAAGGCAGCACTGGTCAGCTGTGACCCCCCCCCCCAAAGTCTCACTGGGAAAAACATTCCTTTGCAGCATTTAGGATGCACTGCTGAGGAAAAATGGGTCATCTGACATCATGGTGACATCAATTGACTGACAGGTGGGAGGACCTTAGGATCTGGTGCTCCAGGCTGAAAAGGTTCTGCATCTGAGATGTGTGTGTTTCAGGACTCACCCTACGCCTGTGACTTGTTTTTAATACTGGGTTTTAAAATGCAACCCACCCTGGGACCTGCTAGTGAAGGGTGGGAAATAAAATAATAACAATCATAATAATATGTTTGAGCCTGGTAACCCTAGCATAAAGTGAGAGATATACAGAGGCTGGGCTTCTAAGGGCCACTAAATCCCCGTACAACACCAAACTCTTTCTTGGAGCCTTCAAACTCAGGAAAATGGTTGGGGTCAGGCACCCCCAAACTGCGGCCCTCCAGATGTTTTGGCCTACAACTCCCATGATCCCTAGCTAACAGGACCAGTGGTCAGGGAAGATGGGAATTGTAGTCCAAAACATCTGGAGGGCCGAAGTTTAGGGATGCCTGGGTTGGGGTGTACCCCTTATGTGAGCTACTTTCATACCCAACAAGACTACTCAGTATTTCTAAATGCATCTGAGTTTCTGAACAACAAGAGATACAGGATCCTTATTCCTGCCCCTTTCTAGAAGCAGAAAGGTATTGTAGCCATCACACATTCTGACTGTTACCATGGCCATCCAGAAGTCGTGACCCCTGTTTGTGTTATGTTATGTTTACTAAGCCCTGATGACCAAGGCCTGGCAAAGGGGCTTATCAGGGAAAAAGTAGCATTTTAGTTTTTTCTGTTGGTTCTGACTGCTATTAGGTAAAAACAGGAGGCAAAAATGAACCTATAATCATGTGTGTTGCGATGTACTTCTTTTAAGGCAGGAAACCGAAGAGTTAAAATTAAAATGAAGAAAAATAAAGGTTATAAAACATCAAAAGTGGCAGCTGACAGATAGTAAGCATCTGACTACAAAATGCTATTTAGTTTTATCTCTGATCAACTTGATTAAACGACTATGCTCCATTCATCTGATGAAGCAAATTGCATTAAACCATATCAAAGAACATAATCACACAAAAGCCATCTCTTGGTTTAGCTTCTTACAATTGAACTTAATTTTGAATATTAGGGGAACATGATGCTATGCTCCTCTGCTAGGTTTTAAGTACGGAATTCAATGCACATTTGCTTGCAGATTAAATTTATGCAGATTTGCAAGATAAAATATTGATGAAGAGGAAATGACCTATTACAGATGGCTGAAAAATTAGTTCAAACCCCCCCCCCCAACATATGCACCTTATGAAGCAGGCATTTCGTAACATTGCGACAGATCGTGAGTTAAAATACACGACGACAAAATGGACCCAACAAAATAGTCAAAGCCTTTGATGTGTCAGTGCATGGAAATAAGCATGCAACAAATCAAAAGGAGGAAAGGCAAGGCAATCCAGTTTAATTCGATTATTGTAGGGTTGAGATAACATATTAATCAAATGGAGAAAACAATTCTATTAATCAAATTCAAAAGGTATGTGACTGTTATAAATCTTTTGCTATATTGCAAACGATAAAAAGAGCAATCCACAAGGGTTTTGCTAATTATATGTTTCAAGTCAAATGACCGGGTTGGGTGCTTTGTCTTCCCTATGACAACTAAAACATTTTCATCATTTAATTATATTTTATGTATCTATTTTTGTGTCCATGTAGATATAATGGAGCACTGAAGAACAGAAGATATACTGCTTCTTTGCCATGCCAGCTATCTAGCTAAGAGTAATTAATATTTGACAGAATATATAAACTATAGGAAATGATTACAAACAGCATCTTAGCTCTAAACTATTTTTTTCCCTTTTCATATTGTTGCAAATATTTATTGATCATTCTTAAGTGCTGAACCCATAAATACATTAAGAAATTGTGTTAAAATTAAACTTTTGCCATATGCAAATAGGGTACACTGAGGTCGGAGAGCCTGCCTTTCTCTGGGGCTGGGATTTGGCCGTTTGGCTATGCCGATTATTTTATGTACACCCAGAACTTGATTCATAAGAACTGTAGCATGCTTGCAATCTTTCACGATATTTGTTCACAGATGGCCAAATCAAATGATCACATTGTATCGGAATTCTAAAAACTCCACTCAAGGTCTCAATACAACACCCTAAACATCTCGGAGAGATCAGAGCTAGTGCAAATACAGTAATATGAATAGCGAAATTGGAAAGGGAACGGGAAAGGGCCTTTCCATGGCTGCAATCCTATGCAGAGGGAGACTTCTAAACTTCACTGGAGATGATGGCAAAGACCCAAAGAGCTGTGCAATGTAGCTCCACAACTTCAAGGAGGTTTTGGACTCCTTGAAGGTTTCTTGAAATGCAATTCCCATGTTATAGAGTAAATCGCTTCTGAAATGGAGGAGACTTTCCAAAGCAGCTAGTGATACCGAATAGGAATCTGCGGTACAAAGCAAAATTTCCACTGAGCAGCCCGTCAAGAACTTGTTGGCTGTGACTCAAGTAGCATATTGAATCTCAGTCTGTGGGATGTAAGCAGCCTAAGAGGAAAGAGGAGAGCATCCTAAGGGAAGTAGGAACACCTGTTTTCGAGGGGTTTAGGCCACAGGAAGAGTCTCCTGCATGAGCTCAATGGAAACAAGACATGGAATTCTACCAGAAGACTAGGAGGAAGTTCTCAGACAGTATCCAAGCAAGGTCCAAAGAACGACACACACAAAAGAAAAAGAAAAAAACTAATGGTAGAAATAATATAATGTGCGTCTACTGTTAAACAGTCTACCTAGTGTCTACCCGATACATTAAAATGGTACAAGAAACTATATAAAATGGATATTGATCACATTGGGTCGCCTCTCTGTAAATTCTATGAAGCATAAACTATAAATATGATTCATATATTAATATATTCCATATATTTTCATTTCTTTCCCCACACAATGACATTTTTATGATACCCCAGACAGATGGCTCAGACTGAATATATGACTTTGAAATGCTGCCCCAATCAGTTTTTACATCTTCCTTCTGTTTAAGAAAACCGCAGATGCTTCCACATAAGGCCCGTTCTGCTCCCCACCTCCCTCAACGCCCGGTAGTATTATTGCTGCTCATAGAATTCAGATATTCTTCTTACACAGCAACTGCTTTAAAAATGGCCAGCACTTCCACATTGCCATACCTTCAGCACCAACGTCAATTAGTGGATCAGCAAGTGGGGGAAATGGTGCCCCAAGCTGCGTGACAGAGAGGCACTTGTTAGAAAGGAGGAGAGAAGGCGGCGACGAGGAGTATTTATTATTTATTTCATACGTCATTTATTTTGATTTCTCTGCTGCCCTTCATTTCAAAACGTCCAGGGTATTTGTGTACCATGTGCATACCCTGATACAGGCAGCAGAATCTAGTATTTTAAGCAAGGCACTGGAATTTGAAACCATGAGAGGAATTCCACATAGCAATAAGGAGAGTGCTCTGTGAACCAAATGGCACCTTCCTACTGGACCGCAGTGTCTTTTCCCCATTCCACCAGTCCCCAATTGCAATTTGGCTTGAAAAGGCCTACTGTTGGTTTTGTATCAACGCACATGTGTGATATATGTTGCATGTGTATGTGGTTTGTGACAGTGTGTGGTAGTGTGTGGGGGCATGTTGTCTTTGACCACACCTACTTTGGTCTTTCCTACGTCCACTGTTGGCATCCAGGTCCCAGACAAGAGGGAATGTGGCCCTGGGCCCAAAAATGTTAGCTGCACCTGCTCTAGCCTGACAATAAGAAACTGGAGTGCCTGTCACCAACTGATGCGTTATCAGTTCAAGAGGATTTGATTGCCAAGGCAAAGGTACAAGGTCAGAGTAGCCTTGGACTTGAATTCCAATACTGGCAATGACTGATTAACGAGGGTCCGAATGATGCATGATCGCACATACGCACAGAGCCCCGAACCTGGTAGTGACCCAAACACACCACTAAAAGGGCAGAACAGAGTACTAAAAGGGCGTAACGGGGCACCCCTACGCATGCAGGGGACGGGGGCGAATGGTCATTGAGTATACTTTGGCTTGGTCAGAGGGGAAGGAAGTTATGGAAAGTTCTGAAACTTCCTTCCCACTTGGCTTGAAGCTCCCTGGGTAACCTTGTCCAATCACCATCTCTCAGCTTAGTCTATCCCAAAGGGCTGGTGTGAAGACAAATTGGGTGCAGAAAGGGGGGAGGGAGAATACGAGGAAAAACCATGCACACCACCGTAATCTCCTTGAAGAAACAGCACACTCTAAATGTGTGTGTGTGTGTGTGTGTGTGTGTGTGTGTGTGTGTGTGTATATATATATATATATATATATATATATATATATATATATATGTAAAAAGGGCATGTGGGGGTGTCTCCACTTTTCACCAAAACAGCTTGACCGATTTGAGGTGAAATTTTGACACAACATCACATGTGAATGTCCGAAAGAGCTTATAAAGTTTGCTAAGACAGATGTCACACCTCCGCCAGGTAAAACCCCCAAAACCACGTGTTCCAGAACTCACAAATCAGACGAAAGTGCATGCTGGGAACACAGGAGAGGTTGCAAAATAGCGCCCTTTAGTGACGGCTACACTACACTGTACTCCACCTAGGGAAACTTCCCTCTCCACAGCATCTCAGCTTGGCTTTCCAGACTGGGCCAAGTGGAGGTGGGGGCTCGCCTGGGTGGGGGATGGGGGGAGGGGGTGGGATAGGTCATGGGTCGGGACAGGGTGGGGCCAATCACAGGGATGAGCCGGGGTGAGGTGGGGTGGGGTGAGGAGGGGCCGGGATGTAAAACAGGGGGACTCTGAAGGTGAGGGGAGTCTGAAGGGGGACTCTGAGGCTCCATTTAACAGACTGAGCAACAGCAACGCGTGGCAGGGCCAGATAGTGTATAAATAAAAAGTCATTTGCAGATGGCAAACCAGGAGCCAAATCCCATTTTGCATATATGTACATGCAGTCCACATTTGCACATAATAGCATGTGCATTTGGAGAAACAATGTGCCCTTTATTCTCAAGAAACCAATACTGGGAAATGGCTGCACAGACCGCCCTATCAACACTCACACACACCCAGGCAGAAAGGCACAGATGAACATGGACATGCTTGTACAAAAATGTTCTGTGGGGATTGCAGTCCTGCAAGGGATTAAGACTGAGGTCAACCAGTATCCTTGTAGCTTTGAGCTATTTAGGCAAATTTCTGGAGGAAACGAATACTGGTGTGTCTTAATAGACATGCATAGATTATAAAACAAATTAAAAAAGCACCATGGGCCTGGGCAAGTTCACAATCCCGCCCTGGCTGCTCTGATTTTCATAAAGTCTTAACTATCACCATAGGTGTACCGAGTTGGCATAGGTATATTTGGAGGATTAAACAATGTTTAACATTATGCAGAAATAAGAACAATAATATTTATTTTAACAGGTTACCCCTGAAAGATTCCACTTGGCCTTGTATTAAATGTACTTAGCAAAGGGTCATAACTCTTGAATCTGCTAGATAAATAAATGTTGGCGAGGTGGATGAATCACTGGAGAATTGGTGCATGGCAGCGAATGAATAGCCTGCAAATGCTTCCCAAACCCCATTATTTCCCTTTTTCCAGTAGGCCAAAGATTCATGTCCCCGCATACTGCCAGTTCATTACGGAAAAATATCATTCCTCTTCTGGCACACTCTAGATGGCCCTCTCAGCCCCACGAGGACCCTTTAATGTTTAATTCCCCATCATCTGCTCCAGTGAACAGCTTAATCTCTGCTTGTATGATCAATACTATATCAGTGTAAATTAAAATGACAATTTTAAAGTAATTAAGCCTGTTAATGCTCGATTCAAATGTCATTATTTGCACAAGGGATTGAGGAGAAATTACATCGTGTCCAGGGTGACAGGAGAATGTTTGAGCCTTCTCAATCCTGTTGCCACTGTGCCACTGGAGGCTTTAGCAAAGCAGATTAACTTCTAGCTCCCACTGCCAGGATACCTATCCAATTTCAAAAGAGGATAACACAATTTGATAAATTTAATTCCAGCTACAAACTCAATTATTGTGATAATGGATGAAAACTGGGAGGAGACACCAAACAAGACCCACATAAAAATACACTTAACTTCAGAATGAGATACAACAGTAATTGTTTTATTTGATTTGTTCTTTTCCCTTTGAAAACCCTTTAAATAATTGTGATTGTTGGCTGAATAGCCAACATTTATTAAATAGCATCCACTCTGGACTCAAAACAGCCTACCATTTAAAAGATTTCGGTAACAATGAAAATGTTTGCTGTCCTTTGCTTGTACAGCAACATTTATTAGACAAGTAAAATTACATCATTACATTATTGGATCTCATAAATAGATCTATAAAACTCAACTAAGTTCAGATGAAATCCCGGCCTCTTCTACAAGCTGGTCTTTGTAGACCCAGCCACAAGCAGGCTATAGACCTTTTTTATTTTAAGGGGTGAGGGCGATAATAAAAAAATGCCTTAAACTTTATGTGCTCACAGTTAGTGTGTCCATATAGAAGGAATATCAATGTCAAAGCCACGAAACCAATTACTTCCCACAGGCGTTTCCATGTGAAACCCAGCTTTTAAGAACCAGTTATCACTTGGTATTTTTAAGAATGAAAAAAGAAAGGGATGCAAAACATCTAATTTAAACCAGCAAGGAATACAGTCATACCTCGGTTTAAGTACGCCTCGGTTTGAGTATTTTCAGTTGAAGTACTCCGCAGACCCGTCTGGAACGGATTAATCCACTTTCCATTACTTTCAATGGGAAAGTTCGCTTCAGGTTAAGTACACCAGGTTAAGTACAGACTTCCGGAACCAATTGTGTTTGTAAACCAAGGTACCACTGTACTAGAAAACTATATGTATGTAATATGTAAAACTATACACACGACTTGCATGGGAATGACATGTTATGCACGAGCAATGTAATTTCCTGAAAGTCATATATACACCTATAAATGCACTTCTACTGGTCCTGAACCCATTTGGAGGGGGGGCAGGGAAGGATACTTGTAGTATGGATTTGGTACTACAGTTCCAACTCACAAACGGGAGAAACTCCTAAATACCCAACCTTGCAGATTTGAATAATGAACCGCAGAGATTAAGCTATTCCAGAGTTTGTTTGCCTGGGCTTTCTGTAGACTTGCCTTTAATTCATTTTTTCTTTAATAAACATTTTCATCTAACTGCATCCATCTGTAGAAGCAATGGATGTGCTGGCAGTTATGGAAGGTTTTAGGGCCCGTTCCATGGCAAATGCATCAAAATCTATGAGCAACAGAACACTGCTTCCACTTAGTCACTGTTTGTTTCAATGGGACCTGTATAGGAGAAGCATTTGACCAACTGTGACCTATTTTTCCCTAAGCAAATCTCTCTCTCCCTCTAGCTTGCTTTGAACAATAAAGCAACAACAAAACCTGATGCCACCTAATACACACCTGCCATTCTGCAACTAGAGAGGATTTTGGTCAAAACAGCTGTCTAGAAATATTTAAAATAAATAAAACTAGTTTAGCACATAATTATCCTAAAAGAAAATAAAAGGACCGTATAATTTATATTTACAAAACACTGGCCACTGGCTAATAAAATATCATGTAACCAGGTGTTGTTCTTTCTAGTTCAGTTGCAACAAGAGTAGGAAGACTTGCTAGGAAAATTGGGTGGGGGGGGGGAGAGAAGGCACAAATGAAATAGCAGCACATGAATTAAGTGATGCTTCTGTAAATGAATCCATTCAAAATGCCTCTCGGGTTTTGTGACGTGGCAGGGATCTTCGAGGGCAACAAATCACAGGTAAATGCATTGCTGCTAATTGAATGTCTATCAAGACCCAGCAGTTGTTGTGCAAGCTGCTGATATCGTCTCAGTTGTCTCAATTTAGTAATCTGCAGAGACTACATGATTTCTGCAGCATTTTGACAAGAGGTGCTTAAAAAAGGAAGGGAATAATTCTAATAGGCGTAGCTGCTTGCTTACTTGCAGAGAGAGAGAAAGTGGGTTGTTGCTACTATAAGCTCTTACATCCTGTTATATGCATGCCTACACACACAAACACACACACACACACACACACACACACACACACACACACACACACACGGTATATATGATTGACTATCAAAACTTGATCTTAACACTGGGTGGTACTCAACTAAGCTATATGCAGAGTAAAGGTAAAGGGTAAAGGGACCCCAGACCATTAGGTGCCAGTCGTGGACGACTCTGGGGTTGAGGCGCTCATCTCGCTTTACTGGTCGAGGGAGCCGGCGTTTGTCCGCAGACAGCTTCCAGGTCATGTGGCCAGCATGACTAAGTTGCTTTTGGCGAACCAGAGCAGCGCACGGAAACGCCGTTTACCTTCCCTCCGGAGCGGTACCTATTTATCTACTTCCACTTTGTGCTTTTGAACTGCTAGGTTAGCAAGAGCAGGGACCGAGCAACGGGAGCTCACCCCGTTGCGGGGAACCGCTGACCTTCTGATCGGCAAGCCCTAGAAATCAGTGAACATGACCAAGTTGGTCGACTAATTTGAACAGGTAAAATTTAGTTGACTACCACCCACTGTTTTTAATAAATTCTTTTTGTTGTTGTTGTTGTTGTTTAGTCGTTTAGTCGTGTCTGACTCTTTGTGACCCCATGGACCATAGCACGCCAGGCACGCTTTTTTTTAGCATCCTATAAAATTTCATTTCCATGATGCAAGAACCAATGGTATTCCCATTTCCCCCCCCCCCCCAACTTTTTGGTCAGTGTTGTCTAAAAGCTTTCTAAAATTAATTATATTCTGCTTTGCATTGTTAATAGGTCATGTTAATGGGCACCAGACCATATGGACCAGTAAGCTAATAGCTTCTCGGTGTACAATAGCCCTATTCATCAAGTGCATGTTTAGACTGCATTTGCTTATTAATTACCACCGAGTTTCACTGCCTCAAGAAGAAGCAGATCATTACAAAAATTACCCTAACAGATTATCCACTAGGGATTTCAAAATGTAAATCTTTACTACTGGAATTTGGTGAAGCCCTCTATGCGAACGCTAGACAGCTATTTATTTTGATACCACTTTCAAGAGAGCGGAAATTGTCAAAATGAATATATGTTGACAAACTTTACTGCAAATACATGGATTATATTAGCCTTGTGCATGCTTTATTGAACCAGTATATGCATTTTATTTTATTTTTTTAGTGATGAATGGATTAACCAAAGAAAGCCCCTTGTACACCTGCATTCAATTTATTTGTTCCCATTTATGACTGACTTCCCATAAAATATCTCAAAGCTATTTTCACAGGATCTAAATTACCCTAAATTTATCATCCTATGTACTCACTCTTTAAGCATCCTAGAGACTTAGAAATTATATGGTACAGTCCCTTCCTAAGGCTATACCATCAAAGATTTCATTGCAGGGCATAATCCAGCCCGTCAGTCGATTCAATCTGCCCCCTAAAAAAAAGCTAAGTGATTCAATCCTTATAAAAAGCTCAATAACTTTGATCAGCCCCCACGCATGTTCACTTCATCAAATCTGAAAAAAGTTTGGGCACCCCTGCTTTAAGCTTAAAAGCAGCTGAGAGGCGAAGGCCAGATTAGGATCTATGGCACAGGGGAGAATGCTAAGTGCTGTACCCTCAACTGATTTGAGGGTCACTGCAGTTTCAAAAGGTGGGGGATCCAATCATGGATCTCTCCCTCCCTCTCATGTAGAGTAACTTTTAGAGTGGGGTTCGAATGTCACACAGGAGTACTTTGAAACTGGTACTGCTAGGCAGGAAGGCAGCGAGAACCACAGTCAGTGGAGCCAGAGACAAATTCCAGTTTTGTCCCCATCTGCCTCTTCGCTGAGTTCTGCAAAGGCAACACGGAGACCAAGGAAGAGGGAGCCACCGATAGGCAACGCTACCTCCTGCACTTATAAGTAGGAAGGCAGGATCAAAGGGTGGGGGGTGGCAAGTTCAGGACAGACTGAAATCACAACAATGTTTAAACCATACACTTAACAAAGCCACTTACGCGCCAGCTTATTTCCCTGAACCGTTGATGCTGGCCTTCCCGCTCACTCCAGTCTAGTCCTCCTACAGGCAAGGAACTGGGTAATATGCTGCTCTGTGCAAGGTCATTGGATGCTGGCCGGTCTTCGGGAAGAAGGCGTGAGGCTCTGGTAGGGGCCTAGAGCCCTCACACCTCCTTCCCAAAGCAAGCACTTGCCTGGTAAGCACTTGCCCGGCTTTGCAAAGGAGGAAAGAGGGCTCCAGGACCCTGTCAGAGCCCTCAGGCCTCCTTCCCGAAACAGGGCAAGCCCCTAACTAGGCTTTGAGAAGGTGCCCTTCTTGGCTGGGTGCCCGTGTGTGGCCGCACCTTATGCATTGCCCTAAATTCACCACTGCCATCTGAGGCACATACAAATTTTATTGTTTTTTTCTGAACATCTCCTACCAGAAAGCTACCTGGTTGCTGAAGCAAGGTTGTTGTTGTTTAGTCATTTAGTCGTGTCTGACTCTTTGTGACCCCCATGGACCAGAGCACGCCAGGCACTCCTGTCTTCCACTGCCTCCCGCAGTTTGGTCAAACTCATGTTCGTAGCTTCGAGGACACTGTCCAACCATCTCGTCCTCTGTCATCCCCTTTTCCTTGTGCTCTCCATCTTTCCCAGCATCAGGGTCTTTTCCAGGGAATCTTCTCTTCTCATGAGGTGGCCAAAGTACTGGAGCCTCAGCTTCAGGATCTGTCCTTCCAGTGAGCACCCAGGGCTGATTTCCTTCAGAATGGATAGGTTTGATCTTCTTGCAGTCCATGGCACTCTCAAGAGTCTCCTCCAGCACCATAATTTAAAAGCATCAATTCTTCGTCGATCAGCCTTCTTTATGGTCCAGCTCTCACTTCCATACATCACTACTGGGAAAACCATAACTTTAACTATATGGACCTTTGTTGGCAAGGTGATGTCTCTGCTTTTTAAGATGCTGTGTAGGTTTGTCATGGCTTTTCTCCCAAGAAGCAGGCGTCTTTTAATTTCGTGACTGCTGTCACCATCTGCAGTGATCAAGGAGCCCAAGAAAGTAAAATCTCTCACTGCCTCCATTTCTTCCCCTTCCATTTGCCAGGAGATGATGGGACCAGGGCCATGATCTTAGTTTTTTTGATGTTGAGCTTCAGACCATATTTTGCGCTCTTCTCTTTCAAGGTGAGCAAGGTTAGCTAGAGATTCACAAACAAACCCCTGTTCGGATACAGTGTTGCCACGACTTTCTGTCAGAAGTGCTAACAAACCAGGAACAAAAGATATTGCACATTTTCCGCCGAGGAATTTCCCACAGAATATCTACTTCCACTGTTCTGACACATCATTCAGTCATTCCTGTCTATTCCCTGATATACGGTACATCCACAACACAGATTGCCCTTAGCAAGCTGTCAGCTACATATTTTTTTGCTATTTGTGAAATGGCTAGTGACAAGGAACTGGTGGAACAAAACCAACAATCCTAAGGCCTTGCTCAGAAGAGCAAGAGACTTCCAGCATTATAACGAATTGAGGTCCAGCAATTTCATGGTGTAACTGCTGTGAAGTTGGCTTGCGAAATATCACTAATGTCCATAACTTTCAATTAACTGTTCATGCATGGGTCTTGCAAAACAGTTGTGCTCCTTCCTGTCAGTGTATGTTTGTCCCCTATACCAGACTATGTTCAGTAGGCTCCAATACCACCTAACATGCCTCCTCAGTGACCCCTTATTTATGATCACCGGCTTCCTGATTATATATTATACTCATTATTTCAGCTCTCTCTCTCTCTCGAGTCATAAACCAGACCACAGTAATTCAGAAGCCTGAAAATCTGCTCAGTATAATAAGGGCTTTTATCTTCTGCACATTAATTTGTTGAACCACCTGTAAATTGCATATTTATATTTCTAAAAACATGTGAAAGCAGTGGGAATTGCCCAATAATTATTCCTAAGTGTGCCATATAAGAACATGATTTTCTCCCGCCACTTTCCATTTATCTGCCAGAGCAAATATTTAGTAGTTCTTCAGGTTTCGGAAGGATTGAGACTACTGGCATTTGCATTTGTTGTCTTTGTAGAATGGACAGCCGCTTCTTAAAATGCTACATACAGATCCAATAGAATGGGAATAAATTCAAGGAACGCAAAAATTACAATAGGCATACATGTGCAACGGAATTCAAAAAATCACATAGCTAGATCAAAGCTGCCCCACAAATGCTGCAAAGTAGGCAGATTTTAGAGCAATGCAATAACTGAAACACACCCATCCTCCCAAAGTTGCGCTGCTCCAAATTTTGTAACACCACTGCAGCAAAGCAATGTGTACAAAAAAATCCACATAATGGGAGAAAGTGTGTTAAAAATGCATGTATTAGTGAAAACAAAATGCAACACGTTATTGGGGGGGGTCTGTTGTATATATCAAGGAGCAGGGAGGTGTGGCCCTCCAGGTGCTGCTGCATTCCAACTCTCATCAGCCTCAGCCAATGGAATCATGGGAGTTGCAGCCCAGCAACCAGGTCCCTAACCTGGGGTATAAATGCTTCCCATTTGCCCTTCTGGTTTCTTGTTCCCTACTTTCCATACGGGGAATGGTTTAAAATGGAACACAAGACTCTATGGCTTTGGAAAGTTAGATTTTTTAAAAACCCACAGTTAGGATTCATGTTACAAATAAACATAGTCCGACTTATGTACTCATTTAATATATTTATATATTGTTGAATATTGCAGATTCCTCTATTCCAGGGATGTCCAGCTTCCAAGAGACTGTGATTTACTCCCACTAAAAAAACACTGGCAGTAATCTACCCATTGCATTGACCAAAGTTGTTGAGCTTTTTTAGGGAGCCAGAATTGTTGAGCTTTTTTCCCCTTTCCCTTTTTGGGGGGCGGGTCCTGCGATCAGCGCCAGGGACACCCCGCGATCAACCTGTTAGATATCCCTGCTCCACTCCGATGAGAGCACCTGCTATTTCTCCATTACCCATAATAGGTGGCCAGAAACCAAGGAACTCTTCTCACACAGCTTGAAGAGCAAATTTAAAAGGATCCATTAGATATAAGCATTAATATTATTCAATATGAAAAACAGAAATATTCGCTTCCTAGAAACTTCCCATGAACAGTATTCTAGTAAGATTCCAGCATCCTGATGAATCTGAATTCCAAAAGAACGAGCAAGACAAGAACCACAAACAATTAACTCCAATGCAAGTCACTTCTTGTTCAAAATCTCACAAAATTCCTTCCAAAAAGCACTCCTCCAGCTCCAAGCACCATGCAAGAAGAAGGCATAAGGAATTTTTAAGTCACCCAAACCACTGTGTGTGAGTTTGTCAAGAAATAGGCAGCCTTAGTGCTTTGATAGCAAGCAAAGGAATTCTCAGTATGTTTGGGTTGGGGGGAAGAGTTGACTTGTTAGAGCCAGAGGAAAGTACCTATTAAAACAAATTGCAGAATTCTTTCACAACGATTAATAATACACACCCATATCTATCACACCAAGACATTATGGCATCAATAACATTATAGTTAAGTGGTTTATTACAAAAGGCTTTACTTGGATGCTTAAAAAAAATAGTCCGCCAAAATAAAATGTCCCTTTCCCCCCTTTTTTGCTCGCCGATGCATTTATATAAGTGAATTTTTGTTGTAGTAGTTACTGTGCTCCCATTCATTCTTAAGCTTTAGTGGTTTCAACCGCAATTTATCAGCCAGGAGTGGAAAATACCTGGCACCTACTTAAAATGCATGGAGCTAGCAATAAAATTAACCTTGTGGCAATTGTTTTCCCACATGTTTGATAGACCAATGTCAGCTCATCTGTTAGAGGGAAATAAAAAAGTCAAGCCTAAATGTACAAAAAATTATGATGGAAGTCTTAAATAAAGCAAGGGTAATGCAAGTTTATTGAGTCAAAAATCAATCAATCAATGAGCGAGTGGATTAGGAGCACCTCAGAAGCCCCAAAGAAATAATTTGCCCGAACACTGGGATTTAACGGTGGAGGACCAAATTCCAACACTTTTAGGAAGTAAATAATGAAAAATCAATTCAAAAGGAAAAACAGATCAAGAACCCTGGATTCTGACACGCCGACACATTTATTGCTGAATACCATTTCTCGGCTGACCCGAAAACTTCGGAAGGTGTTTATTTACTTTCAACACCTTCCAGAGATCAATATTTTTAATTTGGATCCGAGTTATTATTTTTCACATCACAGCATCAGGGAGCGGAGTAAAGTGGCTCATATTTTAGAGCTAAAAAGATCGATATGACAGCTTCACCTTCAGCGCAGCCCCCTGCAGTTGCCTAGGTGCACATCATAATGTCCCACAGGGGGGTGCAGGTGCCACGGCGCAGGGAGCAGGTCATTACCCAGCCAGGGAGTGAGACAGCCTATGATTTAGCTGATCATGAAGGGCCTGGTGCCCTTAGAAAACCAATCTTGTTTCCTCTCACTTTATCAGGCCTGTCTTTTGCCCAGCACACGAGTAGTTGTTGGGGTGGGGGGAGAAGAAAGAGGGAGAAGGGGGGGGGGAGAGAGAGACAATCCGTTTCATAAAGCAAAGGCTGCCCTGCATCATGAATGCATCCATTCTTTTTTCTCCGCCTGCACCCCGTTTTCAACCTCTTCTCTTACTAGGCGACATCTGTAAAGCCGCAATTAATTCTTCATACGTTTCTCCAAATGTTATTCAGGATGCAAGGGCTGGGTGGTGGAGGAGGATGGGATCTTCTGCAGCAAGGAAGCATCATTCATGAGGTCCAGTGGCTTGATCGATCGCAACTCACTGGGGTTGAGGAGGCAGCGGGGAGAGTTATGAACTCAGTCAGTGGATCACTTGCCCTGACATCTCTTCCGCTGTCACTGGGCTGCTTCCCTCCTGGGTCTGAAAATAGCCATGTGTTCCTTGGCAGCTTACTTAACTCTAAGCAGAATTCAGGACAACGCTGGGCCCTTACAGTGTGCCAATTTTCAAAGCCTGAAAACAAATGGGCAGAAGTCGTTTGCTGGGTGTCTGAATGCTCCCTCCACATAAAAACAGCTGCTCTCTCACACACAACTAGCATGTCAGGGGGGAAAAGGTTAGTCTAGACCAGGCATCCCCAAACTGCGGCCCTCCAGATGTTTTGCCATGATCCTTAGCTAACAGGACCAGTGGTCGGGGAAGATGGGAATTGTAGTCCAAAACATCTGGAGGGCCGAAGTTTGGGGATGCCTGGTCTAGACACTCAAGGAACAAACCTGGACTCTTTTCTCTGGCATATGAGACAGAGCTGGAATGCAAATCCCTGTGTGTTCTCTCCCTCAGAGAACCAACAAACAAACTCGACTCTCTCTATAAACTTGACTCTCTCTATAGATTTCCCCCACCACCAGTGGTGGAGAATCTTGAGGACTACAGGCCTAATTTGCCCCCCCCCAGGCTGTTTGGCCAAGCCATGTGTATGGCAAGTGAAGATATGACTAGGCCCAAGGTGGGTTCTGCAGGCATTGCCAATCAGCTGATCATCAACACCCACAAAGCCCTGCTAAAAGCTCCAAGCGCACCACTTGTCAACCCCCAACAATCAAGTATTTCACTGGAGCTTGCAAAGCCTGCATGGGGGTAAATGGGTAAATGATGTTGTGATATCAGGTAATAAGACTTGCTGACTGTCCTGCCCCACTCTCAAAGTCACCCTGCAGCAGGCAGGGGAGGCAAGGACCCTCACCTTTGCCACGAAGGATACAAAAGGTATGGTCAAGGGACGTTCTAGTCACAATGATGGTGTTTCATGCAATCCACACCAGTCAACGCTGAAGGGAATAGGGTGGGTGGTCAGCTTTCAGAGAGAGAGACAGGGGTTGAGCAAAACTGGATCGACCATAGCCGTAATGGTCAGCTGTAGCAGAAGTTCTGAGTGCGAATGTGTAACGAGACCAACTATTTATAGTGAACAAGGAGGTCTTCAAAATGTCTGCCACCTCATGCTGAACTCCAGCAAATGTCACAGCACGTAAACAAAATCCCCCCCCCAGCATTGATCCACATTCCTAGCCTTTCCCATTCTTTTCCTATGTCTTTGAATCCCCAATCTCACTCCCCATTCCCCATGCTCCAAACCCCCAAGTCTAAGGTATGGTGCACAAAGGAGAATAGCTTGCTTTAAAAAGGAAGTTTGCATAAAGCTTGGTATACAAGTGTACTCGGAAGAAAGCCTTATTATTTTCAATGGTGCTTACTCCCAAGTAAGTGCATATGGTACTGCAGCCTAATTTTTCTTTTATTTCTGCAATGGTGGCAGAATCTGTCACCTTATGTGTTAAGGCTGCCATCCCCAAACAAATATGAAACTACACCCGGTGAGGAATATAGAACTTTCTGTGCAAACTATGAAAGGGAGCAGCTCCTTTATGTTATTAGACTAACAGCAGAATCCTGTGCATGTTTACTCAAAAGTAAAGCCCACCATTTTCAATGGGATTGCATTCTCAGACTTCTTACGTATTCTTAAGACTTTGTTCGCACATCACTTTAAACCACAATTAAACTTAACCATGGTTTAAATGTGAATGTGCAATGTGCTGGTGCATGGTAACAGCTTTAAATTGCACATCACTTTAAACCATAGTGAAACTAAATGGTTGGTTTGAAGGTGAAGGTGCAGTTCAGTGCCGTCTAAGGTTTGCGTGCTACCTTAAACCATTGTTAAGCGTAATTATGCTTAAAAGGGGAATGCACATCGTGCTGGTACTAAATGTTTTTCCTGCTTCCACTTCCTATTCACTCTGAGGTTGCTTCCATGGATATTGACACTGCTCTTTCAATATATACATCCTAAAACAGACAAGAAGCCAGTCAAACTTTTCACCATGTGCCTGATGACATTTGTTCGCATTGCCCAGTTTGCATGGCAAATAGAGCTCATTTGCACTACAATATATCCACTTCATCCTTGGTGCTTAGGCGGCCAAACTATACATTAAAAGCATCTTTGCATTTATCTTCTAGATTTGAAGTTGCAAATAGCATCCACTAGGGCTGGGTGATAATGGGTGGATTGTGTTCAATGCTGCTCCTACTCAGAGTAAACCCCTTAAAGTTAATGGGAATGGCTAACTTAGGGTTATTAATTTCAGTAGGCCTTCTCTGAATAGGACTTGGAGGCAAGCTAATGATGTCAAATGTCAATTTTCCCTCAATGCAAATAGCAGCTTCGAAGAAGTGATTTTCTTCAAGAGGACAAGGGTTAAACACCTCCCGTAATCCTGAACTTTTAGCTGCAAACTGCATTTTAGGAAAATGTGCACCTTAAATCCAAAGATGTATCCATTTTGGCCTTTAAAGTGGGTGTGCTAAAACTACAAAACATTATGCTGAGGTAGGTTCTGAACAATTTCCCTGAATGGTTTTATATCCTGGGATCTATGGCGGCAATTAGGCAAATAATAAACAGAACACATCCCCAACAATACAAAACTGTGATTATATTTTTGCTTCAGAATTGCTACCCAGAGAGCTACTACACCAAGTTTAAACTATTCTTTGTCATTTGTCTTGCTTGCAGATTCAGGGAGCCCCCTAGCTGCCTCTTTGCTAAGCACAAAAGCAAGTCCCACTGATTCCAACCAAACTACTGCCGAAGTAAGTTTAACACTTTCCTCAGACTTGTTCTGAATGTTGCAAAACTTAGCATACACAATCAACAAACACTCAAAATTATAACTACATCTGAGCATCACTGCAGATAATAAATAACCATTATGGGACCCTTCACAATGTTTCCTTTGAGCTATCAGTTCAGCACAGTAATTGCATGCAAATACAGAACGGTGGCCTGCTCACTTTCAATGACCTGAGTTTCTTTCAAGCCTCTGAGTTTCTACCTTTAACTTTTTCTTCCTCTTCAGGCAGACTAATACTTAGCGCAGACAGGAGGAATCATATGAAAACATCTCCATTTTCCAAGTTAGTGTATTCAGACAGGAATACCGTCCTTGGCCCTCAGTGCAGTATTATATACCGGCAGAACGCAGATAAATATTCCTGCGTCAGTGAAAAGCACGAATTCCAGTTCTGAAGAGTTTTTGTTCCAAATTACACTATCTGTACAATTCTAACTCACAGCCTTTGAGTATAAATGTGTTTTATACCTCTGGGGTATATATGCGCCTCCTAATTCCGTACTAAACCAAACCAGTTTGTTAATATGCTGCACTCAAGTTATTGTTTGCTAAGCATATCACATCATAAAAATACAAAAAGAACACACATTTACAAAACAGAGCAAAAGAAAAACCAACTCGACATATTCAGTGTTTAAATTAGTCAAGTGAACTTTTTGACAATTTGGATTCATAATATGCTGTGTTATTGGTTCGATGGTTGAGTTGCTCATCTCATATTTTCATGTTTTGTTTTTAACATGCTATTTCAACATTTATAGTACAGCTTTTGTTACAAAGCATAATGCGTTATCTGGAGGAAAGAAAACTAGAGATAGACTGTAATGGGAAAGAATACAAGTGTTTGTGTGTTAGCCACTTTTTTGTATTGCAAATCGATCCGGAAATGTTCATATGCAGCTGTTACAAAGCTTTTTATATATGTGTGTGTTTATATACCATATGTTAATATGTGTCTATATTCCTTACAAAATTCCACATGCTCACAACAATTTCATGATGCACAACTTTTCCCTCGGATTTTTCAAAGGTGACCACAGATATCTCAGTTGTTCAGTAATAAAAGGCATGTTGAAGGGACTTTATTTTTAGAAAGCTTTCTCAAGTCTCCTTGGGATTATTTAAACTGCTAATCCAGAAACTGAGACACCCAAAACCACTACTCTCAGTGGGTCTTTTTAGTAAAATATATAATTTTTTTCACGATTCCTATTTTCATATAAAGTAGGATTTTTTAAAAATTGCTTTTATGAGATACTCAACATAAAATTGTGTTCGTAGGGTCGCAAAACTTTATAATTCTTATTATCTCTGGATTTTGTTTCTATCACAGTTTTAAAATCCCCATACATATATAAAACCCATCAGTGTATCATCTGTTTTCATGCACCATATTAACTAAGGGATTAGACTGTAGCTCACTTTGAAAAGTGAAGTGTCAAAAGAAGACATTCGTATAACCTTACAGCCGCAGCATCCGTGCATTTGTATCTCAGTGTGGGATTTAGGCGCACAGAACTGCCAAGACAAAAATTAACAAAGCATCAGGGGATATCATGGAGAAACACAAGGTTAGCATGAACTAAGAATTTTGTCTTCCCCTGGAATAAGGAGACACGAAGTTGACTCTTTTAGACAGTAAAAAAATAATGCCCAGTTTCTTTTCCTCTACAAAGTCACTAGTTTAATTTAAAAATTAGCATGTGGGCAATTATAAGAACCATTTAAATATTCTGCTGGAACAATATGCAGGGACCAGGCTACCTCAAGGACAGCCTCTCTCTACACTCATATGTAACTTGCCTGAGCCTTAACACCACAGGGCATTATTGGTGGTGGCACTACAGTGTGAGTGCAGGAACAAACAGGCTGAGCCTGGGGCCCGGGGCCGCTTTAAATGCAGCAAAACCACGCCCCTCAGCTAGCCGGATTGGCTGGCTGAGGGCATGATGCGGGCCCACATCTCCTAGTGATGCAGGGGGACCAACCATGCCCCCCTGCAAAGCGAGTCCCGCTCGCAACCCCTCCCCTCGCGGAAGAGAAGAGGCCTTGTGGATTTCACTCTCCAGCATGTCCAAGTTGCCTTTCCCTATTTTCAGATAGCACTTTTATTCTGGAAAGCAGCTTATGACTGAGTCTGTGGTTTAAAGAGCTCACTCCCATTTCTGTTTTCATAGTTTTTGCATGTTTAATGCTGTGGTGTGATTTTAATTTTACGTGTGATTTTTTTTTAAAAAAATTATAAAATAAATTTATAAAAATGGATGGAAGGATGCAATCTGATCAGAGAAGAGCTTTTCATATATACATTTTCGGATATGAAGACAACCAGTGTATGTAGCCCAACACTTTGGTAGCAGCATAAGGTGACAGGGTTTTGCGCAATGAAAAGGTAAATAGTAATGGTTCCCAAAAATCATAGCCATCAAAACATCCAATGCTATGTGTATGGAGTTTCACACAGACAACTGGGGAAGTCCAACAACATTAGATCTAACATGTACCAGGGCACGTTTTAAAGACAAACATATAGTTGGTCAGGCACAATATAACTCACTCCAGACTGATGATATTTAAATAATATTCTATGTCGCAATCCTTTGCTGTCCCTTTTGCTTTCAGTGTTTAACAAACCAGTGGAAGGGCTAGGTGTTTTTTTAATACTGTTTTTATTTATTTTCATAGCACAGACCCAGGTGGCGCTGTGGTTAAACCACTGAGCCTAGGGCTTGCTGATCAGAAGGTTGGCGGTTCGAATCCCTGTGACGGGGTGAGCTCCCGTTGCTTGGTCCCAGCTCCTGCCAACCTAGCAGTTCGAAAGCACGTCAAAATGCAAGTAGATAAATAGGAACCGCTTCAGCGGGAAGGTAAACGGCGTTTCCATGTGCTGCTCTGGTTCACCAGAAGGGGCTTTGTCATGCTGGCCACATGACCTGGAAGCTGTACGCCGGCTCCCTCGGCCAATAATGCGAGATGAGCGCGCAACCCCAGAGTCGGTCAGGACTGGACCTAATGGTGAGGGGTCCCTTTACCTTTACCTTAGCACAGAATTAATAACTAACTTCATGGTTAAGCCATGACTCCCAAGCTGGATTGCCCGACTGTCCCCACGTGACATTCTGCCTCCAAAAGCATCCTTTGGGTATGAGGGGAAGCCAGACTGGGAGAGGAGGATTTCAGCAGTAACCCCATGCGATTCGCATCAGGTCCATTCGACCCTCTGTGGCACAGTCCATGCTTAGTATGCACAGAGCGCAGATCATAGCTGGCATTTGTGTGATAAAGATATCTAGAAGCTAATCTGGGAAAAGCCATCTGCAAAGATGAGTTTAAGGCCACTGCCAGTCAAGGCCAATCAGTACTAAGCTGGGATGACTCCTCATTTGGGTTCAAGTAGAACAGCTCTTTGGGACCTTTCTACCGTTTTTAGGCTTCTGTTTGGGTGGGGAAAGAGGAAAGCTGCACAGTTTGCACATCAGGCAGATTGTCAGGAAAGAAGTCCTGGTGTGACATTTCACTCTTAATGTCTTAGTGTTGCAGTAAAACAAGACAACTGGTGGAATTATAGGAAAATAAATGCGTAATTTCTTCCTCATTTAGCCATTTTTGAGGCTGGAGTATAGGAAAGTCATTAATGTTATGTCCTCCTATTGATGTTCTAAGCCTTTCAGGGGATAAGTAATGCTTTTCCTATACTCCTCCATGTGGCCAGTTAAATTAGACACATTATTTCTGTGCTGTTGGAGAACACTGATCAATAGACACTTGGAAAGCCCTCTACAACTAAGTAGAAACATTTCCCCAGTGTCAAAAGAAGTCTGGCTCGGGTTTGTACAGTGGTACCTTTGGTTAAGAACTTAATTCATTCTGGAGGTCCATTCTTAACCTAAGGCACCACTTTAGCTAATAGGGCCTCCTGCTGCCGCCGCCGCAAAATTTCCGTTCTCGTCCTGAAGCAAAGATCTTAACCCAAGGTACTATTTCTGGGTTAGTGGAGTCTGTAACCTGAGGCATCTGTAACCCAAGGTACCACTGTACATTGCAACCATTGTTAAACCGAACAACAGAACAAATAAGTATTTCTGACATTTTAATACTACCATTAGACGCCAAGAAATTATCTTGTCCATTCAATAAAACTGGACAGAAGGTACTTTCCTTTCTCTTTCCCCTCTTTTACAAAGTTTTGTGGTCTGGCATGGAATATCATGCAAGGCATTAGTTGATGATGGTAAACAGAACTTTTTACTGTCATGTAAACTGAAGAAGATATTGATGTAAACAGTTTTTGGGTTTTTTAATAGATGATAAATAGTTCTTCCATACCACACTCAAATTGCATCACTATTATTATTATTATTATTATTATTATTATTATTATTAGGATTTATTACCCGTCCTTCACTCTAAGGTGCCATAGAATGTCAAAAGAATTTAAAATACAATATTAAAAACAGTTTAAAACAAACTGCATTTCAATACTCATAGACATAGTTATATACAGCAGGGGTGGCTAACTTAGGGGCCTCCAGATTTTCTAGCAACAAACTCCGATCAGCCCCTTGCCAGCATGACTAAAGGTCAGGGATGATATGATATGAAGTCCAGCAATGTCTAGAAAACCACAAGATAACCACCCCTGATTATTATGTACAGCAGCAGGATCCTGCCTTGAAAATCCTTCCTTGGCTTCTTGGGTGATTTAGGCACTGGTGTACAGCATAAATAGGGAAAGCCTTTAAACTGTATGATCAACCAAGTCCAACACAGACTACCACCCAATTGTTTCTTCTGCTCCTGGATGTTGGGGTACCTATGTAACATAGCACTGCTGCTATGTTAAATATAATCCAAAAAACTCCTGGTTTAATGTATGACATGGAGCCCAGGATTTATATTATGCCACCATACTAAATATCAAGGATGACACAAGTGAAAAAGGTTTGACATGCTGGCGGGCTTCTCTGTAGGGCTGTGCAATGAAGCCAGAAGCTCTCAAACCATGGTTGTACTGTCTAATGTCTAATTGAAGTAATGGAGATCCTCTTTAGACCCATGATACTTTAAAGACCTCTTTCTCCCATATCATTCTGCCTATTTGTTAAGATCTGATGGAGAAGCACTCAATTGTGTCCCACCTATTACAGACGTACAGTTGAAAGGGACAAGTGATATGGCCTTCTTAGTGGCTGCTCCTAAAATATGACACACCTTGTACAACTGGTCCTCTTCCCCACTGCTCTCCACTAATTCTTCATATTCTGGCAGGCTTTTGTTTCATGAGTCAAACAGTGTTTTATCACTGGTTTTAACAGCTGGCCCTTTCTCTTTTATATTACTGTCTTTTGAATGTTCTTTGCTGCCAGGAAAAAATGCATTTGCGCTAGATGATCGGGATGCTTGCTTGAATATAGGGTAATAAGGATCTGCTAATAAAGTCTGAAGAAGCCTAATGACCATAGCTATGAAGAAACGTACGGTAGTTAACAGCTCTGGTGAAAGTCATTGATAACCAGGACTTATTAATCTATTTCAAGCCTTATTTTCAAATTCTAGATAAGCAGAAGACATGGTTGGCATTAACTATGGTTAAAGACACTGTTGACATCATAACTAAAGTTAAGGGGAAATTCACTGTAGGAAGAGAATGCATATGGTTGTTTTTCAGCTCTTCTCTTGGACAAGCATTCAGTGTCTGCAATCCAATATTATAGTTTGTTTCATGTATATTTTTATGAATGCTGTTTTACTGGCGGCTGAAGTGGCTTTGGCTTCCCAAAAGCTTGTGCCATCATACATTTCTTATGTTTCAGGTGCCATCAAAGTTAAGCTGCAATCCTAAAATACATGCCTGAGAGTAAATCCCATAAAAATGAATGAATCTTGCTTCCGAGTAGGCTTGCATAGGATTGAACTGGCAGTTAATTTTCCTGTAGATTAGCAGCCACTAACCCTCTGGAATGTGTTCTCCAAGTGTTATTTCTGAACAACATGGTATTTTTTGTGTGTCTCGGGATTCAGAACTGCAATAGGCTTTTAATCTATGCAAATAAACCTATAAATAAACTTCATTAATTAATGTCTGCCATGTCAAATTCTAATTAAGCAATCTACAATATAATAGGAAGCTTGCCCAGTATTTAGGATACTTATTCATCAATCAAGTTAATTTAAAAATCAGGCGTTTTGAAAGCATGCAAAAGTGTTGAGGTTTCTATTAAAAAACCATGCAGGAGAAGATGCTGCAGCTTCAGAACATCTCATGATACCAATATAAAAAGGAGTTTTCAGAATGAAGTATTGCTTTCTTTTCTGCCATCAATACTTCATTATAGCAAATGTAATATTCACAAGCTCCAATATGCCCATTAGTTCATATTACTAAATAGTATTCATGCTATTACTCCAGCGAGTCACGATGTTCTTATTTATGAATTAGCTGAATGTCTACAAGCAAATGCATTAGCAAGTTTCTTCACACAGCATTTCATTATTTTGCGAGCAATTATTTTCAGATTTTACCATCTGACAAGAGTTTTGAGAGACAGCTCTGTTCCAAGCAAAGCACTTCATCCAGCATAATATATGCCTTTCAAAAGGCTCTGGCTCCTACTTTAATCACTGCCAAGCCACATTCACAAACTTTAAAAATGCCATTAGTTGTTGTGCGCCAGCCTCACTGAAATCAATGGACATTGTGTAAGTCAACAGAGTCGGAGACCGTAGCAAACAGTTCCCTCGCTGAACCCACACTGCTTAATCTGGTTACTAAATTTTCCTCTAAAAGCGCAATGGGATTTTCTATTACTTTCAAAATACCTTTCGCTTAGTCAGGTGAACACTGCACTTCTCTGTGCTCTGGAAGAGCATGGAGGGAAGTCATGAAATAAGAGGCTTGGAGAAGCTGCAGTGATTGACTCTGTTTCCGCTGGATTTTGATTCGATGGATCCTTGGCTGAACTGGCTTTCTTTCCTAGCTCTTTCCTCCTCCAGCGAGTGCCCTCTGGTCTTCAAGGAGCCAGGAGGGAGGCAGACACCCTCTGCGATGGTCCCCCCCTGGCCTGGACACAGCAGAGGCTCTCCCTAAACTTCAAGGAGGAGGGTGAGGCAGCTATTCATTGTCATTTCAAAAAAGGGAGGCAGGTTACAATGAACCCCTCTTGTAAGCCTTGTCTTCTCTCCAGCACCTCCGCTCCAGGTGTCCCCAAAGAGACCCACTTTTGTTTGCTGAATGGGGCAAACCAAACTGGGCTTTTGGGACAAGGGCGGGGGCACTTGGCTTGGGGAATCAAAATGAGGCGGGATTAGTTGGTGGGGTGGTCATGGATTGGCTGGGTGCAGAGGAGCGGTGGGAGGCGCCAACTGGGGAACCCCCAAGGGAAGCCCCAAGGAAAGAAGACTCAGAGCCAGGGGGATGGTGGTGGGACGACGAGTGGTCAGGGGGAGAAGAGGAAGAGGAAGCTGAAGAGGTAACAGGGTTTAGTTGCTTCCATCAACCCACTCTTGTTTGGGGGGGGAACGCTACCCTTTAAAGTCATTCTTCAAAACAGCGCTTTTACACGATCCACCCCTAAGGAAGATAATAACACAACAAAATTCACAACAGTCACAATTAATTGCTTCCCCCCCCCAAATCCAGTTAAAATTATTTTGTTTAATTAATTCATCAAAACGGATGTACTTGAATAAAATCGGAAAGACCCATGAACCATCACTAAGTTTTACATCCTTCTTCTATCCCAGCAAAGCTAGCTTCAGAATATAATGAGGCAGTGTAGTACAAGTGGATTGGGTGGGGGGCAAGAGAGGGGAGGGGGAAGAAAGAAAAGTGACTATAAATCAATTGATACATTTTAATTGAGTCATCTAAATCTGTATTCCCATTTATCCTTTATTAACACTTTGTCAGTTTAATACATTATAAAACCTGTTTCGGGGATCAGTTCAATATGCTAATTCAATATATCTGCATTCTACACTTAATGCAAGCCAAGGCAAGGCAGTTCTTGGTCTTTTCCTTTTATTCACAGAAATGATTTGTTTTTTATTTTCTACATTAGCTAAACACATCTATTTCAGTATCTTATGCTGAAGTTGTAGTTGTCACTATAGAAAGATAAAAAGTGAGGCTCACGCAAGTCAAATTCAGAAACTTTTTTGGGGGGGGGAAGAGTTGCAGAGACATTAAAGAATCTGTTAACTATGTTGCTTGGTTAATAATAATGATAAGGAAGAAGAAGAAGAAGAAGAAGAAGAAGAAGAAGAAGAAGAAGAAGAAGAAGAAGAAGAAGAAGAAGAAGAAGAAGAAGAAGAATTTATATAAAATCTGACAGTTTCAAATCTGAAAAACAAAACTATATCCTTTAAGTTCTGCAACAGCACAAATATGAGGGAAGTAAAAAGATATGATTTTGGAATGCAGGAATAAAGTAAACCATCTAACCATCAATTCTAGCACGCAGGGGGCCACCTAAATTGTATAATTTGACTTTTGAATGATTGGCATTATTAATGGTATTATAATTTGGCATTGTTATAATGAGGCTTTAATTGGATTGTTGTAATTGAAAACTAATTTTTTTTAAAAAAAATTTAAGATACAACCATTTCCATAATAATGACAGCTCTGGAAAGAATTCCACCTCACAAACCCCAAGAGACAGTTTGCCTCTAGCATCAGCAAAAATTAAGAAAAGTCTTTGCTGCCATTCTTATCATTTTTTATAAATATGCTTTTGTTTTTTTACTTTAAAAATTCCTTTTAGTACAATTAAATGAAATTGCAAAGATATTGGCAAATAATAATAAATGTCTCCCATCCACTATCAAAATTTAGAGTTTTAGATAACAATAGCTCCTTCACCGCAGGGTCCCAGGACAGAGGGACATAGCAAAACAACCTAAAAATAACACAAAACATTTAATCAAAACTGTAATGAAGAGGACAAACAGCAGCAAATGTAAAAGCTCATTCATTAAGTTAACCTATAAAGCACTATGTACTTTGCTGGTGCAATTCTTGCATTATTGGCACTGCTCAATGTACATAGAGAGTTGGAATGAAAGAATTGCATATCTTGCTCTGCACCCTAAAGAAATAAAGCTCATGCTTCTTGGAATTCCTGCCCCACATCCAACATCACGGGAAGCTCACATGGAAGTATAATTTTGCACATACAAAATATATTAAGAAAGTGACAGCACTTCCAACAATTTGCAAGGTGAATCTGTCGGTCAAAGACAAACAAATTAATCATCACTGGGTTTGCCAAAGCTCCTGGGCATGTCTAAAGTAGCTCTTTGGATTCCAGGTATGGTATATAGTAAGGAAGCAAACCTCCCCCCCCCCTAAATACCATGCATTCTGGTATCAAGAGCTTTAAAATCTATACCCAGAGGGCAGAAATAAGTTAACCAATTATTCAACAAAGCAAGGGTAACGAATAACAGAGTGGGGAAAGGAATGATGGATGGGGAAGAAGGTGGCAAAAATGTGTTTTGGTAGACAATCGCTGTAGTATCTAAAGTACCCGAGATACAGAGCAACCACCTCTGGCTTGAAAAGCGGTATTTAAATATATCGCATTCACCATCATAATTTCAGCAACAACGCCAATGTGATCCTTTCCTGGGAGAGCTAGCAATATTCAAATTTAAAACTTCATTACAATAGTGCTAAAGTGTCGCTATGTTTGTGATGTTTCACTTTAAAGTCCTGCTAGGGTGCAACAGGTAAACTCATGTTTCTTGGCCTTGTAGCCTGTTCATGGTATTTTTTTCATGTGCTCCCCACCCCCCACCAGATCATTTGATTCAATTGCTCCTTTTGCTACTAGCTATTCAAATAGAAGCACAAGAGTCTGACGGGCCCTATTATGTACATTCCACATGCACAGGCTCAGATTTAGCAACAGACTAATAGATTTATCTGGGAATCTGGGCATGTGAAAGGTGCCCGGTGTGCTTGATTGACTAGAGGTCCCCATTTGAGAGCTTCACTTTCAACTGAACGGCCGCAGCATCCGCAGGGAAGTGGTTGAAGGGGTAAGGCACTCTCCCACTCCCTCTGGGAAAAGTGTCATCCCATCTGAGCCAACGATTAATTGGCTGGTGAATCGGAGGTAAAAATTAGTTGTCTGTGAATGGTGGGTGAAAGTTGAAGGCATTCTACCACCCATCCCAGTGGGGGGAAAACCCAAAACAAAACATGAGCCCGTGGAGAGAGCAGAACTTCAGCTCGGTTTGCAGATCACAGAGACTAACTCTACCTCAGCTTTCCAAATAAGTCTACAAAAGTTTCTAAATCTCTTAGCTCAAAGGTTCTCAAGTCCACCTGCTCACACATACCTATGTTTGGCCATTTGCGCCATACAATGAAGCCTAAAACGGGGCATATGGTGTGATGATTTGGTGGACAGTCTTACCTGCCATGGGTGACTTAGTCTATAAGCTTTAATTCAGTATTTGATGGGCAACTGCATTTTTAAAAGTGACCTGGAGCGTGCTTCCAGATGATCTATTTTAGAACATTCAGGTTTATTTGTTTGCAGGGAGAATAGATGACGTTGACTATTTTATGAGCTTTCAGCTCAATCTGTTTTCTTTGCAGGGAGCTTAGATGCTGCTGCAAAGCCAAATCAAGTGCATTCCCAGCATACCTGCCAAGTCTCCCACTGAAAAATGCGGGATCAGCAGCGGTGCGGCACCGGAAGTTGCATAGAAGCAACTTCCGGGGCCGCTCTGCCCATGTGTGGGCACTGGAAATAGGGCAGAGCAGCACTGGATGGCCGCCGGGCATGCGTAGAAGCGACTTCTGGTGCCGCTCTGCCCTATTTCCGGTGCCCACACATGGGCAGAGCAGCACCCAAAATGGAGGCTCCCTGGCAGGTAGGAAATCTGGGGGATTTCAGGGATTTTTCTCCATTCGGGAGAACAGCAGGAAACGGATTAAAATCTGGGGGTCTCCCGTGAAAAATGGGATACTTGGCAGCTAAGATTCCCAGTGCATTTCATTCCTAAAAAAACTATGATATTTGGGGGAAGTAGGCTTGTTGTGCAAAAGCTGCAAATCAACTATAATTGCACATACCAGCATTTGCTCTGAATCCCACCAGAAATTAGCAATAGCCTGGAAGCACCTCTACGAAGGACCCAGGGTTGCTTCATGTCACAAGCCACCTAATGTACATAAAACAATGACCTGATACGAAGCGATTTATAATGAGTCACTCAGGTCTTATAAGTGATCACTCCTCTTGTAATATAAAGCACACACTAAGCACAATCTCCAAACATTCCACAAAAAGGCACATTTAACAGCTAGTCCTTGCATCTTCCTATGTCCAGTATATTAGGGAGCTAATTTTGTGTAAAAATAATACCTCAGCTCCACCTCCTGGTGATTGTGTGCAATTTTGCCTGGTGCAATGGTGGGGGTGGGAGAGGAAAGGAACTTTTAAGTCTCCAGAAGAGATAAAATGGTCCCTCAGAGCTAATCAAGTCTTCGGATTCTCTCTGTACTAAATTCAATTATGTCAGTCTTCCTAAATCATTTCATGATATTTAGCGAAACTCCTTAACTGCCACATTTAATATGCTCACAAGACGCGCAGCCTGTTCCATTCGTTTCTGGGAACACAATGATATTTTCTGAGACCCATTAATAACTTACACAGGATTTATGTACATGATAAATCCAATTCAATTTCCTTTTTCAATTAATGACCAATTATTTGAGCCAGGCTTGACGGCAAATATTGCTCAAATACCATTAATCTAACAAAAATTAACTTTACCATTTTTGTAATAAAGAGAACATAATTTTAAGGTAAAATAATGCTCTTTATTTAATAATGTTATCCAATATTAAAGCACAGTTACTATTCCCTTGTTAAAAGGTCACATTAGCTCAAGGTACTGGTATTGATCACAGGGTGAGCATTCATATTTAAGCTTAAAGACTTTCAGCATCTGCTGCAAACATATTCACATGTTTTCAGTGATGTTGCTATTACCCTTTCTGGCTCTCAAAATCCTCAACCTCTTTCCCTACTAATTAAAAGGTAAAGGTAAAGGGGCCCCTGACCAGTTGCGGACGACTCTGGGGAATGACTCTGCGGATGACTCTGGGGTTGCGGCGCTCATCTCGCTTTACTGGCCGAGGGAGCCGGCGTACAGCTTCCGGGGCATGTGGCCAGCATGACTAAGCCCCTTCTGGTGAACCAGAGCAGTGCACGGAAACACAGTTTACCTTCCCGCCAGAACGGTACACCTATTTATCTACTTGCACTTTGACGTGCTTTTGAACTGCTAGGTTAGCAGGAGCTGGGACCGAGCAACGGGAGCTCACTCCATTGCGGGGATTCGAACCGCTGAACTTCTGATCGGCAAGCCCTAGGCTGAGTGGTTTAACCCACAGCGCCACCCGCGTCCCTCAGTAGGGCTTACTCCCAGGTAAATATAGGATTTCACTCTTAATTGGGTGACTGGCCACCATCTTCTATGAGCTGCTGACTTAGCAAGTCAATGCAATAAATTTCCAATTTTATGTTTGAAGCAACAACAATGACAACAACAACAACATAGCCTGGAAGAAAGGAAAGGAAATGCAAAAACCAGTGTTACTTTTATACTCCCTTCATTATTCTAACCCCCTTGGCTCTTATTTTCAAGGGCATTTAAAATAAAATAGTATTCACTCTGCTTTGAGATAAACATTCAAGGTAGCGCACATGTTTTAACAACAGCCTCAGCATCTCAAAACAAAGTTGTTCTTTAAAATAGATACTAAAAGTAATTACAGAATTATTTACAAAAGTTGTGTTTTTGAACTACAATTTCGGAAAACATCAAGAGTTTTCAATTAAAATATGCATAAGGTCGGTATTGAGAGTACATGCTCAAGGGAAGTCTTGCCAGCTTTGATCTATAGGAGCTTATCTTAGGTTTTGGCTTGGCTTCTCCAGTGAGGTTTTGTACTTGCAGCAAACAGTGAAGTAAGGTGACAATCGTGCCAAACTGAAGTGGTGTGCCTTTGGTTATCAATTTCAAGTATTCTCCTGAACGCCCTGAACATGCCACCTGCCTGGTTCTCTCTTCAGTCTGCCTACCACTCCTTACCATTCTCCTTACCATTATACCCAGTCACTATAGTCGGCTCATAGCTCCCTCCCTACAGAAGTACCATTTCCCCTAGATTAGAAAGACCACTAAGGAGACCACCCCAGTCTTCTCATCTCAAGCAAGACAGCTATAACACGGGGAGACTTTCTTTTAAGCCAGTGAAAGTAAATCTAATCTCCCTCCCTCCCTCTCTCTGCTGCTGCTAGAATACAGTGTACGGTTCTACCACTTCTCTCATTTGGTGGAGAAAACACTGTGACCATCAATCCACAATCAGTTGTTGATTTGCTCAAGAGAGCACATTTCAGAGGACCAGAACTCTCAACAAAAGCAGAAATAGTCAGGGAATGTCAAATGAAGAATGGAGAGTCAAATTGCGGCGGAAGGGCAAACAAGGTGAAAGATTAGGCTTATTTATTTGATTTTCAAGAAAGGTGGAAGTTTCTAAGGTGGAGAACACTGGAAAAATAAGGAGAGATCAGATTGTTTCAGAGTGACTTTGGAGAGAGTCAGAACTACAACGAACTTGATAAAATGAGGAGATACACCAGAAAACTGCTGGTGGTCTAATGGGCCACTTAATAACTTTTGTTGCTGTCCTTCAGCACTGGCCTCACTGTCAAAACCAGCAGTGTGTTATGAAAACCATGGAGAACATTGTGGCAAAATGCAGCGGAAACAATGGTGCGAAGGCAGGGGAAAGCCCCTTCACCATATTTTTTGCTCCATAGGACGCACCTGACCATAGGACGCACCTAGTTTTTAGAGGAGGAAAACAAGAAAAAAATATTTTGCTTTCTTGAATTGTCCTAGGCATAGCAGCCAACTCCTAGAGGCCTAGGTGCCTTTGCCCCCCTCCTTTAAATATTTGAGGAAGCTTATTTTGCAAAGGGGGAAAGCCCCGTTTTGGAGGGTGGGGTCAGCTCAGAGTTGTGCATCTTTTTTGCAAAGGGGGAAAGCTCCATTTTTTAGGATCAGCTCAAAGTTGCTAAGTTTCCTTGCAAAGGGAAAAAATCCTGTTTGTATGGGGTTCAACTCACAGTTCTGCAGCTTCTCTAGGAAAGGGACCTATTTCTATAGCTTCCAGACAGATAATCTAATCAGCCAGTCACATGTCTCCCTCTGCAGACAACAACTGATGCCTAAGCAAGGGGCCGGGAGGGGCCGGGAAGGGAGCTAGCTCTCTTATCTCCCTCCCGATCTCTTGCAATCAGCTGCTGAGTGGGTTCCTTTCTCTTTCCCTCTTGTTAGCCTTTAGCTCTTTCTTTTTTTAAAAAAAAAGCAGAATCTGCCTTTAGCCCCTGGGCAATTCAGCTCCAGGGACCACACATTCGCTCCATAAGATGCACAGACATTTCCTCTTACTTTTTAGGAGGAAAAAAGTGTGCCCTATGGAACGAAAAATACGGTAACTGGTACATTTTCAGGAAAACGTTGGTTGACTGCGCCGTAACTGTATCATGAAAACTGTGGGCCCTAGGCCTTGGTTTCAATTTTCCCATTTACCGTTCCCAGAGATTATGATAATAGGTAATAACCAATGTTACATGCTTTCCCCTTCCTGAAATCCTACTGAATTATGTTTCAGTGGGCAAGGGAAAGTCTCAATAAATGCAGGATTTATTTATTTTTATATCCTGAAACTTCTACCAGGTATTTTATTTGCATGGCATTCTTGGAGTATACAGTAGTATCTCGGGTTACAAATGCTTCGGGTTAAAAACGCTTCAGGTTACAAACTCCGCTAACCTGGAAGTAGTTACCTTGGGTTGCGAACTTTGCCCCAGGATAAGGACAGAAATCGTGCGGTGGCAGCGGGAGGCCCCATTAGCAAAAGCACGCCTCAGGTTAAGAATGGTTTCGGGCTAAGAATAGACCTCCGGAACAAATTAAGTTCGTAACCCGAGGTACCACCGTATTTGATAATGTACTTAACAATGGATCGGTACAGTTAATTTTTTTTCTATTAGGGGATCAGAAAGAGGAATTATGGCAATGAACAGAGAAGTTGATCTGTAAAGAAAATGGCAGACAAATTGGAAATAGTGGGCCTTTTACTCATTTGATAGATTCAACAGAAACCTTATACCAAGTCAGATTATTGGTCTAGGTCAGTATTATCTACAAAGACAGGCAGTAGCTCTCCAAGGTTTCCAGCAGGACTCTTTCCCCACCCTACCTAGAGATGACAAGGACTGAACCTGGGATCCTCTGCAGGCAAAACAGATGCTCTACCACTAAGCTGCAACCTTTCCCTTAAAATGCCTTTTCTACCTGAGCAATGCAAGTCTCTCTTAGGCCTCCTTTATGGGATCCTTGCCACCTGAAACAGCTACAACCTAAGGGATGGAGCAAGCTGCCTCTAGGCCAATGCTGGACCAGTGACTGTTACAGTCCTTTAAAAACAGAACTGGGGGTCAAGGATAGGCCTGTACCTTTTAAGGAAGGGATGGGGAACCTGTGACTCTGCAGCTGCTGTTGGTCTCCAGTTCCCATCAGCCCCAGCCAGCAGAGACAAGAGGTTAAGGATAATCGGAGCTGTGGTTCCGCAGCATGTGGAGAGCCTCAGGTTCCCCACATTTCCACTTTAAGGCAAGCGAGAAAGCGAGAGAGTAAATGGATGAAGCACCGCTACAATATCTAATAGCGCAAATGAGCTTCCCTCGTTGTGCAGCGACCGTGTAACTTAATTTCAAGTGTATTACTTTAACCTAATGAAATGAAATTAAGTGTAACTGCATTCCAAGTCTACACATAAATGAAGTGTAGTTTGGTTTCTACCCTAAATGAATGCTGGAATCAGCGCTTGCAGTACGTCAGGGATAGAGAACAGGATCTAGTCACCAGGGGCGAATTCCAAGTTCCTCCACCCCAGGTTTAGCAGGTAGGGGAAGCTGCCCACGTACAAATTACCAGACGTCACCATGCTATCATTTCCCCCCCCTTTGCAGTGCAGCTTAGGTGGAAAGGAAGGACACACCCGATCCAATGTCTGAAGTCCCGGCAAATCAGCCAAGCATAGTCTATCCCAGCAGGGCTTGAAGTCACCACCAATCAGTGGATTGCTGCTGAAAGTGGGTCTTGAAGACAGCTCCAATCAGTTGCACTCCGGAGCTCTGGTTGGCGAGATCCCTAGTGGAACCAATCCCAGTGTCAAAAAGGCTCCAAATACAAGCCCAATTCGCCAAAGAACAACCAGGAGCACATTTTAAGGCAACCTTGCCCTTATCTGGCCCCCACCTTAAATAAGGTGTGGGACTTGGGGGAAACTGCCCCGCAGACATAATCAAGACCCCTGCTTGGCTAATTAGATGTGCGAGCCAGAGGTAGCCAACTGCTTTGATATGAGAAGTGCAATCCTTATGTTTACCTGGAATTTAAGACCCACTATATCCAGATGAGCCTACTACTGGTAAATGCATTTACAATTGTGGTCTAAATACACCATCTTCAGCATTGGCGATGACTCCCCAAGAGCCTCCGTTTTAGGATAAGCAAGTAACAGCACGCCACCTTGAACCAAATACATAACTGCACAAGGAACCTTACCGTAAACTGCTCCTGCGATTTGAAGTTCTCATCGAGGTAAACCCGGGCTCTGTTGTAGTCTTTCATTGCATCGCTCGATAACAGTTCTCTGAAAGTTGCAAAAAGCAAGCCACAAATGAGTAAATGTTCCCCCCGCTCTAAAGAGATTACATACCTAATTCCTGAAAGCAACAATAATAATTCAAAAACAAAAGGCTAAAAACTGAAGTTAGCAAAACCAGTGAGCTTTGAGAATAAATTGCCATACAGTATTTCAAGAAATTCTATTCTGTCACATCCTGGTCTATTTTAGTTCTGTATACCTTCACCAACTCAACCCTACAAAGAGCACTCATTCACCAAATGCAAATGCATTCCAAACAAACAGGTTCCGTTTTCAAACCATACAGAAGACTTTCCCCCTACACAGCCTTCCAAAACATAACACACACAAAAAAACCCCGTCAAGCAACTCAACAATGATCCAAGACAGTAGAGGGCACTATTTCACTACTTTCAAGAGCTACGGTCTATTCCATACTATGTTATTCATAGAACTACAACTGAAAAAAGAACCCCACAGCCTGAATGAAACCTGAAAGTTATTATTGAAACCTGAAAGTTATTATTGATTTTCAACAGTGTCTTATTAGCAACATGAACACCAGACAAAGGTTCTGCAGGTCCTAGTTAAATATATTTCATGATTGCTCTCACTAGTAGTGAGCTCATCAAGAAAAAATGGTTAGGGTTTATCCACACTGAATTGGAGGCAGAGGAGAGAAAACCCCACAGCATGATCAAGATATTTGGTATCAGAATATAAAGGAGCAGAAGCTCTTCGACCTGCACACAACAAGTGCATGGGAAAGTCAAACTTGCTGAATTTCTACCTGGGCAGCCCAATGTTGAACTGCCAAAGCAAAGCATAACTGTACAGGACCTCATTTGTCAACCAGTATAATATGCAAGGCTAAGCAAAGCCTTCGCTCCTACACTCGCATTTGCTAACCAGGCAGAGGGCCTTCTCGGTAGTGGCGCCCGCCCTGTGGAACGCCCTCCCATCAGATGTCAAGGAAATAAACAACTATCTGACTTTTAGAAGGCACCTGAAGGCAGCCCTGTTTAGGGAAGTTTTTAATGTCTGATGTTTTATTGTGCTTTTTATTCTTTTGGGAGCCGCTCAGAGTGGCTGGGGAAACCCAGCCAGATGGGCAGGGTATAAATAATAAATTAGTAGTAGTACTGTAGTAGTAGTAGTAGTAGTAGTAGTACTCCAACGTTTTGTTTGCCCTTTTGCATTCTTTAATGCTTACAAGGTAATTGCCTGACCATTTCCCATGGGCTTTAGAGCACAAATAAAAACTGTAAGCACTTTACCTCACATCTTAATGGTGGAGCAATAATGTGTTCTATAATCAATGTTTGTAATACAGTATATTTTTTAAGGCATAAAAATTAATATGAGGGGGGGAGTAAATATAACATGGGCAAGTATTTGAATAAAAACTCTTGTCTATATAAGTCAAAAACAAAGAAGTAACACATATGCAGGTTTTCCACAGAAGATTTTTAATATATTTTGTTAATTGTTACGTAAGCGTATGAAAAGACATTGACCAGGGACTCAGCTAGATTGGTAAAGAAAAATAAATTTCTATGCGTTGTATATGCAATATAACACTGTGCCACCAGATGGCGATGTGGGGCCACATTTTTTCCTACCAGATTTCTCTGTTTATTTTTTTTTTTTTTGAACATACTTTTTATTAATTTTACAAAATACAAAAAGGCAAAAAAAAAAAGGTACATACTTAAACCCCTTTTCCACCTCCTTCCTACCCACCCACATGGGTCCTCCCCTGCCACAGAAGTATCCCATGTATGTGAACAGTCAGAGATGGTCCATTTTATGCTTGGGTTTCTGTCCTCCCCCCCTCCCCTGACCCCAAAGCCCCCCCCTGCCACCAGGGAGCTCCAGCAAACCAGGGCAGTACGCAGGAGGACATCCATCCAACCATCTATTGTCATACCAAAAAAAAAAAAAAGAGAGAAAAATAGAAATAGGAAAAAAGGGGAAAAAAAGAAAGGGCGAAAAAAGAAAAAAGAAAAAACAATACAAAACAAATTTTTTTTCTTGCATTCATAGTTGTAAAACCATATTTTGTGGGCTTCCCCTCCCCCCCCTTCCCCGGTTTTCATCCCTTTTTTATCATCTGCAACAGTTTCTTACTTTATAAAAATACACCTTTGCATCTTATACAACTTATAAATCAATTGTTAACATTTTCATCTAATATTCAAATCACTGAGAAATCAAACTCCCATTTTCTCTTCCCGTGCCTAATTTTTTGTTTTTTTCTCCCTCTATAAGCCTCCATATTTTCACATTTTCCAAAATCCATTCACTTTTAAAACTATAACTATTCTCAATTTAACCTTACATCCCCGATTGCCGGCTTCCCCCCCCAATCCAGCAAATTCCAAAATCAGCAGACCAGTTATAAACCTGTTAATCCATCCTTAATCACAACATCACTTTCCCTTCACCCCACCCCCTGTTTACAGTCTTTTGTCATCCAGGCCACCATACAGGACCCCTGAATTTCTTCTCTTCTCTGCATATTTTTTCCTTCTTCCCTGTGGGCGTTCTGGAGTTCCAATGATACCAATCGTGCCCCCCTCAAAAGCAGGGCACTCCATCCAACTTTTTGTAGAGTAGAGTCATCATTTTTTTCGTGGTGTGCTTCATTTTGTGTTGAATCATCACAATCCTCATCTTCTTCTTTTCCTTCCCCATCATTGTCATTCTCACATTCATCTTTTTCAGTGTCAAAAGCTTCATCTCCTAAAAAATCATATTCCGCCATCACCTCCTGGAATTTTTCCTGTAACTCTTGCCGTCGTGTCTCCTCTTGACATAACTCTATTCTTGTTTCCCACATTAAGGTCAAAACAGACCGCTGGAACTCAGGGGAACACTTTTTTGTTGACATATTTCAGTCCTGCCGAGGTCAAAACTTGTCACGTGGGGTGGAATATGATCACAGTTTATTTTTCGACTCCATTTTAACAAGCTGGCTGCATTCTTCAAGTCTTATTGACAATAAAGTTCGAACTCACATTTCACAAACACTTAAGCCAAAAAAGAAATTCCACAAAGTCCAGAAATACAAAGTGAAGTAAAATTTGACTTATAAATCCTGACAACTCACTGGGTTGTCTGGGCTGCCGGCTCCCGAGTGGAAAGGTTTTTTCTTAGGCTGTACCTCTTATTGCAGGGGTCATAAACCGCAGTCTCTCTCCCCTTTTCACCCTGCATCAAAGGGGAGATTCTCTTTGATGCCTTTGAGGGATCCTTTGAATTGTAAATCTTCTGTTTATGGCTTCGGGTTTCTATTTACTGTCTCTTTTGTTGCCGTGGGGGGGGGGGGTGGCTTCCTCTTTTCTCCCCTCTCTCCCAGATCCAAATTGTTTTATAATAATCCAAATCATGAGGTTACTTACAGTCTTTTCCAATCGTTTTATTTTCGGAAGAATCCAGCGCTCTCCGCCTTCGGCTTGAAGCTTCTCCCTGCTAGAATAACGTTGCCGCTCAAAATGGCCCCCGCGACTTCTACCCTCCTCGCTCCGGAGCTCTTATTAGAGCTAGCCGAAGAGTTGGGGAGTCCGGATTGGGTCTGTGCCGAGCAAATTGCCCTCGGGACGCCCTTCCCGAGGTTCTAAGGGGCGCAGCGTCGCTCTCGCTGCCCTCCCCACTCCTAGCAGAGACGGGCCGTCTCGGAGACGAGACGAAGCCCCGCCGATCGACGCTGGCGCTGAATCCGGAACCAGATTTCTCTGTTTAAATTTACAACACGGTTAACTGAAATGCTTCTTTGATGTGTCTAGATCTAGCCTTGATTTCTAGACAGACATTTAGAAATGTCAGTATCATTTTGCAGAAGCTGATTGCATTTTTTAAAATTAAAAAAGCTTATAAAAGGTGAGAAACTAGCAAAAGCTTAACATTAGCAAGTCACTATTGTTTCTTCAGCTGTGTATTTTGAAATTTTACCTCATTCTGAGCACGTACAATAGAGGTTGCTATGCTGTCTGCCTCTGACCTTTCTTCCTTACTCATCAGCTGGGCTGAAAATTCAGTGACAGAAGAAATGGTACCTTCTGTCGGGTAATTCTTCAAACTGTGCATGAGCTTTTTTGCGTTTTTTAAAATAAAAACCAATTCTCCCTACTTGACACTTCTACCACTCTTGTCAGTAATTTCCTTTGCACCAGGATGCACACAACACAAGCAAGTCTACGAACTGAGAGGCAACTCTCCAATATATACAATTATTACAGAACTTTAAACAACATGCCACTTTTGCTCAGGAAATCTTTTAAAATGCATTTCTGCCAGAACTAGTGTCCCATGTCATATACTATGAGATGCAGAAAGCCCTGAGAAATATCCATTCACCCTAGCAAAAAAAAAAAAGAGTCAACCCTGTTTCGCTTTTAACGGAACATTAAAAACAAAACTTTCCCTAGTTTACCTTCCTTCTTTCTCTCTCTCTGTTACACATCACTAAAAACAAAATCAGAACTTGGATGAAATCAAACACACAAGATTTCCCACATAAGAGTCCTGCTGGAACAGGCCAAAGCAAGCCACTTCTTACCTGGCATGAGGCAGATCCGTTTGCCCAAATCACTGAAATGGCTTATAATTGAAAGCCAAACCGGTGCTACAAATTTCTTCTTTTAAAGCTTTTTAGAGGCTCACATGCTTAATAAGGTTAAGGTAAAGGAACCCTGGATGGTTAAGTCCAGTCAAAGGTGACTAAAGGGTTGCGGTGCTCATCTCGCTTTCAGACCGAGGGAGCCGAGACTTGTCCGCAGACAGCTTTCAGGGTCATGTGGCCAACATGACTAAACCGCTTCTGGTGCAACAGAACACCGTGACAGAAAGCAGAACGCATAGAAACGCCACCTACCTTCCTTTTATCTACTTGCACTGGCATGCTTTTGAACTGCTAGGTTGGCGGAAGCTGGGACAGAGCAACGGGGGCTCACCCCATCGCAGGGATTCGAGCCACCGACCTTCCGATCATCAAGCCCAAGAGGGCTCAGTGGTTTAGACCACAGCGCCATCCACATGTGGTGAATGGAGTGGTAATTTGAAGAAGACATGAAATAACTTGCTTTTAAAAAGGGGGGGGGGATTTCGACTTCAAAGCACAAGCCATTGTCTAGGTTGGAACCCCATCATTTCTCGTTACTTACTTAACAAACTTGTCCACATGAGACATGGATGCTTCATAGTTTTTCCCACCAAACTCTTGACAGTGCAGCGCCATGAAGTGCGGTTTGTGTGTATGTACAACCTGTAAAAATGAAAGGGGGAGGGGGAGGGAAAGCATGAGCACTGTCTCAATTCTAAAAGAATTACACAAACTGAGCAAGATTAGTAGAAATGAATGTTCTTTAGGGGAGTGGCTTGCACGACAGCTTTTCGTGCAATTTTGCTAAGAATTCTTATCTGAAAAATGTACTGGAAGCATTGGTCAAACCCCCGACAAAACGCTTTCCCTGTGGCATAGTGCTTCAAGGTTTCTAGGTTCTGCGGCTGGACTGCCTACATACGTTGCACTTTTGCTTCACAGGCAGGAAATGTGTGGCAAAAAGAGGCCTATGAAGCAACCGGCCCGACACTGTACACACAGATTTATGGATCATGCCTGTTGCACATTTGTCACCATTAATCATGCATGGAACTTAAGTCATAGCTAGAAAACAAACGGGATAGACTGACGCTGTGTTACATTGGCAGGCAAGTGAACAAAATGTTCCCTTTTTTCCGAGTGGCCAGAAAAGCAGTACACCTTTCTCTCCCTGAAATACCACTTAAAACCCATGATGCAATTTTTTTTAAAAAAAATCCTTAATAAGTTGAACACGGTAGGATCAGCCTTAGAAGAAAAGATAGTGGGGCGAGATTAAATGGCTTTTATTCTTAATATAGATTGTGGAGGATGTTGGTAACAGGTCCTCAGAGAGTGGCGTTTTATGATGGAGAGGGGGAAAGGATAATAAAGTTGTTTCCTGTGGGATAACCTGACGGTCGGTACAAGTTGACTGACGGTACCACAACAATGTAGTAAATATACCTGAAGCATGGATGGCCCACCTGAAGCGCAAGCTCCATGTGGCACAAACTGTGAGGGGTCCATGGCATGATGATTTTATAACCTGGAAATGACAAGGAGTCAGGCCTGCACTTCTGGCTAGAGCAGGGATTTCTGTCCTTAGGGCCCAAATATAATGAGGCCGAACAGTCACGAAATGACGGTACAGAGATGGAGTCTCGTCATGCTTCGCCCAGAACATTGAGGCATAGTTCGGCAATTACTTTTTCCTTGGTGGCTATCAAATCCCTCATTAGAAATCGCCAGGTTCTTAGCCACAGTGGCTTCCCTGCGGCAGGGAGTTCCATTGTTTCTCTTTCCTCAAGACGTTGGAGGTATCATAGCTCAGTTTCCCCATTTTGGATAGAATTTGCTGATCCAGAGGCTGTGAGCGGAGATGTGGGAACAGTGAACAAGGGGAACTGGGCTGCACTAATAATAATAATAATAATAATAATAATAATAATAATAATAATAATAATAATTATTTATACCCTGCCCATCTGGCTGGGTTTCCCCAGACACTCTGGGTGGCTCCCAACAGAATATTAAAAACACAATAAAACATTAAAAACTTCCCTAAACAGGGTTGCCTTCAGGTGTCTTCTAAAAGTCAGATAGTTTATTTCCTTGAAATCTGAAGGGAGGGCATTCCACAGGGCAGGCACCACTACCGAGAAGGCCCTCAGAGCTGGACCTCAGTGTCTGGGCTGAGCGATGGGAATGGAGACGCTCCTTCAGGTATACTGGGCCGAGGCCGTTTAGGGCTTTAAAGGTCAGCACCAGCACTAGCCTTGCGACCCCTGTTCTTGCCAAATTCTGCCCTTGACTGTCACACAATGAGGCAACAACCTGACAAGGGATTCGCCACATGTTCAGCTTAGCTGAATGTGCTAAGAATTGCCCCCACGATCGACAAACCCAGCACAATCTTTCAGACAAATGCAAAAGGAATCCTCCCTTGGACCCTTTTCCTGCCTAATCACGTCAGAGGGTATTTACTCTACCGTGGATGTAATATTTTGGCTCGAGTCTACTCTGTGCCCACAAGAAAGCGGCACACCCACTATGAATTTCGGTACGTGCTTTTTTAAATGCTGCAATGCTGCGTTTTAAGAAATAAAATGACAGGGCACAGGGCAAGCAAAGAAACCGAAGCCCTGAGCGTAAATGCACAGTGGCAATTAAGTGGGATGCTCCCTTACAGGACCTTTGCTGGGGGGTGGGGGGGATCACACTATAAACTATAATTAAGTCCACATTTTGCAGAAAGTTAAAATGTTAAGTTATTTAAAAAGACTTACAACACGAGCTTGGTGGTTATATTAAGGGACGGCTGTTTAAAGATAGAATTATGCGGTTTTGCGTTTTCCACCCTTCAAGCAAGCAAGGGATCTGTCCCTGGCAGCAAGAACAAGTCCTGTTTTCTCCAATTCAAGGGTAGGAACTGAGAGCGCTAAGGCCATGTTATTGCATGTATGTCTGGAGCGCTGGCTGCAACTGGGAGGTGGATTTCACGTTCCAAAGCTTTAAATGAGAAACATAAAAATGTCCCAGCAACAGACTTTCCTAATAGTCACAATGGCTTTAGACGTGTGTCCCAACTTTCAATCTACAGTTCAAGTAGTACCTGTCAAGAGAGGAATTCGCAGCCACGTCAGTCTTCCCCAGTCGTTCTGCTGCAGCGTTTGCGCTGAGCTAAGCCATAGTTTGCTGCTGCATGTAGCCCGACCCAGGACTCGTGGCTTAGCTCTCCCAAACTAACCATGAGTCCTGAACCCAGGCTCATGCAGAGGTTGGGGAACATCAGAGTACACTTGCCCAAGGCCATAGGTGCTGACTCATAGGGGCTGAGGCAGTTTTGGCCCCACAAATAGATTACAGCGGTACCTCGGTTTATGAACACAATTGGTTCTGGAAGTCTGTTCACAAACTGAAGCGTTCATAAACTGAAGCGAACTTTCCCATTGAAAGTAATGGAAAGTGAATTAATCCATTCCAGATGGGTCCGCGGCGTTCGTAAACCAAAAATTCGTAAACCGAGGTGTTCATAAACTGAGGTTCCACTGTACGTTAGGGGACCGGACCCCTCAATATTCAGGTTACATGACATTGCATGGTCCCTCACCCCCCAATCTTCTGGAGAAGCCCCAGGCCTCAGAGGGTAGTTGTTTGTTGTTGTTGTTGTTGTTGTTTATATTTTATACCACCCTATACCCAGTGGTCTCAGGGCGGTTCACAGAATAAAATCAAGATATAACACTACAAAACACATAATAAAAATTAAAACAACAACCTAATAGCCCCTTTCCTGAAATACAATGGGCTGTTCTGGAGGGAAAAGATAGTATAACATTATATATGTATATACTGTATTACAGATGCATGCAGACGGTTATGTTGGTCAGGGGCCTCACCAGGGACTAGTTGCTTTTTTGTTTAGAGTTTATAACTTTATTCTAAGAAGACTCCCACCCCAGGCCAGCTCTGCAAGGGCCCTGCATAAACCACAGGACAAACCTAGTTAACAAGTGGTGGCTTGTTCGAGAGAGCTAAACCACAAACCTTGGTTTGGACAACATCCTAAGCAAACTATAGGTTAACAGCAGCAAAAGGACCAGGAAGGAGCTAAGTGGCAACCATTTTGTCTTCCGGAGTCTGCTTACACGTTTATGCCAAGCTATGCTTTTAACTTAATGTGAGGTATGAAGCGGGTCACTGTTTCTCAACCCTGTGACAGGGGTGCCGTGAGGAAAGAACAGAGTACCGTACCCTGAGCTACATGGGGAAAGGTTGAGATAGGAATGGATAATAAATGGAATAAAGAAAAGAAAAGAAACGCCACAATGGAAGAAAGAGCAAACCCCATCTACAAAATTAAAACCCGAAGTCCAAAACTGAAATCTAGCTTTGCACTATATACGGTAGTATAAACATTAATGTTTCAGCGCATAGTATCTGTACATGAAAAGTGGGGGTGGGGGTGGGGAGATGCAAGATGGCTGGAAATAAAACCTCCATCCAAATTTAAAGCTGCTGCTCAGGAGTTTCAAGGAAGAACGTGCTTTCCACGCCACCCCGGAAACCAAGTCATACAAACAGCATTCCCATGCAAAACACACAGTAAAACATGTCCTTAGCAGCTTAGCAAGTTGGTCAGTGTGAAAAAGTAGAAGAGGTAGCCCTATCCATCACTTTGAAATAAACTCATTAAAGCAAAGTGCATGCCAGCCACTAATGAGTTAATCAATAAGATAGGTCTCTCTCTCTCTCTCTCTCTCTCTCTCTCTCTCTCTCTCTCTCTCTCTCTGTGTGTGTGTGTGTGTGTGTGTGTGTGTGTAAGTGTAACAGAAAGCATGCCACTTGGCAGGAATATCATTGATGAAGTATTTGAATCTGACCCCAAACAGTCAGCAGCAGGTCAAGAGCCATCTACTTACTGTTTACCTGTGCGATGAGGGGCTGGGCAGCACATTAAAATGAACAACCAATATCAATCACATCAGGTCAATGGCAAGAGCAAGACACAATTAAGCCAGAGACAAACACAGAAATGCAAAGATGTTTTACTGTTTATCGCAGCCAAGCCAACCTCTTTTTCTTTTTAAACCAACTGAAGGTGCTTTGCATTGAGCTTGAAAGTCTCTAGGCAAATAATTTTATTCAATATTCAGGCGCAACCTTTCTGCCTTGGGGAAAAACAACAACAAACCAAGGCCGTTGGAATTCAATAAGAAGAGAAAGGTAGCAATAGTTAATTCAACTAACGCCCACCCACACATGCTTGGGGAATTCTGAGGAGCAGGGAAGACAATTTGCGATTTGGGGGGGGGATCATGGGGATGATTGGAAAGATGACTCATTTAGGTTCCTTCCACCATATATAACTCACACCTGAAAGCAAGATTCACTTTATCTCCTGTAGATCGGAATGCAAGAAACTTGGGACTGTACTGTATCCAACACTGCACAAGTGGTCCATCTTCTCGCAACAGAACGTCCCTTTCCTTTCCTCTCCCTGCTTCTCAAATCTATTCCAATTTGAGGGTGCGGGGGAGAGAAGAGGATGCAGAAGCTCCATTGTGCAAACAGAAATCTGTTGCTCGAGTGGAAGGGCAGCAGTGGATGAAACCCATACCAAGAATAGCCCAGAACCAAGGTCTGTTTAGCCCAGCAACCCATTTCCCACAGTTGCTAGTGAGATGCCTCTAGCAAGCCCCAATGCAGTCCTTGAAGGCAGTAGGTCAGTCGTGTTTGTCTCCAGCACCTGGCATTCAAAAATATGGCAACTCTAAGCACCAGGTCTGCTGGCTTGGCAACATATCTGGAAGCATGCATGAATGACGTCAGCACCCGTTGCCACAATTTGTGGGTACCCAGCCCCTTCACGGGAAACTGCTAAGCACAGAGGTTGTTTCTTTGGCCCTAAATTGTTAGAAGCATAACTTGGGGTTGCTAGGGAGCATTCATAATGGTACTGGCATGTATGTATTTAGGAAGACTTTTTAAGAAAGGTTATTAGCCAATTACATGATTATAACATGTGGTCCTCAGAACTGGATCCTAAAGTTACTATATTTATAAGACTTCAGCTTAGCCAGCTCAAAAGTGAGTTCTGAGTTTCTCAGAAGTGGAGACCTCCCCCTGGTTGTTTAGTTCCTACCCGGTAGCCTCCCTCGAAAAACAAAACAAAAAACCTCACAAGACTTGCCACAAAAAGTTATGGGTTTACCATACCTTTTTATTCTGCCCCAGCCTTATGCATCAAAACCAAGCATAGCTGCCAAGTTATCCCTTTTTTTAAGGGATTTTCCCTTATGCTGAATAGGCTTCCTCGCGAGAAAAGGGAAAACTTGGCAGCTATGAAACCAAGCATCCACCCGAGGTTCATAGTATACGCAAGTATGAAGCAAAGCTCCTTCAACATAAAATGTAGCCCAGGTGTCTTGAAACAGCAGCTTAAGATGCAGAGGGAGCTTTTCTGTGCAACACCAATATATTAAGGAAGACCTTGTAGTACCTGTAGGGTTGCCAGACTCAATAGTGGACAGGACTTCTGTGCCTTTAGTTGCCCTGCTCTCCTTTGAGTCTGGAAACCTTAAAGAGAAACCAGCAGACCCTTTGCTTGGAAATTAAACAAAGGGTCTGCTGGTTGCTCTTTAAGGTTTCCAGACTCAAAAGAGAGCAGGGCTATTAAAGGCACAGAAGTCCTGTCCACTATTAAGTCTGGCAACCCAAAGTACCTGGGTTGCTCCCTGCCTGCTCGTGTTTTCTAGGTTGCATTACATTATTAAGTTGCCATTATAGTGGCTGTGCTTTGCTCAGTTTGAACCATCATGTTATGGTGCTTTCATTAGATGTTTCATGGAGCTACTTAAAACTATTGCCAGTTCTGTACCCTTTGTCTAAAACACAAAAGCAAACTTTGATATACTTCTAGGGGAAAGCTTTTCTAGGGCAAGAAAAACAAGGCTTAAAACGAAATGCTAGGAGGTCACAAAAGTTTGTTTCAGCAAACACTTGTATTTTAATTATGTGTATCATTTGAGAGATTTTTTGCTATTTATTTCATAAAATGCATCTCCTGCTTGATTTCAAACAAACCTCAATTCGTTTACACAGCAAACATTTTCCTACACTTGCTTATTATATTATACTTTAGTTACCTGGCATTTAAGTGAGTTTAGTGAAACTGGCTACTGTTTGTATTAATGAATTACTCTAAAGGTCAGGTTTGTGGATGGAGGAATATACAAAGCTGCTCTCTACCTGGTAAGCTTATCTGCCCACTGACTTAAGTACTGTCTCTTCTGACAGCAGTGACTATTCAGAGCCTGAGGAAGAGGCAATTTGCATCTCATCCCACCTGATCCTTTAAACTGCAGATTCCCAGAACAGATCCAGGTGTCTCTTTAATACAACACAAGTACTCTGCCATTGAGCGACTGGCCCACTTATGTTTAAGTGGGAAAGCAAAAGCTGTTGTTTGTGGGGTTTTTTGGTAAAGGATATTAATCCTCTTCAGGTTTAAAAGGCTAGCAAGTCCATTACTGTGACTTTACACTGGAAGGAGTAATAGTTAAAAGGTTTTATGGCACATGTATGGCACACGGCCATACATAATGCATCACAACTGCCAGCGAAACTCAGCACAACCACCATGGATCTGAGTTAAGGAAAGGAAGTGCAAATTGGACTATACAGAGTTAAAAAGACAATACACCCAGGGTGCAACTTGGCCAGAGGCTACTTTCCAGCTGGGCAGACTTCCAGAGGCCACATGTCCCTGTGGGCAATGCCAGAAGAAAAAGTGGACCAAGTAGCAATGTAAATTTTACTGTAAACAGGAACGAGCCAGCTATCTGAGACTGCAGCTGAGTGCAGCCAGCTTCTTCTCCGCCCTCTTCATGCCCCTACTGGTTCTGGGAGACCAGGGGGGAGGGGAGCTTATTGCAGCAGGAAGGGGAGACTCCTGTGCCCCTTCAACAACCAGACTCATCTCTGCCTCTTGGTCTCTTCCTCTCCTGCTTCAGCTTCTGGTTCTGGACTTCTGTCACAAGCTCTCCCAGCCTTGCTACCTCCCTCCCCTGGCTCAGAGCCTTCTTCCCTTAGGGGTTCCCCAGCTGGTTCCCTGCACCATTCTTCTGCGTCCAACCAGTCTGTGACATAAATGTACAGGAGACTAGTTTCTTCTGCACACATAGCTCTGCATCCTTCATCCAGGCAAGTGAGAGGCATTGCTAGAATTGAAGGACGTACTCCAACTAGGCAAAAACATTTGGGGTGCAAAGGACGGCCAATGATGGTTGTAGCCTAGAGGAAGCTCCAGACAGTCTGGGAGGCTGCATTCAGTGAATTGCATACTCATTACTCTCCAAACCCTAGAAGAGGATTTGAAACATAAAGTGGAAGGCAACAGTACTAATCACATGTGCGAATAAAATGACATTCTTCTCCAGAACAGCCCTCTCAGCTTTCAGGATGTAAGGAGTACAAACAAGAGCACATGAGTCTACTCATATTTGAATTAGGTGATTCTCGGTAATCTGCTGCTGCCACGCCACCAACAGTAAATGCCACCTACTTGTTCAGACAATTCTCTGTTTGCTCTTCCTCGTCACATAACCTTATTCTACTTTCTCTGTGTGTTCTTGATTACCGACCCCTTGAAGTCACAAAGGGGATCCCTATTCCTGTGCCTCGTATGCCCCGAGGCATAATACAATCAGTACAGTGTTGCCAAGAAAGTGCAAACAATTCTTTTTCCAATGTTGGAAAAAATAATAATGATCAGATAAAGCATGCTTTACACCTGCAGAAACTAGAGGTAATAATTCTTTACAGCACAATTGTTATTCCAGCTATTAGTTGGCAGGAAGCCAGCATCCTTTTACATCATGACAACGGCCGCAAACTAAGAAGGGGGCAAAGAGGGGAATGCTGGGAGGGGAATGAATACCAGGCAGAATGCATAAACTGCTCTTTGCTTCTGTCATCTTCAGGAGAGCTGTAGCTTCAGTAAGCTTTCACAAAACCACCTTTTTCATGCATTTGCATCTAAATAAGCAAAATGGAAAAATGGGAATCCTTTCTTTTAAAAATCCCGCCGCTGCGGCTGCTTAAATGCAGCCAGACTCCGCCCTCCAGCGAGCCCTATTGGCTGGCTGAGTGGCTTAATGCGGCGGCGAGGTGGGGGTGATGCAGGGGGCTGAACACGCCCCCATGCAAGTGCGGGAAACGGCTCCCGCCCGCAACTCCTCCCATCTGGAAGGAGGAGAGGTCTTCTCAGATGCACCAGCCACTATTGGGAAAATCTCACCTTTCCACCCACAACCAAATCAAGCCAGGTGTACCAATCCACCTGCCCTGCCCTCCGAAATGAAATATATGCACAGTCTTAAAGACTAAACTGAAGGCCACCAACAGCTTTGTACGTGACAACGCAAGGCCACAAAAATGGCCAGTACCACAAAAACGGTACTGCATCAAGAATCAGCAGGTATGAGAGCAGAAAGAAGCGTATTGCTAGCCAATTGGATCAGTCCACCGGCAATACGAACAATAAATGAATGGCAGAAACCTTCAGGAAAACTCAGTGTCAACAAAGGGCCAGAAGATCAGGTCAAACAAACAATAGCCCATATTCCAAGTGGCAGACCTTGGCACCCATACAGGGCAGACCTGCATTGTTATAATACTTACTGAAAGAAGAGGGATATATTTGTGTGCACACAAATATGGGCAGAGACTTACAGTTCCTGTTTGTTTTCCAGTATTAATATCTAAGCAACTACTTACTGTACTCGTTCACTACTTTCTATGAGGGGGTGTTGAGGGGGTGGACTCTCTTCTGCTTTGAACAGCAATGGGAGAAGGAGAAAAGGGGATAAGAACAGATATTCGATGTGTGGAAATTCCCTCTTTCACCTAGGTGAAGTTGATCAACTGAAGCGAGGGAGGGGAATTTGAACTAAGGATTCTCTCTTCCCACAAGAGACGGTGTGTGCGTGTGCAAAAGAGGCAAGGATGAAGGCTCCACACAGAACATCATGTAACCCAGCCCGCTAACAGTAGAGGAATCTGGATCAAGGGTGAATTAAATCACAAACTAAATGTGGCTCGTGCTGCGATGTGCATAGCACAGTGTTTTATCTCTAATACATCATAATCTGCTCTCCCTTCACTGCTCATTTACACAAAAAGCATTCTCCACAGTTGTTGGTACGGGACCATTCTCCAGAGATGGGCTGGGCACATTCCAAACCCTTCTAAATGATCAGCCAAGGGTAAAATGAGTAAGTAAATCCCCTATCTTTGGTTTAATAAAAACTACCACGGTTAGGTTTCCCCTCTGCAGGCATCCACTTTGAATGTGTGGCTCTCAGGAGGAAATCCACAGAAGCCATGGGAGTGCCCATAGCAGGTCCCTGCTGTCCCTTGTCCTTGAGGAGACCCCTTCATGCGCTTAACAGGTAAAGGGGCTTTAGAGCACTGTCCTGCCAGGGAAGCACAGATGAGCATGCTCCACTAGGGCATTTCGTCTGCATTCATGTCCCCAGCATAGTTTTCTTTGACTGTGTGTATGGCTGGGCAGAGAGTAGGGGCCTCACTACGGCTCACAAGACCAGATGCACCATGGACTTCAAAAAGCCGGGGAAATCCTTCCTTTTCTGTGCTTTGGCGGAGAATGGGCATCCACATACAGAAAACCTGGACAACAGTGTGTCGCCAGGAGGATTGCTGTTGTCACCAATCAGCTGAGTTCCCCATGGAGCACAGGGTAGCAGAGCCAAGTGCAGCAGAAAGTGGAGCTTGAAGTCAGTGCCTTTCAGCTTTGGAAAGAGACAAAAGCCAGCACCAATCAGCTGATTGGGCTTGACTGGGCTTCTTGTACTACAAAGGAAAAATGGGTCTTCTGGGACCATAGGAATGCCAGGTGACTGCCTAATGGACAGGCCCTGTCGAAATGGCCAACCAAGGGCAGGAAAACCCAGGTCTGGCCTATGAGCCAGCTCTAGTGACCCATCCCTGCTATACGCAGGTAGACTCACCCTGTTGCAAAATTACTCAGCATAGTTCATCTGACTCCTCACGATTCCCCCTAGCGAAAGGGAAAGGGTGGAAATTAATTTTCAGAGATTTCTGTTTCCTAAGTTTCTCTTTCAACAGAAAGCTCAGGCATAGGCACATTTAAAAAAATAAAAAAATACAGTGGTACCTCGGTTTAAGTACACAATTGGTTCCGGAAGTCTGTACTTAACCTGAAGCGTACTTAACCTGAAGCGAACTTTCCCATTGAAAGTAATGGAAAGTGGATTAATCTGTTCCAGGCGGGTCCGCGGAGTACTTAAACTGAAAGTACTCAAACCGAAGCGTACTTAAACCGAGGTATGACTGTCATTCCAGAGCTATCTCCTGGGAAATAGCTTATTAGCCCACCAACCACTCTGTTCTTAAATCCAGCCTGCTGCGTCGTGCCATTTGCTTCTGCAGAAGCTTAAATTCTTCTGAGAAAAGAAGGCTCTGTGGGCCATGTACTTTTTTCTTGTTGCTCTACACACACAGGATACCACAAGTTTCCATGATGTCACACACAGGGCTTGGCTGCCTTCCCAAGTATGATAAAACTTGAGTTCATCTGTCCTTCCCCTCCACACCCTGCCTGCCATTCAACAGTCATACTCTGCTCGAGCCTTTCCACCTGAACTGAAGAGGGATCTCTGAGGGAGTGACTGTCGAAGACTAAAACTAAAACAAAACTTACTAACCAACTCAGAAGCACACAAGGTCACACACTCAAACAGCACAGAAAGAGTGTATATTAAAACACTGTAAACAGCTCTCAGTTTAGGCGGGACAAAAGATCTTTCAGATTTAAAACACTAACTTAACACATTTTGTGAAGCTCTTTTGCTAAAGGCTGTTTTACAGGTTAGATGAACTGAGGGCCCATGAATCCCATCAGGAAAATAAATAATTGGGTCTCTCTCTCTCTCACTCACACACACACACACACACACACACACACTGCACTGAGAATAGATGAGATGTTTCCTGCTCAGCTAACTGTGGACTTCAGCCTTCAGGGATGGAAAGCTTTTTCAGCCCCAGAGCAGCATTTTCTCTTGCCTAACCCTTCAGTGGCCACAAGCCGGCAGGGACACTTGCAACATGTGCATAAAACCATATAGACCGTGCATGAATCTCCCTCAAGCCTTTGGCTTCCCCCCAAAACCTATTTGTGAAGCAGGGGGTGAGAGGACTCTTCGTGGAGATTGCAGCGGGGGAGGAAGGGGTTAAGGCTTTCCTCCCCAGCTGTGCTTTCCACGAAGAACTCTCTGTGAACAGCACTTCATCTTGAAAAATAACCTTCCTTGGCACAAAAAATGTTGCTGTTCTGAAGCCAAATCATGGCATAGGGAAGAAGAAGAGTTTGGATTTGATATCCCGCTTTATCACTACCCGAAGGAGTCTCAAAGCAGCTAACATTCTCCTTTCCCTTCCTCCCCCACAACAAACACTCTGTGAAGTGAGTGGGGCTGAGAGACTTCAGAGAAGTGTGACTAGCATAAGGTCACCCTGCAGCTGCACGTGGAGAAGCACACCACCACACTGGCTCACACTGGGGAGAGGCAGATTTAGCAGGAGGGTCAGACTATGCAGAGAGCGGTTCATCCCGACCCCAGCTGCAAGCCCTCCTGCCCTCCAAATGCCCCTGAGCCACAATTAGACTTGAAAACAGCCACCTGTTGGCATCATTAATGGCACCACACGGAGGATCCTTTCCCCAGCTGCAACTTCCTTTGAAAATAGTCCCCACACCACATTCAGACTTTTTGTGGGGGGAGCTGTTTTCAAGCCCCTAATTATTTTGGGGAGGCAGGGTAAGGAGATGGTGCTGACTGCTGGATGGGGTGTGTGTGGTGGCATCCAGCCCATAGGCCACCAGTCGTCCTTCCCCCCACCCAATTAAAAGCACTCCAAATCAAAGTAGTAGCCTGACTGGAACGTAAGCTCTGTAGTACAATACTGAATATGTACCCACCTCTTCTATTAAGTGGATCTCAACAGGAACTCATAAGGAGTCACCAACTGTGTGTCCTCATTCTCCCATAAAGGAGAACACTTTGCAACGTTTTGGTTGAGTCGGTGTTTTATATGCTAGTGTGTACACCTGATATTTATATTATGAATTGGACACCCATCGCAAGGTGAAGAACCTGCAGCTTCTTCTGCTGTACTAACACATCTGGCTTTACCCTAAAACAAAATGCAAACATATTTCCACAACTTTTTTCTTTTTCTAAACCAGACATTTCTCTTTCAAAGCTCTGCCCTGAGTTTGGTCCACATTCTGCCATGCTAAATAAATCAGGGAAGGCCAAATTCTTAATTAGGCAAACTTTTGTGGAATTTTAGCTAAAGTTAAGTTATTACATCTTAAAACAAACCTGATCCCTGCAGGATTTTGTACTTTGAGTAATTCTCCCTTAGGTGGGCTTATTGGTATGGCTTTTCAACGTGAGCAGATTTCAGGCTTGCAAAGATCAACTTTGTGGCTTGTTTGTTTGTTTGTTTGTTTACTGGAACCCCAAGATCTACAAATCAAAGCCATGTGCAAAAGAAGTGAGGTTAGAATTAAATAACAGCCTCTAAGCCTAGGAGTTCGTTTTTGTGTCTAGAACTGGACTGAACTCATAGCCTTTTCGTACAAAAGTCCATGCCTGTTTGCTCCCAGCCTTTCAGCAGTCTTGTGTAAGTGAAAAAAATGTCATGTTACCTTGTTTATTTCAGGCTATTTATACACCATTTAATTACTGAAGTTTTTAAACAGGTGAACACAAAACCTGAAGAGCAAACAAAGGGTAAAATCAATTTAAAATTAACCATAAAATGACTTCCTTAATGTGACTATTGACATAAAAAGCGCCTGAAGTTCAACAGGAGAAGCCTTTCTAGGGGGTTCCAGAGAATCAGGTCCACATTATGGAACCAAACAACTCCTGTTGAGTAGGAGCTAGGCACCTGACCCATGCATCTGACTCACCTGCAAACTCCCTCAAATATCTCAATGACTGGACAGGAATAGAAGGGATAAGGCATTCTGGACCCAAGTTATTAGGGGCCTTGTAAATTAATTCAAAAACCCTGAACTAGGCCTGGCAATATATGGGCAACCGGTACAGTACAAGATTTTAAGCACTGGAGTTGTGTGCTTTTAAGCACCAGTAGTATGTTGGGACTTGCTATTGTTGAACAATCAGGAGTCAGAAACCCTTGTTCATCTACTTCTAATTGCACAGAGATCCTTCAAGAGATCTTGATCGACCTTCTGACCACCCAAGAGCAGCTTCCTCGCTACATGTCCACCACCAAGCCTTCGTAGCAGTGAGTGGCAGCAGCCTCTTGACTAAGAATGAGGAGCCTGTGGCCTTCTGGATATTGATAGGACTCCTCCCATGAACCTTTACCAGCACAGCTGATGATCAGAGATTATGGGACTTACATTCCAGCAACTGCCCTCAACCCTAAGATGTTACATACAGAAAGTGTTCTTTGACTGTGCCCTCCACCTACCAGAATTTTGTCTCTCATCTTCCTTGTTTCATTCCTAATCTGAGATGCTCCTGGACACTATGAACATGGCAGCTGTGAGATTGGTCCTGAAGGGGAAACTGGGCTTTTATCTGGGGTTTCCCAATTGGAATCCAACAGCACCAATTGCTGTTCTACGAGAAAAGGACATTTAGCCGTGGGATAATGTGAGACTGTTTTTATTTATTTATACCCGTTGCAAAATTTTGCTTTTTGGTTTGTGATTACAATATCATCAGCATTTTATTGATTTACAGTACAGACCTATGCTTGTCTGCTCAGAAGTAAATCCCACTGAATTCAGTTACTTTTACTCTCAAGTTAAGTGAATGTTGACTTGTAGTTTAAGTCTTATTTGTAATGGGTGTGGGTGTTGTGGGTGTATTTGGATATTTATTTTGGTAGCAACATGGAATTCTCTCCCCCCCCCCACCCCTTCCACAAATTTTATAAATATTAACCAAACCAAGCCAGCAGCATTTTCCACAATGGAAAAAGGGGAAATGATAACAAGTGAGGTGTGGGGAGCAGTATCATGGAGTTCATAATCGGACTTAAGTTATCAGTATGTTTCCATCTGCATAAATGTTAATCTGCAACTTCTTGGTTGAAAGCGAACTCGCTTGGTTGAAATCTTCAAACCGCTTCATTTTAAAGCCAGCCTACAAGTTTCCCCTGCTGACCTTTTTTTCCACTCAAGGAAACAGCCTGGCAGACAAAGCTGCAATCCTATATCCACTTACATGGGAGTAAACTCAACTGAACTTGATGGGCTTACTTTCCAGGAGGCATATGCATCAAGTCTGCAGAAGTTACAAAATTCCATTATAAGTTTATGACAGACTACCTGCCACCACACAGCTACATGTGACAATCATGATATTTAAATATATATATATATATATCCAGTGGACAGAGACCTCTACAGCTCAGTTGGTAGAGCATGAGACTCTTAATCTCAGGTTCATGGGTTCGAGCCCAGATTGGGCAAAAGATTCCTGCATTGTAGGGGGCTGGACTAGATGGCCCTCGTGGTCCCTTCCAACTCCACAATTCTATGATTAACCAATTTCTCTACAAATACAGTAGTACCTCGGGTTACGAACGCGATCCGTTCCGGGTCGCAGTTCGTAACCCAAAAAGGTCGCAAACCGAGCGCTGCTTCTGCGCATGCGCAGTTTTCGCGCTTTGCACAAAGAGCGTGCGCTGCTTCTGCGCATGCGCAAAACACGCGCACACCGAAAACACTTCCGGCTTTGTGGAGTTCGTAACCCGAACTGTTCGCAACCCGAGCGGTTCGTAAACCGAGGTACGACTGTACAGTAGCAACTCTCTGGGCTTGTGACTCATCATGAATCAGCTGCTTGATGATCCCCTCAGCGTGTTCCACTTCAGTAGGTTCATGCTTGACACTTGATGATGCCATCATCACTTCAGCCATGGATATAGGGTAGTTAGAGAAACACCGCTCCCTCACAAACTTCCTCCCTTGTAATACAATGAATTTACTTGGCTGTTAATCAAATGTCGCCGCCAGCCTTGCTCAAATTGTTCTATATGGCTCTTTGAGTTCCTTTCCTCTTATAAGTGTCAAGAACAATTTTCACACGGGGTGGGGGGGTCTGGCCACCATCTTCCATCATTCTACTTGCCTAAAAGGAGGGGGCACCAACATTCTTGGGCCTGTGGCACATTTGAATTTTTGAGGGAATGCTGTGGAGACCACCTTCTCTGTTTGCTTCCCCTCCACCCCCAGCTCCCCATACTGAAAGTAAGAGAGAAAACATATGCATCATCCACACACAAAGGAAGTCAATTAATATTCGTATTTTACAAGAGAGGAACACTATGGTTGCTAACTGATTAGTAAAAAACCAGCCGCAGCAGATTCCCCTCCCCTTCCCATTTTACATGCTACTGTTGCAATTATTGGTGTTTGAAATCCTAGCCAATATACTACAAATGTCCCAAAGATGTAGCAGTAAATGCCAATCTACCTTTGCTGCTAGACCTCCAGGGCTGACCTATCACTGCTCCGCCTATTTCAGCCCTCTTCTGGTTCTGGGAGGCAGAGCAGAGAGGGGAGCTTGTCACAGCAGGAGGGGGAGGCACCCATGCCCCTTCACCAGCCAGATTCGTCTCTGCCTCTTGGCCCCCCTTCTCCCCTGCTTCAGCTTCTGGTTCCGGTTCTGGACTTCTCTTTGCCACAGACTCTCCCACCTCACTAAACCTTGTTACCTCCTCAGTTTCCGACACCTTCTCTTCCCAGTCCTCTCCCTCTGACCACTCATCATTGTCCCGCCACCAATCTTCTGGGCTCTGAGCCTTTTCCCCTTGGTGGTTCCCCAGCTGGTTCCTCCCACCATTCCTCTGCGTCCAACCAGTCCATGACAGCTGGGCTCAAGAGGAGTGGGTTATGAGAGCACATGCATGCCTGATGCAAGATGAGGGGTTACAGAAGCAATGTGTCATGCTTCGTGACATTACCAGGTTCTGCCCAGTGTGACTTCACCTGAGGTCATCCCTACATCTCAGGTTTGGGGCCTGAAATCTTGGCAGCTCTACTAGTCAGTTCAGCAAGGCATGAAAAAGAAAGGTAGGTGGCTGGGAGACAAACTTGGTAGAAAGGAAAGTGATACTGATTGATGACTGGGTGGAAAACTACAATGCATTTTGATTCTTTCAATAACTGTAAAAATACGAGACATCCCATCAGTATTGGCATTCTGCTGGCTCTTGAAAAAACACCTATTCCTTTGCATGATCTCCTGACCTGAACCTCCTGTTTTAATTACTCTTCTAACTCCTTAAAGCTATGCTGCTTTAATAGGCTTATTTCACTGTACAACTTAATTGCAAGTGCTTATTTTCATGTTTCAGTGAAAATGCTTTCTTGTGTATTTTAAGTATTGTGTTTTTATTTTCTGTAATTGCTTTCACGCTTATGAAGCACTTAGAAGCCACCTTGGTGGTATATAAATTAGCAAATTATAAAAAAGAATTTCTTCAGTTCCCCCTTAGATTTGCTAATCTGTTCAAACAACAAAATACAGAAGTGAGAGCACCAGCTTCACTTGAAATACAATCAATTTGGTGTGTGTGTGTGTGTGTGCAACAGTAGATCAAAACGGTTAAGAAGGAAGAAGAGAAATCTTAGTTAAAGCCATAGCAGATTACACTTTCTAGAAATACGTGTGAATACCACTAAGAATTCTTCCTTTTTTCTCAAAGGGTGTATGCACCACTTAGAGAAGTTCTGTTCAACTTTCAGTTTAACAGAGGTTATGAACATTATGTTGACATGACTATACATGCAAACTACATTCCGCAGAAAGGACGGGGGAAATGTGGTTTGTGGTTTATCTTGTTTCAACTTCACAAAACAAACCATCTACAATAATTTTCCAACTCTTTATTGACATATGTGATATGTCTCCAACAACAACCATTTAAAAACAATGGACACTGATTTCCCCTACCTTAATGAAGAGAATACATTTATCAAAACAGGGACTTTTAAAGAAAGTTTTTGTTATTTGTATTTTTACTGTTGTAACTTCATGAAGTGCAAATTTTGCTGTATGTATCCTATACCCCATATAGCAAAAGGAACGGGCCCAGTGTGGGGGAATCTACAGCCCTACAGATGTTGAACTCCAACTCCCATCAGCCCCAGCCAGCATGTCAAGGATGGTGGGAGCTGAAGTCCAACGATTTCTAGAGGGCCACACATTCTCAACATCTGGAGTAAGAACTGCTGTGGAGTCATAGTTTGAGGGGGGGAAACAAAACCTAAACAACCATAATCCCCACTTTGTATATAACACTTTGTCTAAGATTGTGGTTTGTTTTTCCCATGCATTGATGGGGAGAAGCAAAGTGGCCCAGATTAGTGAAATAATGGTAAACCACTCACTCTGGTTTTCTGTGACGTGTGGATTGAGCTACAGATTGAGTAAAGTATTGAGTAAAGCTGCTGCCGCCACTGCCTGTAAGAACTGCCAGGGACATTAAAGTAGAACAAGACAGGGAGGGACAAGAAGGGAGGGAATTTGCAACAAAAAGCACCTGCCACATGAACGTCATTTGGATTGTATGCAAAAAAAAAATCTATAGTCATTTTTACTTCCCTATTCCACACAGTGCACAGAGTCTGAAAAGGCCTTCAGGGTTTGAACTGTGCTTGTGTTCCTCAGGCACTGATTGAGGGCAAGGTCCCCTTCAGCCACACATCCTCCTTGCCTAATGTATGCCTAGCCTGCTTATGCCCAGGGCTTCAGCTTCCAACATAGCCGGAATTTTTTTACGTGGAGACACTTTTATTTTATTTTATTTTTTACAATCCAACTCATATTTCATTAGTCATTACAAGTCAAACAATATACCAGACTAGGTTGAGTTGTTAGATTTAATTAAACAGCAAAGGAAAAAAGAAAGGAAGGAGAGAGAGATATAATAGAAAAGAAAAAGTAAGAGAAATTGTTTAGAATAGAAGAAGAAATGAAGAAAGGCAGAAAGAAAGGTTAGACAATACGATACATGGATTCTTAAAACACATTTCTGCACAGCATTTTTACCTTTTCCCCTTTATTCTGTCTTTAGATAGTGTATTATTCTTATATTCACAAGCATTCATCTAGTGTAATTTCCATCTTATTTTGGTATCCTGCAAGGTTAGGCTAAACATAGCCATCTTTTGTTTCCCAGCCCTGTTTTCCTTAAATAGTCATTTAGGCAGTCCCATTGTTTCTTGATCTTGTCTTTCAGTTTTTGTCATATTAAATCCGTTAATTTAGCTAGCTCTAAATATTCACATAGCTTGTCCATCCACATTCCCCTTTCCAATTTCTCGCTACTATTACTCTCGCTGCCGTTGATGCATATAGAAAGATGTCAATTTTATCAACAGGGATATCATTGTATAAAATTCCTAGTAGGTAGGACTCTGCCCTTTTGGTAAAGAATATTTTTAATAATTTTTGAGTCTCTTCATGTATTATTTCCCAAAACTTTCTAACTTGGGGACAGGTCCACCACGTGGAGACACTTTCCAACAAGCAACCCCACTTGCATGCATTGTGAGCTGATGACATCCTTCAGAACCAGGTGCCTCCTCCATACATTTAAATGGGATATAGAGGTCACACCAGGCAAGTGAGGTAGGCAGAACCTCTCCCTGCTTACCTCCCCATATTGTTATGCCACCCCCTGCACTTCTCTCTCAGCCGAGCCTCCGGTATCATAGTTCAACTAAGGAGAAAGACTGCTGGGCAGGTCAGTGGACCACCGGAGAGCATCCTTAACAGTAGATCCCTGATGCCTGCTATAGACCTTCTTAAACAAAACCAAAAAAACTCTCATCCAGACGGCTGCCTCCCTCCCCCCAACCACAATGCCCTGGAAATTCTGGGGAAATGGCTTCTGCTTTTTTTTGGGGGGGGGGGGACAGGAGGCAGGCAGGTGTGGAGGACTCCCTAGTCCTGAATGGGGTAACTGTGCCCCTGAAGGACCAGGTGTGCAGCCTGGGAGTCATTTTGGACTCACAGCTCTCCATGGAGGCGCAGGTCAGTTCTGTATCCAGGGCAGCTGTCTACCAGCTCCATCTGGTACACAGGCTGAGACCCTATCTGCCCGCGGATTGTCTCGCCAGAGTGGTGCATGCTCTAGTTATCTCTTGCTTGGGCTACTGTGTGGCGCTCTATGTGGGGCTACCTTTGAAGGTGACCCGGAAATTACAACTAATCCAGAATGCAGCAGCTAGACTGGTGACTGGAAGCAGCCGCCAAGACCACATAACACCGGTCTTGAAAGACCTACGTTGACTCCCAGTACATTTCCGAGCACAATTCAAAGTGTTGGTGCTGAACTTTAAAGCCCTAAACAGCCTCAGCCCAGTATACCTGAAGGAGTGCCTCCACCCCCATCGTTCAGTCCGGACGCTGAGGTCCAGCGCCAAGGGTCTTCTGGCGGTTCCCTCACTGCGAGAAGCCAAGTTACAGGGAACCAGGCAGAGGATCTTCTCGGTAGTGGCGCCCGCCCTGTGGAACACCCTCCCACCAGATGTTAAATAGAAAAACAACTACAGTGGTACCTCACAAGACAAATGCCCTGCAAGACAAATTTTTCGCAAGACGAATGAGTCTTGCGACCTGATGGTGACTCGCAAGACAAATTTGTTTTGTGAAAAATTCATCTTGCGAATGGTGGTTTCCCATAGGAATGCATTGAAATTTAATTAATGCGTTCCTATGGGGAAAAATAAATAAATTTCAATGCATTCCTATGGGAAACCATGATTCAAAAGATGAATTTTTCGCAAAACGAATTGACTCGTGGAACGAATTAAATTCGTCTTGCAAGGCACCACTGTACCAGACTTTTTGAAGACATCTGAAGGCAGCCCTGTTCAGGGAAGCTTTTACTGTTTAATAGATTATTGTATTTTAATGTTCTGTTGGAAGCTGCCCAGGGTAGCTGGGGAAACCCAGCCAGATGGGCGGGGTATAAATAATAAATGATGATGATACTTGGAATTGCTGTCACCATCAAGGAAAAAATGGTGGGGGGTGTCACTACTGTAGGTGGGGGTCCACAAGTAGACACTTTGCTGAGTGCACACCCAGCCCTGTGGTCACTCCTGATTGCTGTCATTATCGGTTTTACTCACCGAATTGCTGAACCAGTTCAAGCTCTGACAATTTCAGTGGGGCCTGCACCACTCTACAAAGATTTTTAGAGATGCTCTGATGGTAGGTCTTAAAACCAAGGATGGAGAACTTGTGGTCTTCCAGATGTTGTTAGACAACATCTCCCATAATCGCTGGCCACCAACCATGTTGGCTTGGGGCAGATGGGAGTTGGAGTCCAGAGGGCCACAAGTTCCCCCATCCCTGCCCTGAATCATCTGCCCCAGTGCAGACACATTTGAGACAATAAGAACACTTCAAGCTTGATTCTCCCATTAGACTTGACATTTGACATTTACTGCTTTGACCACCTGCTGTTCCCACCAGCACATCCACTTCTACTCCTCTCACTTAAAAGTCTTTTCTTCCGCAGAGTACGGGATCTCCTTTAGGTGAGTTCAACCATTCAAGGAAACATGAGGTTATCTATGTGGATGCTAAACAATATAAATTGATATCCAAGTTCTCCTCCATGCATAAAAATGAAGAGTCTATAAATAGTTGGTTTTCACAGGACCTTAGCTTGAACGGAATGTTATATTATTCCAGAATAATACAAAACTTGAACCTAAAGTTTCAGGCCAGTGTATCTATTACCAGGGGTGGGGGAATCAGCTTCTGTGATCCTTAGAGTTTGGGACATTTCACCCCAAGTCAAGGATGGGGAACCTCCAGGTGTTGGTTGGACTACAACTCCCATCATCCCTTATCAATGGCCATGCTGTCTTGGACTAATGGGAGTCTGAGACTAACAACATGTGAATAGCTACAGCATTCCCATCCCCCTTCTAAATATTTATATACAGTATTGAAGTCTTATCTAGTAACACATAAGAGAAACAAAATCACTCTCTTTAAGTCGAGCTATGGCTATACCATTGAAACAAATCCTTCATTTTTCTTTCAAACACTGGCTGACCTTTACTCACAACTTGCAAATGACCGCCCTATCTATTGATTTTTATTAATACTATGTTCCAGGCAAGCATGTTTATGATAGCAGCCTTACTCATGATTTCCGGTAAGAGTTTAAACGAAGCCAAATACATGTTTAAAAATTATTTTTGCAAAAAAAAAACCCACAACCCAAAAAAACCTATCACAAAATGCACAGTCTCTCAACTATTTTATATGGTCTCTTGAACAACGCTGTAGAGTGCATTTCAGTGTAAATTTGACAAATGTTTTTGTTTTGGGGTCCAAGAAAGGAAATATTTATATGGCCTTAATTAGTGACCGTTGAAAATTGTCGTTTTATTGAGGACGTTTGTTTACAATGGCAGTTTGCAGGGAAATGTTTTATCTTCCTCTTCTAAGGCTGTGTATACAAGAGTCAAAACCTACAGTTATTATAAAAAAGAGTTATTTTTTTTAAAAAAAGTTATTCTAGTCCTGCTGTCCTTTTGTTTTGTTTTTCACAGATTCGTTAGGTTCAAGTTTTTGATGTTTAGATTAGCCCACTGATAAAGACGTAAAATGCTGACAGCCTGTTTGACTTTATGCCATGAAAGAAAATAGTTCTCACTGTACCTGATAAAATTCCCGAAGCCAATTCTTCTGTAAATTTTCTGGCTGGAAAATAAACAAATAAAACAAAATTAATATATGACTTCTATAATACAGACAAGGCAAAATGACTAAGCAAAAGATACAAGCACTGATTTTAGCACGTGCACACTTAAAAGGAGCATTTCAATTACTGTACACACAAATTAAACCTTTTGATTTTTGCGATATTGGAAGTCGATATAGCTTCTCTCGGGCACACAACCAATAAACTTTTCACCAAAGGCATTTTAACATAGTGGGTTTCATTCAATGTTCTCTTCAGAGCAGACCCACCGAAATGAACAAGCACGACTAATTTAGGACCGTTAATCTTAGTAAGTTACACTAACACTGGATACAACTCACTATATTTAATTAATTAATTAATTAATAGTGTTTGTGTCCTGCTCCTCAGCCAAAAAAGGCTCCCACGATGGCTTACATAAATTCAAAACAAGACACACCCTAACTGCAGGCTCACAATCTTTTTAAAATAAAAAATTAAAAAATACAACCCACAAGGGAGAAGGTACAAAGAGAGAAGAGGAAAATCAAAACTCAGACACCAATTTCTAGACCAGGCATCCCCAAACTTCAGCCCTCCAGATGTTTTGGACTACAGTTCCCATCATCCCTGACCACTGGTCCTGTTAGCTAGGGATCATGGGAGTTGTAGGCCAAAACATCTGGAGGGCCGCAGTTTGGGGATGCCTGTTCTAGACCATTGTTCCTTTATTGACCAGCTGACACAGTTCTGAGGCAGGAGGTAACTGATGGAGCTGAGACACCAACAAAGGCGATGGAGTGAGCTCTGCTTCCTCTCGCCTGTTGATGCCGTTTGATGGAATGGCAGCCGGTAGGTGACATTTAAGGGGGGAGGAGGCTTGATGGAGCTGGCCTGTCCCAGCAGAGTCAATGGACCATCATGGCTGTGAGTCTTGGAAGACCTGCTCCCTGCCTTGAAGGCCTTCTTCCACCTGGCCAGGGAGGGTGGGCCCTCAACTGAATCCAGCTACAAAGCCTGAGACTCTTGGGCTGGGGTATTGTTTGGTGAGGTTTGTTTGGGGGGGTGTGGCGGTGGTTGCTGTTACTGATATCCAATTTTTGGTATCTTTATTTTGTATATTTATTATGATTCATTCATAGTAACTGAGAATTGATCTTCTCATAGCACCACTCGCCAGGCTATACAGCAGAGGTTTTTACTGGAACCTAAACTCACGATACAGTGGTACCTTGGTTTTCGAACATAATCCGTTCCGGAAGACCGTTCAAGTTCTGAAATGTCCGAAAACCGAAAACTCAATAGCCGACAGCTAAGTCACAGGATCTTGCATTCAGCGGAAGTCACGTGGCATGTTTGACTTCCGAGGCGTGTTTGAAAACTGAAGCATTTACTTGAGGGTTTATGGCGGTCCAAAACCAAAATGTTCGTCAACGGAGACATTCGAATACTGAGGTACAACTGTACATAGAAAGTGGAATTGGAAGCAGATATTACAAAAAAATGAAAAGCATGGGGCTGCTGCTGGAGACACTTGCCACTCTTGAAATGCGGGGGAATAATGAAACAAATGTGTGTGTTTTTAACTCCACCCAGCCTGCCAGACCTGGAAATAGCAGGCAGAGCTGTTGATAAGTTGCTGGAGTCATAGCACCCCAGCAGGCTCACTACCGGCAATTGCTCTGGGCAACTCCAGGGAGCAGGTCTTCCAGGACTGACAGGCTAAGATGTTGCAATGGTGTCCACTGATAGCCTAATTTGTGCACTGGGCTGTAGAAGTGATACTATCTAAAAGCATTGTGAGCTGCTTGCTGGAAACAGGGGAGGCAGGAACGTGACAATCTAATAAAAATTATGGCAGAAGGAGAATGGAATGAAATACCCACAAAGATACCAGGGCTGAATGGCTGGCACATAAACTAGAAACACTCCACACTGCAAAACTTTGTTGCAGGTCCCACTTGTTAACTTCTAACATCTAATAGACATATTTTACCGAAAACAGTGATTTATAGGTTGTCACAAAAAGAGAAAGGAAAATATTTTTACGGTGCTTGGGTAATGACGTCAAAGCTTTGTGTTTTCTTTGTGACTAAATATCGGCTTAAACTGTCAAGAGCTACAATTCCGAAAAGCAAAATGAAGAAAATGTTTTGGCGCCACTTTCAGTTTGGAAAACAAAGACGAGAAGAGAATCGCATCAGTTCAGGGCATTTTCAAGCATCACAAGCCTTCCACGCCACCATGTTATACTCTCTGAAAGCCTTTAAAACAATTAATATGGCAGATTGAGTTTGTTACACAAACGGGAAGTTGGCTCTCAGTGGCTGGAATGCAGATTCACAAGCCTCTGGTGCGCAACCACCTCCAAACGGGGAACGGCTCCTAGCCAACTCAATCCTTGCAAAAACTGCAAAACTCAACACCAGGAAAAAAAAGCCACAAAATAAATTCGTGTCCAAGCAGTGTTATGAAAAGGGATCGCTGCACTATAAAATACTTTATGGCAGCTGTTTTATAGATGCCAAATAATTCCAGCATTACACAAGGAGAGGACAGAGGTATGGGAAAGGCAACCCAACCATAGAGCTGGTAACTTATTTTTATTCCTGCTCAGTGGCTGCACGGCGTTCTGGAAAATTACATAGTAAATTCATGGACCTATAATCACAAATGCCAACTATCATTTGACATGCTTTTAAAGCCTGCCAGTACTGTATAGCATTGTGTATATATATATATATATAAAGGTAGTTAAGACTGTTCTTACTCATAAGAGCTTAAAGAGAGCTCTGCTAGATCAGTTCATGGAAGGCCATCGAGAAAGTAACAAATCCATTTCCAAAGCCATTTGGGTATTCTGGCAAACGTGAGGGCCTTGTCAGTGGTGACACCCCAGTTGTGGAATGCCCTCCTTTCCCGTCATTATCTTTTTGGTGCCAGGTGAAAGCCTTATTTTCCCAGGCACTGTATATTTATCTTTTAGTGCTTTTTTGTGCATGTTTTCAATGGTGTGATGCTTCTGGTTTTCTCTCTTCCATTTCCATTGTGATTACCAAGTCACAAGTTACCATTCGCAAAACTGTATTGTTCAACAAAGTCTCATTCAAAGCAGCGTTGCTGAGTTGTGTGCGAAATCAGCCATGGCTACTGCATCTTCCCAGCCCTCTTTTATACAGTGGCAGCAAAGTTCCAGTTGGGTTTGGGCAGAAAGTGACTGGCTACCCAACCGGTCAATGTAGCCAAGAGAGTTTAGACACAGCCATTTTTCTCTGCACCAGGCACAGTCACAGGCAGATGAGAGAGTGGGCTTGATGCGCACTTCTTTACTGCCACTAGGTAAGCTCCGTGACGAACCCTCACCAGTGTTCAATTGCATTTGACTGCAGTTTCCCTCCACTCGCATCCGAGCTGTCTCTCAGCTTGTTTCCTCGCTCTAAGTTCTGGAGTATACCAAGGAGCCACAAAGCAGGAGAGGGCATATTAAATTATCTATGGCCTTTCAAACTGTGTGTGTTGGGAGGGTATTGTTTTAGTTTGTTACATTTGTCAGGGTGGATTTGATTTAAATCAAACAATTTAAATCACTAGTCAGTAAGACTTGATTTAATTTTTATTTTTTTTAACAGAAAGACTCATTCTTGCTGGTATCATCTTAATACCGTATTTACAACCAGATAAAGGTTTCATTTTTGGAATAATAAATTATGAAATTATTGTGATGTTTAATAAGTTAACTGTTTATATTTGGACAACTTTTCTGCTGTACTTTATTGGAAGGAGAAAAATAATCGTTTCTTTAATAACAACTTAAACAATTTACTTAACTAAAACAGTAACATTATAGCATATGTATCCATTTTTGTTAACTGATGTGGTTAAACGATTATAAAAAATAAACTTAAGATGGAGTTTTAGCACACATGAAAAACTTAAATACTTATTTCCTGATGAATAGCCTTTGGACTATGCTTTAACTTAAATAGAAAACTATCTTTAGAAATACTTTTCTTCCAAAACCTTTTTATTTTAAAAATCCAATTTAATTTTTTTTAAAAATCATTGTTTTTTATCCACCCTGCAATGTGTATTTTTGTGCTTTTATATTGTAAGCCGCCCTGTGATCCTCAGATGAAGGGCAGTATGGAAACATAATAAATAAAATTAATATTTGCCGTACCTTTTTGGACCTACCTTTGGCATCCTTGTTCATGCCCAAGTGAATACACAAAGGCCAAGTTTGCTTGTAACACCAAACTATAGCTTAATAGATTGTGTGTACAAGCCTGAGGCATTCCCTCCTCCCCATCCCGCCTCCAGGATGACCACAAAGAGGAGATCAGAAGCTCTCACTTCTGTTTTCAACTTAACCACATTTTAGTGTTGCTTCTGAACTTGAAACTATGATTATTAACATTAACCGATTCACTGAAAACAAGCCAGGATCTTTAACCAAGGTTTGACCTTTTGGCAAACCATAGTTATTGCTAACCGCAGCTTGTCTGGGTTCAAACATAATGAGAACTGTGGTTAGTTGAAAATGAGAGGGTTTTTGCCCAGCTGGAATATACCCTTGAACTTTGATTGTGCTTCTTGCTTTCCTGGGTGGAGAACGCTGGGGGTGGGTTAGACTAGAGCTACTTTACTGTGCAGAGGGGAAATTAACACAAGCTGTTCCTACCACTTTCGTTTGCAGCCCAGCCTTCATTATTAACATGTGGCTTTCAGAATGTCGCCCAGAATGGAATGCAGCCGTCAGTCTGAAAAGGTTCCCCTTTCCAGGTAGACCAAGCCTAAGAATTCCAGAGCAAAAGGGCACTTTGCCACCTTATCAGCTTTACTGCTGCCATGCAGTCATGTGGCTGCGAAACAGAATACAGTGGTGTCTTGGTTCTCAAACGCCGAAAACCCAGAATGTTCTGGTTTTTTAAAATGTTTTTCAGACACTGAACATCCGATGCAGTTGTTGGCTATTGTTTCCAGGGCACCTGAACCAATCAGAAGCTGCGCCTTGGTTTTTGAAAATTTCGGAAGTCAAACGGACTTCTGGAACGGATTAAGTTTGGCGCTTTTGTTTTTGCTATTTATTTTGCGTTTTTTGTTTTTTAGGCTTTTTCGGTTAGTTTGTTTTTGTGACTGTGTGGAACCCAGATCAGCTACTGATTCATTGATTGTGTGACTGCAGAAATGGATAAAAGCCCCCCATCTAAACAATGACTATCATCAGTGCAAGTAAGAAAATAATAATTTTAATTTTTATCAACTATAATACTTTCTTATTTATTTTATAGTACAGTACATTGATTATTGCTTTCATTTTATGGATAAATTAGATGGTAAAATTCATGTTAAATTGCTGTTTTAGGGGTTCTTTTTAAAAGCCTGGAATGGATTAATCCGTTTTGCATTACTTTCAATGGGAAAGCGTTCAATGGGAAATGCTTTGGTTTTGGAACGGGCTTCCGGAACGGATTGAGTTTGAGAACCCCAAGGTACCACTGTGTGGAGTTGGAGCTCATGAGCTCTGCCATGAGGCCTTGCCCTTTTAAGTAAGGCACGAACATGGCAACTGCAAAGCACAGTCTTGGACGTCACTCCATGGGTCTTCTATAAACTAATTTGTATTAGAAGGCAGCAGAGATTATGTCAAAACACAAAGGAAGCCATGAGTGGAAACAGGAACAACCTCTGAAAGCTGGATACAAAACTAATCACTAAATGTGACAGAGATTGTGAAACATTCTGCAAGGCTTACTGTATTTGGGCACATAGGAGTGAATCAAAGTTTTGGCGATTAGGCAACACACATTCCTCTGGTGCTTCAAAGAATATACAAAACGACATTACAAATTTTCCTCTCGATCCTGTCTTCAATCAAATAAATGCATGCCACCCTTTATAGACTTTTATATAGCATTTATATAGCAATTCTGAGTAGAATATATTTGAACTTGTTCGTCTTCAGAGCCACTATGTGAAACAGAATAGTGCATTTAATTCTGAAGAGGGAAACGGAGGCCATTAAGTAGTTAACTGTCCTAGCAGAATCCAACTCCATGATGGAGATTAGGTGGTTGAAGTGGGCAAGTCCAAAAAGCCTCCAAAATCTCTGTCACTTGCTGACAAGTGATGAGATTTGAACCGATCACAGATGGTGGTATTTGAATAAAAGAAGAGTTTACTTCCCATTTTAAAATATTTGGAAACTTCTTCCCACATATAAACTATCAGTTATTTGCCGTCGATATAAAATATAATAAAAGTGAATAAATAAATCACCAGCTGCCTTCACTGAATTTGTTCACCAGATGGCAGCAGGAAGACGATATTGTGGAACAAACAACGGCTTCAATGTCAGATCTACATAGAAAATGAACTTGTTGGGTTCTAAAAGGGTTCCCAATAGTTTTTGAAACAACACACTGAGTCAAAGGTTACTTCATCTCTGCAGAAAGATCCTGGTTGCACTTCCTGGAAAACCAAGGTGCTTTTCCATTGGTCAGCCAGTCCCTGAATCAGAGAGCTAGTTGTCTGTATTCTTTAGAAATCCATCATACTCAAGGAAAACCATTTAGTTATTCCGTCAACAAACGAAAACCGAGTTTACAGAACATATAATGGGGCCTTCTTGACAGCAGAGCCCCATGTTATGGAACAATTCCTCGTCCCCACCCAAGGCCAGGCTGGTACCAACACTGTTTCCAGTTTACACCACCAGATTAAAAATATATAGGTACAGTGGTGCCTCGACTTACGAATTTAATCCGTTCCAAAGGCACCTTCGTAGGTCGAAAAATTCGCAAGTCGAAAAACGCCATTGGAAACGCGATTTCCCATAGGAATGCATTGGAAATGGAAAAATTCGTAAGTCGAAGCAACCCCATCTAAAAATTTGTAAGTCGAAGCAACCCTATCTAAAAATTCGTAAGTTGAAAAATCCCTATCTAAAACCGCCGCGGTTTCCGTTCGGATGTCGAGAAATTCGTAAACATGCGGCCAAAGTTGAAAAATTCGGTTGTCGAGTCGTTCGTAAGTCGAGGTACCACTGTATATATATTCTGCCAGGCGCTTTGGAATTAAGAGCTGGCCTGCTTTCTTGAGTACTGTGTATTGGATATGAATTTTAAACTATATACAGCAGATTTTATCAACATTTCATTGCCAATTTTATATATGCAGCCAACCCTCTGGTAATTTTGAATGACCAAGGGTGGAATATTCAATAAAAATAATAATAATCAAATTTCACTCAATGCAAATGTCTGGTAGTATGGTGGGCATGGTGAAAATAACACCCTGCAATCAATGCGTCACTGCCACTAGTTCCTCCCAACTGCCAAATAAGGCAGCTGAGACAAACACATATGAGGAATTTCACCAGGAAAAAAAGTCACCATCTCCTATTTCAGATCCTTAAATGACTTCTTACATATACACACCCTTCTGAGCCAATGGGAGAGAGCAGTCTGTCTTTTTCTTGTGGTTTGAATGCATTGGATTTGGAAGAATTCTGAATCTTGAGGTGCCTCAGGGGGACTTTGGATGACAAAAGTAAAGCAGCAACAACTCGATGTGGGGAGGTTGTAGTGTTTGGATGTAATTGGTTTAAAAGAATAAAATGAGAATTCCTTGGATGCCTAGATCAAGGAAGGGGGCAAGTACTTTTTGGTGAGAAAAAGCCCCAGCAGAAATTTGAAACCACAAAACATCCAGCAAAGTAAAGCATGGAAATATAGGCTGTTAAGACTTTTTAATTTTTCCCCCAAAGGCTGTTATACATTTTAAGTCCCCCCCCCCAAAAAAAGTTCCCCTTACTTCCCTTAGCAAGAAAAAGAAACCATGCATTTGGGAAGTTAAAAATGGTTTACTTACAAACTCTTCAAAGGTGAGATTCATGTGCTTTTCCATACAGCAGCAAGAAATGAGAGGCTGTGCAACTTAATTTCAAAGTTCCCAAATTATTTGTATAAAAGCACAAAGATGGCTTGCTAAAGACACACAGTCTGGGCTTGCAGCAACCAGCCCAAACATCCTTCTTGGTTGGTTACATGGCGGAAAACAAAAGGAACAAAGGCTTTTGGCAGACTGCTTACTCTATGGTCTCTATGAATTAACTAGAACTAAGCACATTGCTGATATGAAGCTGGTATTTATTCCACAACTTCATGGTGTCTAAGTGACCCAGATGTTTTAAAAAATGCTGCAGGCAGCACCTGCCAAAAGCACCTGCTTTTTGTGTCTTCTAAAAGTGTCTCATGAGCATGCCCTACTGAATTCAATGAGGCTTACTCCCAGAAAAGGAGAAGTAAATTTAGGTGAACTCAGTGGGGCTTATGCATGCATAGACTCCACTTAGACCTCTTAGTGGGGAAGCAGATGCAACTTGACTAGTAAATCAATTAAACTACGCTTAAATTAGTTGAAAATGTATTAAATATGTTATATGGAGGGTTTATTTAATGTTTTCATTAAATCTACGTACTACTTCTTTACAAATCGCAGCAGCAGAGGGCTTTGCCACACCTCCCTGTGGTGGCAGAGGATCCTGCCATACCTCCCCGCAGCACACCCTCCACCACTGTATTACAAAGGGACCGCCCAATGTATGGGTCCTTTTGGACCCAGAAGAAGGCGGAACAGGGGTGGGGGCACATCAGTTTTATGCGCGCTTCGCTGACGTGTGGTAGCCAGGAAAGGAACCCTTGCACAAAATGGTCGCAACCTGTACTGTATTGCAGTTCAAGGACACATTCCAGCCAAATAAGAGGGCACAGAGGAGGATAACAAGATTGGCATGGACTTGCCAGAGTGTCAGGCCTAATGAGCACAGTAGCTCAGGCCTGTGGATCAGTTGCGGAGACCCAAAGTCCCCACCTTTAAGTACCCTAAGCCACCATTAGCTTTTACGAAGGGCTGTGTTTTAATGAATTCTAAATGAGTCAGTGTTAGATCAGACAAGACTTTCCCTGACAATGGAATGAACAAAATAGGCAATACCTGGGAGTTGTCTTGCATATGGACAAGAAGCCTCTTCCTCTCTCCAGCAGCACATTTTTATTTAAAAAAAGGAGAGCTAATATATAGCAATTAGAGGCTTTGATAACAGAATTTTGTTTTCTGATTTAAAGTAAATGGGAAGTGAAATAGAACTGGTTGGGAAATCATGCAATACGTAAGCACTAGAGAGATCAAGACTTGAGAGTACTTTGGTTGGCTACTTCATGCCAGAAACCTTAAAAGGATTGATAACCTGACAAAGTGAATCATTAAAATTGCAAGGTTTCAATGGCAATACTGCCCGCTTAGTATTTCACATTCTTGCTCACATGTAATATAATAGCGTTGGGAAGAACCCAAAGGAGTATTCAGTTCAATTGCCTGCCCACAGACAAGACCAAGCACAAGATATATCCTCCTATTTAAGGATAGACAGATACAGAAAGGATACAAACTCCTTTGGAAAATTTCTTTTACAGAAAACGTATCCGGAGAACAAATTTAACAAGACTCCAACCAACTGAAGAACAATACATGCCAAAATATATCTTTCATAGCTCCCACTCAAAACATCTTAATGAAAAGTTACCAAACCTAGTTCCAAAACATCTTCCCCAACCAGTGATTCCCTTTCATTCTGCTCAAGTTTCAACACTGAGAGAATTAGGCTACATTCCTATACCCATTTGCCTGAGGTTAAACCCCATTGAATTCAATGGGACTTCTGAGTAGACATGTGTAGGATGGTGCAGTATATTGCTTACCGTAATTGTTCTGTTTCTCAGTTTTGAAGGTCTGTAAGATATTAGCCCAGGCATTCCCAAACTGCGGTCCTCCAAATGTTTTGGCCTACAATCCCATGATCCCTAGCTAACAGGACCAGTGGTCAGGGAAGATGGGAATTGTAGTCCAAAACATCTGGAGGACCGAAGTTTGGGGATGCCTGTATTAGCCTTTCGATGTGGTAAAATTGGCAGGTCCAGTACATCTGCTATTTCTGCCATCTTTAAAATTTCAGTCCTTAGCAATCTGTTGCTACTATGCTCTGTTTTCTTAAAAAAAAACTGTGCACATTTAATACTGGACAAAGAAATCCAAAAATTTTAACACCTAGAGATATAGCACTACCATCTGGATATATTTTAAAATTATACTTATAAGGGGCTAATGGTTCAGAGTTTGATCCTAGCATTTAGAAATGTTAAATACACCTCCAGTATGCACAATTAAATTGTCAAAATATAAGAAATAGAGCATTCAAGTTCCTAGGTTAGGCCCTGATTTATGGAACAAAGTTTCACAGCAGAAAGGCAAATAAAAAAGATTAAATATTGCAGGGCTTTTTAAAAACAAAACAAACCAAACAAAAAAAAAACACCCCATCTTCCCCTCTATAATTTATATCGATCCTTTACTTAATACACTCAAGGCAGTATACACAATGGCGATAAAATACCATCACACTACCAAGAACAATGCATTAAATTCTTACAGAGGAAAACATTACAAAAACCAATATGGTTTGCTGAAACAATAGAGCCACGAACAGGTCAAGACAGATCTTTCCCAGGAGGCTGGACACCACAGTCACAGCAGAGTTCTCTATCAGGATCCTATTTACTAACCGCAACTCATTCTACAAAAGTAGATCCTTATATAGCCAAAACAGCCTCATCCATGACTCAAAGTTGGACTGATGGTTTCAGGTCGTGGCTAAGAATGAGAGACCTTAACCATGATCCTGGGTTCAGACCCTGCTTTGAACCACGAGGGAAACATTGAAACTTGGACTGGTTGCTTATGAAGACCCCCCAAGACCTCCCAAAGAAAGACACAGTTGACACCAATATTAGCTTAAGGTTATTGGCAAAATTTTGGCCACAACTTTATTGGTTACAGAATGTGAGTGGTTTGCTTAGGCACTGGTTTGACTAGCTGCACCTACACCTCCGGCAGGGCAGCACTGACAACTGGACACTGGCAGAAGTCAGTAAGGGTAAACAGACTGGGGGAGCATTGGTCCTACCACAAACACAACCTCACCCCAAAATGCTCCCAGGTGCTCTGGCGTGGCCCTAACCCCTGGAAGGGGATCGGACAAAAGCATGGCGAGCACCTGGATTCCTTTAACGGAATACCCGATCGCACATTGGGAGGGACGGGTGTGACAACCTCCCCTCCACACCTTGAACCAATGCCTAACCGCCAAAACTTACAAAGTTGTGATGATTTGCTACGCGGCAGGCGAAACCCAAGTGGCACCAGCCAATTAGCCAAATGGGAAAATTCCTACTGGGCCCACGCCCCAAAAGCAGACGACCCACGACGGCACAGCAAGGTCATAATGAACCTTAAATAGAGGGAGGGTGGGCGGGTGATCCGATGCACGAGGCACTAAGAGGAAGCTCGACGCAACGTGCAGCGGTATAAATACGTCCCCCGGCTGCAAATTCTCTCAGCCCCATTGACCAGAATTACCCCACCAACCGAGAGACCCAATTGGGTTTTTGTGGCTATCCAAATAATCCCACCCACACAGTGAGGACACGATTTGTAATAAGAAGATGCGGCCTTGCTGGTTAATGTGACCCTAAGAGCAGGGCTTTTTTAGCTGTAATTGCCGGAACCTCTCAGGTGGGCGCCACTGCCATTCTAAGAGAACAAGGAAGGTTCATGGTGAGTTCTGGAACCTCTTTTCCTAGTAAAAAAAAATAGCACTGCCTAAGAGAGAGCAAAGCTGAAGGAATGCCAATGCAGAAAGGAAATTAAAGGGAACAAGAAAAGCCAAGGGCCAAGTTCAAAGATGGGGAAGAAACTACCACAGCTACTCCTAAGGCACAAACAGCTAAACGGCAGAGATAAGGGAGATAAGCCCAGGGAGAAAAGGTAGGGCACGCCTTGAAACAACTGAAGGGCAGGATCCTTGGAGCACTAACATCAACAGAAGACTTTTCTTGGGAAACGGTGCAAGTATAAACGGCATCTGTAAAATGGAATACTGCAATGACCAGCGGGTATGCAAGTTAACTTGGAGGACTGGGCCGAAAACAAAGTCAGCTTATTACATTTTTTAAAGGTCATGTCCTAATTTAACAAGGCGTATAACAGACATGGCCCTCAATCCACAAGCCAGTTAAAAGCCAAAGCATTTGAACTCAAGCCATTTTAATACTCCAGCCAAACACACATTTACTTGGACGGAAGCCACATTGATTTCAAAACTAATTCACTTCCAAGTGAAGCATGCTTACGGATAGCAGCGCTGAAGCATGATCCCCTTATCCTCCAACTTGGTTGGCAGGCAAAGAAGAGGAGTCCTCAACACCAGCAGAGGAACCCATAGAAAGTAAATAGATGGTCCCGACCCCCTTGCTACATTCAAATGGCTGCTGCATGGTGAATGTGAGGGCATTATTGTGGCTCCTAGGCTACACCACAGTAGCTTTATGTGGAATCCATTTTGCAAGGACCACATCAAGAAGACCCATGTGCCTGCAGCAAGATAAGCCAAGTTTCTATCATAACCAAGGTTTGAAGTTGGTTGACAATCCATGGTTAAGAGCAGGCATCCCCAAACTGCGGCCCTCCAGATGTTTTGGCCTACAACTCCTATGATCCCTAGCTAAGAGGCCCAGTGGTCAGGGATGTCCAAAACATCTGGAGGGCCGAAGTTTGGGGATACCTGGTTAAGAGGAAGCACAGCTAGCATGAACATTAGTTTATGACAGCGGTCCAGAAGTCACCCCCAAATGTAAGGAACCGTGGTGCTCCACAGCCCAGCCTGGCAGGCCATCACCTACAAGAAGGAGCACCAGAAAATCCCATCAAATGGGATAGCGATGGTCTTGTTGTCTGGGTGACAGCTACAAATCCATTGTGTCTCTGGACCAGAAGAGAAAGGGAAAAATGGTCTGGTTGACCATGAAAACAGGGGCTGCGCTTCCAAGTCCAGAGAGACCTTTGACAGGGGAAAGGGAGGTAGACTACATGCACATTTGAGACAAATTGTGTGTCCAAGCAAGGCCAGCTGTGGTGGTTGAAGAGGGCCAGTTAACCTCCACCTTTTCCCTCCTGATTTCTGTGTTATCCCTCTGTGATATATTTTTACTTTTTTCAGCAATTTATTTCTAGGTTCTAAGTGGTGTAGAATGAAGAATAAAATCAATTTTTGAGATTAGCCATAAAATCAGAAAAGCTTAACACGTCTGGTGTGATTTTTTTGTTTGTTTCAAAAGTCTTCAACAAGGAGAGGGCCTGCGTGATCTCCCAGCCACATTGGTCCCACAATACTGAATGCACAGCTCCTTGTGGTTGAGCCATGAGGGACCATGAACAGCAACTCCCTGCAAAACCTCAGTGACTGGGGCAGGGATATTAGGTTTCATTCAAGTGGCCCTTAAACCAGGCATAAGCAAACTCATCCCTCCAGATGTTTTGGGACTACAATTCCCATCATCCCTGACCACTGGTCCTGCTAGCTAGGGATCATGGGAGTTGTAGGCCAAAAACATCTCTGGAGGGCCGAGTTTGAGGAAGCCTGCCCTTAAACATCATTAAGATGGTGATAGGTAGGGGAAGAACAGCCAGCACAGAGGAGCAAGTATGAAACCGTGAGGCTTCCTTCCCTCAAAACTGCCATTGTTATGTTTAAACTGGAGCCACTTTATTATGGTGCAACTATGAATTGTTAATTTAAACTTAAGCGCTGTAATCAAATTTGCAATGTACTTTATATCAAATAATAGATGGCTTGTTAATGGACTCCTTTGAGCAGTCTGACATATATTTTTTTAAGGAATTCCCTCCCCCTAAGCAGCAAACTGTTCTAGAAAGGATCATTCAGCAGGAAGTTTTATTGCCCTCATGTGATATACCCAAGCTAAACGTATTCATTAAACTCATCTCTCCTCCACACTGATCTCTTCTCAAAACGTAATTGAGAACAGCCATTGTGTGATGGAATGGCTGCAAAAAGAGACCAGGCAAGTTAACCATAGTCAATGTTTGTAAAATGTGTTTCTATGGTTCAGTAGAACAGCAAAGGCCAGCAGGCTGGTAAATAATTATTTTTCCTTCTGCACATGTTACCACAATAGACACCAACAGAAGAAGAAGAAGAAGAAGAAGAAGAAGAAGAAGAAGAAGAAGAAGAAGAAGAAGAAGAAGAAGAAGAAGAAGAAGAAGAAGAAGAAGAAGAAGAAGAAGAAGAAGAAGAAGAAGAGGAGTAGTAGTAGTAGTAGTAGTAGTTTGGATTTGATATCCCGCTTTATCACTACCCGAAGGAGTCTCAAAGCAGCTAACATTCTCCTTTCCCTTCCTCCCCCACAACAAACACCCTGTGAGGTGAGTGGGGCTGAGAGACTTCAGAGAAGTGTGACTAGCCCAAGGTCACCCAGCAGCTGCATGTGGAGGAGCGGAGACGCGAACCCAGTTCCCCAGATTACGAGTCTACCGCTCTTAACCACTACACCACACTGGCTCCAAAGCAACAGGGCAGGAGATGCATACGGGCATGAGCTGCGTTAAGCACACATGTTATTCAGCAATTCCTACAGGGGCTGTCATGCTTGTAGCCATTTTGAAACACCGAGCCTGATTTCCTCCTTCAAGTCATTTGCACAATATGGCGTACAAACCTAAAGAGCTGACAAGGATCAAAAAGTAGCTGCAGGACCAGTGGTGGGCTTTCTTAGGAGTTCCATCAAGGGAACTGCAGCCCATGACAGGGCTTTCTCTGTGGCAGCCCCTAATTTGTGTAGCTCGCTGAGAGGTGCATCTACTATACTTTTTTTTGGGGGGGGGTGCATCTAGCATACTTATTGTACAGCTTCTTCTCTATGCTGAAGAGACACCTTTGGAGACTCTGGCGAGTCGATTTTTGTGGGATCGACCTCTCTGTGATCTACCTTTGCTATTCTCTTTGTTTGGATCTGTTTCACTCGCTTGTTTTGCTCTTAGAATTATAGGATTATATTGTTGCAACCCACACTGGGAGCTTATGGCAAAAGGTGGCTAAGAAATCAATCAATTGTTCTAGAAAGCACGCTGGGCATTCAGATCCAGGGACACGTGGCCCGATTTCACATTTTGGTAGATATGGGCATGATACAAAAGTGAAATCCTTTCACACCTTTTTCAAAACTTTACTACAGCTTAAAATACGACACACACACACCCCTTACAAAAAATGGTAGCAGTAGTACAGAGGGAGAATAAAGAAACTACGGTTAGACCTCTCTGCTTATACAAGGGCGGGGCGCATCTTTTCTTAATATTGCTCTGAAGTTCAAAGCAACTGTCTGGTTAGAGGGAATATCAGTTTCCCCAGGAAACCCTGCTCAGGCATTTGCTCTTATCCATATGGAAAGATGTTTCCTTCCAATGGAAAAAGACAGCACTGTTTACTTCCATGCAACAGCGAGTGTATTTAAACGCTAAATATAGACTGGCAAGGAAGGAAATATTAGTCAACAAAAGCTAAAAAAAACAATTATGTACCATGTCAGATGGTGTAAGCTTTGCCTGAAAACTGCCGTGAACATAAAACCCCAAAGGCTCTTGCTGGAATAATGCCAAAGTGAAAGATTTGTACATTCCAGTAGAGACTCAGTATTTTTATTTTTATTTTGATATCACAGTATTTTACAGGGAGCATGTACACTTTGTTTTTCAGTCTTGGATACTGAAATGTGCTAGCTGTGGAGTTGGCTTAATTTTCTAAAGTAAGAATAGTTTCCCATTCCCTCCAGTCCTAAAGCTATTGCAATGACCACAAATTAGTATAATGTACTCTTTATGTTAAAGAAGCACTCCTTATTTTAAAATGCTTCCATTCAACTCTCCTGTCTCACAAACCAGAGAAGAGAGTTCCAAATAGCCTTTGGTTTAGAAGTTTTCATCTGGCAGCCTAATGGGGTTTGCTCCCGATACATTGATCTCAAACTAGACATTACGGAATTATTTCACTGCACTCCCACTTATTACAAACCGAGCCTGTTAATTCACTTACCCTGAGAAGTACACTCTTCTCACGACCAAACATAAAATTAACAGCCCAATCACTGGAGGCACAGTGAATAGCCACCTAATGCAGGCTCTTGAAAAACAGTTTGTGTGTGATCCACTTGTGACTGTTCACTTCTGAGTCCTGAACTCCCACACTGCACAAAAGCAAATCCATGGCATAGCTATCAGTCCCAATCACTCCTATGCATCACTCAGCTGATGATCTTCAATGAAGAGACTCGCGGCTGAAATTAGAAGGAACTAAACGCTGGCAAAGTAAGAACTCGTCTAAGTGAAACAGAAATGAGACAAGCATTCAAGAAGTTTTTGTCTCTATATCTGGTCATCTATTAAGGCCAGGGGTCAGCAAACTTTTTCAGCAGGGGGCCAGTCCACTGTCCCTCAGACCTTGTGGGGGGGCTGGACTATATTTTTTGGGGAGGAATGAATTCCTATGCCCCACAGATAACCCAGAGATGCATTTTAAATAAAAGCACACATTCTACTCATGTAAAAACACGGTGATTCCCGGACCATCCGCAGGCCGGATTTAGAAGGCGATTGGGCCGGATCTGCCTCCCCCCCACGGGCCTTAGTTTGCCTACCCATTCATTAGGGGATTTTTTCAAATTTTAATACTGCATGGAAGTCACCTTGTGAGGTTAGCTACCTTTAACCAGGCAGAGGGCCTTCTCAGTGGTGGTGCCCGCCCTGTGGAATGCCCTCCTATCAGATGCCAAGGAAATAAACAACTAACTGACTTTTAGAAGGGAAGTTTTTAATGTTTGATGGTTTATTGTGCTTTTAATTCTGTTGCAAGCCACACAGAGTGGCTGCGGAAACCCAGCCAGATAGGTGGGAAATAAATAAATAAACAACAACAATAATAAATAAAAACAAAAAAGGTTATATTCTAAATAAATCGCAGCACAGAAGAGCAACTGAGATCTTCCCTTTAATGTTGTTGTTGTTGTTGTTTAGTCATTTAGTCGTGTCTGACTCTTCGTGACCCCATGGACCAGAGCTCGCCAGGCACTCCTGTCTTCCACTGCCTCCTGCAGTTTGGTCAGACTCATGTTGGTAGTTACGAGAACACTGTCCAACCATCTCGTCCTCTGTCATCCCTTTCTCCTAGTGCCCTCCATCTTTCCCAGTACTGGAGCCTCAGCTTCAGGATCTGTCCTTCCAGTGAGCACTCAGGGCTGATTTCCTTTTAATGCTAGGACCACTAAAATTCCAAGCATTTGATCACCTGGAAACTCAACATATGCATTCTTACTCAGAAATAAGTTCCACTATGTTCAGTGGCCCTTACCCAAAGGTAAGACTAAATGCTGGAATCTAGGAAAGCTGAGTTATTTCCAGCCCTACGTAACGCAAGCCACCTAAAAGTTTGACCTGGGCTCCTTGAAAACTGAAATGACTTTTCACTCCTGCAATCCACGCAGAAGTAGTTGGTTGGGTGCTGGCTCTTACCTGAGCTCCCTTCCTTGGCACCACTTTCAGAGAGAAAAAGGGGAAGCTGTGAGGCTATGGCGAGTTCAGCATGGTTTGGCAATCCTGTGCCAGTCCAATCAGTATGTTTGCACTGCACCAATCTTGCTCCTCCCAGTAACCCAAAGTTATGCCGGGCCGGGGGCCAGGGATGTGCTACTGCTCCACCCACTGCCATTGCATGGATAGTAGGCCTGAATAACCATTCCAGAATTCCAGTAAAACATGGAAAACTGCTCTCAGACCATGTAGACAATACTGAGCAAACTGGACCAATGGTCTGAGGTCTAAGGTCTAAGGCTTCCTAGGTTCCTTGCATCTGAAGGCATTTCTGTATGGTCAGTGCAACTGCTTAGTTATGGGCAACCATACTCCTTAGCTCGGACTTCAGCCCACACCCGTCACTCAAGCAGTACTTGTGGGAGCTCCTGCCCACGCTCTAGCAAAAAAAAGGCTGCTACTGCTATTCAAGCTTGGGGATCTGCAGAGACGCTCTCCTGTCCCAGGAGTTTCAGGTGTCAGCTTGAAACACTGCAGCAACCATCGCCAAACCTGCGCTTTCTACTCCAGACTCCTGCTGGTCACTGAAGCAAAGCAAGGCAAGCACTTGCCTCTCTCCTTAGAGCTCATGTCCACTGAGCTTATTCCCTCAGCAGTAATCCCAAGATGAAGGTACCGAGGCTGTGTCGGGCTTGCCTTACATTTTAATAGGAGTGAAGCTGTATGTATGGAGCACGCAGAAAGCTGTTTTACGCATTGCTTAACCCAGATGGTTGGTCCAGCTAATCCCCGCATCACAGTCTCTATGGGATCGACTTCAAAGTTTTGGCATTGCTTTTGGATGCTCAGCTGGCAGGGTGGCTGGAGTGTCTTTGCCGCAGCAACACATGCCTCAGTCACCTTTCCGTGTGGCACAGAACTCATGTGGGACAGATACTTGGGCATCAGTGACTTCCACACACATGGATGCATGGCACATTGTGCACAGTTCATGCGCCACAAACAAGGTGCACACCTGTCCTTGACTGTGGTGAAAGCTATAGCTGTGCACATATTTCAGTTAACGCTGAAACCCTGTTCACGCACAATGTTTTCCACTATCTCCCCACCCCTGCTGGCACTGAAATCTATAGGATTTAAGTGCTTAATTCAGCTTCATCAGCACCAAATCATTGATTGGCTTCAACTGAGCCTAAACATGTTTCATCTGCATTTACTTGCACAAGGAAGAGGAAGCAGGAGGAAGGGAGGAAAATATATTTAAACCTGGCTATTAAGAGATATCCTGTTTTTAATAAGGCACTCTATATTCTTCTTTTCCACAAGGAAGTGCATTTCATAAAGTAACATTTTAAAACTGTACTGGAACTCCACTTTTCCCATTAAGGAAATTTCCAAACTAAATTTAAAACTACTCTTCTGATATCACCAAATCCCCTCCCTCCTAAACAGTGCTAGAAACTGAGAGATGAAAGCGAGGAGCTAAATGGTGCCTTAAACCTAGCTTATGGGCACAACAACAGAATGTCTAGGCACACTTTATTTTGATAACAAGAATACAAAGCTGAAAATAAATGAACTGCAGCTAAAATATTATTTTCATTTTTCACATGCTCTAGTCCTTCCCCTGCCCACCCCCCTAATATTTTTAAGAGGGTCTCTTCTCCAGTCTTCAGAGAGGAGCTTGAAGTGCGGAAGCAGGAAAAGGTCCTCCTTTCTTTCCACTCTGCAGTTTTAATCTGCCATCTTAGGCGCAGTACTGCGTCCAGAACTCAGAAACTGCTCACGCTAATGAAATTCCCTGTCACAAAATGCACCGAGACACACATCACTCTTAGGAAGGTTCAACTTTTAAATCTTAATCCCAAATCCATAAGAAGATATAAAGAAAGAAAATGAGAAATGCTGGTTATTTTGTTAATTCAACATACCAATATTTACTTAGTTCCACTTGGCCTTTCCACCTGCTATAACAGATATCTGTAGCATTAAAGTATATACATTTGTGTATTGTTGTTAGAAGCTGACACCATCTTGTTATTGAAAAGAAAACCAACACATACCTTAGTGGGTTTTTTATCTGCACAAAAGAGGACCTTTTTTAAAAAAGAAACTACATTTATTGAAGCCTTTTTCGCCATTAGTTCAGAATTAAACTTGATCTCAGACCAAACCAAATAATTCTGAAAGAGGCCCAACATGTGACATTTCATAAATACACCCACAGCAAAAATAACTTACAGAGGCTCAATGTGAGAATTGTTAGGCTGCCAATTGTTCCAGAACTTGGGAACAACTTTGTATTTCTAAAGAAAGGACCTACACAGACTAGAAAGCTAATTCGACAACACGACCTTCAGCGACCATAACATTTTGGACCAATGCTTACAGATGCATGCTACACCCTATCTCAAAAAGCTTAGGTACCACTTTATAGCTAAAATCCACAAGAGAAGGCTATATACTTAGTGCAAACATGAACAACTCATTCAGACAGCCAACATTTAAGGAAGGCTTTATAAGCTAATGATGATAACAATGAATAGCTCGCTAAGAGCCGGAAGCAGCCGGAAGTGCACTGCATTATCCCATACATCAGTAAGGCTGCATTTCCATAAGAGAATCCTCTACATCAGAGACAGGGACCTTGTGGGCTAACCTCTCATCAGCCGCAGCCAGCCATGGCCAGTGGGCAAGGATGATGGGAAGTAAAGTTCAACAACATCTGGAGAGCCACAAGTTCCCCATCCCTGTACTACAGATATAGACTCAGTTTCTCCTTGGGAGACTAAAGGGAAGTTGCCATCCATTCATTTCCGTGAAGCTGATCATTTAGACCACCCTATCTGAATCACTGGAGCTTTCTATATCATTCTTAAAAAGGACGGAAGGAAGGACGGAAGTTCTATTTCAATTGCACATCTTCAAACTCTGATAAATCTCAATTCACTGCACAGGGTGTAGCTAAATCCATGATTTTATAGGTCATCTTGCACAAACTCCTTTCTTCCCATGGATTGACTTTTGACAACTATAGAGCAATCAAAGTCAGTCTTGCAGGGGTCGCCAACTCTCAAGAGGCTGTGATCTACTCAAAGAGTTAAAAACTGGCAGTGATCTACCCCCTTTTTGGGGGTTCAGGTCAAGGATGTTTTAGGGAGGAGGAAAGCCCCGTGGGGGGGGGGTGCAGGGGAAAATGTTGATACTAAGGGAGCCAAAGTTGTTCAACTTCTTTGGGGGAGCCACTGATCTACCAGTGATCTACCACAGACGTCCAGTGATCTACCAGTAGATCACAATCTACCTGTTGGACGTGTCTCAATTTATCCAACACGTTTGGGTAGTAGCTGGAGAGCCCTAATCTGATACTTGACAAGTACCCAACAGATCATTGTCATAGCCATAAAGCTTCATCTCACTGCAAAAATCACCTTACAAGTGGGAGCAATTGCCATACAAACCAATCTTGAATTTCTTTTTTCAATCATAGTCACTTTTTTGTTTTCGTTTTTAACAGGTTGCCCTTCTATCTACCTTTTTTTATTTACATTAAACAAATCAGTTCCTGGTCCCGGTGTCACATGATAAAAAAAAACCATACAAACCACAAACACACACTCAAAATAGCAGTTATAAAGGCAACACTATATACATATAAAATCCACAACAATTACACCATCAATTAAAACATGATGTCATAACAGAAAACAGCTATTTTATAACCGGAAAACCAGCCTCCCCTCCCCGCGAATACCTGTGTACAGTAAATATATATGCTCCTATCTGGCATTAAAAAAATAAACGACGACTGCACCTTTTGTACCTCGAGGGGGAAGGAATTCCACAACCGAGGTGCCATCACAAAGAAGGAAATGGTCCCCAATGTGCTTCTCCCAGCAGTGAGACTAGAAGAAGAGCCTGTCCTTTATCCCTTAATGCTCTATCATGTTGTTATAGCGGAAGGCCCTTCCTCAAGCATTTGAGCCCCAAGTTGATTGCGACTAACATTAACACCTTGAATTGGGTTCAAGGCAGTGCATATCCATCAGAACTGGTGTCACATGAATGCCCTAGAACAGGGGTCCCCAGACTTACCGAGCGGCGGGCCGGTGCCCGCCGCGCCGACCGCGCGGTGGGCCGGACGGCAGGGGAGTGCGCGCGCAGCGGGCCGGAGGGCGGGGGAGTGCGCGCCCGTGCGCATGCGCACGCGCACACGGGCGGGAAAAAAAATCGCCGAAAATCGCTTGTGCGCATGCGTATGGGCCTCCCCCGACCCGGAAGTGCACCAGAAATGACCTCTTCCGGGTCGGGAGAGGCCCGTACGCATGCGCACAAAGAATTTTCGGCGATTTTTTGCCGATTTTTTAGATCGCCGCTGCGCCGCGCGCCGCGAGAGCGGGCGGCGGCAGCGGGCGGCGGGGGTCGTCGCGGGCCGGATTGGAAGGCCGATTGGGCCGCATCCGGCCCGGGGGCCGTAGTTTGGGGACCCCTGCCCTAGAAGCACTCGGGATTTTAGGAGCCACTGCAGATTCTCAACTGCCCCACACAGAGTGCATCACACTTTTCTGCTTTCGGATGCTGCTGAATGTTGCTATGCGCTGCCTTCATGCTGAGCGGATGGCTGTGCGCCCACCATTTGAAGGGTTCTTAAATTGGGTTTTTGTGATTGTTATTGGTTAAGGCAGGCATCTAAACTTCGGCCCTCCAGATGTTTTGGACTACAATTCCCATCTTCCCTGACCACTGGTCCTGCTAGCTAGGGATCATGGGATCCCTGCTAGCTAAGGATCATCTGGAGGGCCGCAGTTTGGGGATGCCTGGGTTAAGGGTTAAAATGTAGGCAACAAATCTATTCTTCTTCTTTTTCGGCGATCACTCATAGCCAAGTAAGATTGTCTTCCATAAACACGGTTTTAACAATGGGTCTGTAAGTGACTGTGGAGGCCAATTCTGGATGCACACGTCCTTCCACAGAGGGGACATTGGTTTCCGGGTGGGAGTTGATCAAGCGTGCCTTCCTCTTAGCACGTTTCTCCCTTGTGTCCTGAGATCAAGTTTCTTCAAGGCCCATGACACCTTTGGTAAAGGCTGTTCTCCAACTGGAGCGCTCGCAAGCCAGTGTTTCCCAGTTGTCAGTGTTTATACTACATTTTTAAAGATTTGCCTTGAGACAGTCTTTATACCTCTTTTGTTGACCACCAACATTACGCTTTCCATTTTTAAGTTCGGAATAGAGTATGAATAGAGTAATCTATTCATCACGGACTTTCTGTCACTACATTCAAGAAACAAAGCCAAAATACCAAATATAACAAACACCAAACCACAGAATCAAGGCAGACCCGAAAAGGTATTTATAGACTACTCATCTTGTAAAGTGAGTGATTGGCAGAGATATCAATTCTCAAGGAGCCAGTTCAAGCAGAGGGCCTGAAATATGCACAGGGTGCTCTCAAACAAGCAACTCCCACCAGACCTGCAGTGCTAGCATGACAGAGAGAAAGGTAAATGAGTCCCACTTTGCACAGGCAGGAGGACTATTAAAAGGAGTCCTTTCACTGACAAATGTTTCCCACATAGGCATAGTTGAGGTGTTGAAGCCCTGGAGGACTGCATTACACAACAACCTGCTCAACGTATGAATCAGGTCCAATGCCACTGATGCACCACTAGCATGACGTGGCTGCCACAGAAAACAAACAAAAAATTAGATTTGATGCATCCAGGGAGCCACATTGCAGTGGTTAACTTATTCAAAGAACCACAAGGCTCATCCAGACTCCCTAATGGGAGACACAGTGTTGACAGCAAAAGTTACCACACTATTTACTATTGCCTCCATTGCCATTGCAATGTCAACCCGGTGTCACATAGCAACCGTGTTTGATGACAACAACACTTGCGGTGGCAATCTAGGTAATGCGCCTTTGAGTAAAGCCAAGGGGATGAATTCTTAGCCAACAGGAACTAAGATCCCCATGAAATCAGCATCCTCCTTTTATTCAAGGAGCTGCTGTTTAGGTGGATTCAGCAGGCTAACCATATAATCCCTGTGCCTAGAAGTAAGTCCAAACACATTCCACTGCACTCCCTCGCCCTGGTAAGCGTGTTTCGGGTTGCACTTCAAATCAAATATTATTCAAAGCCTATTCACCATTGTGTAATGTGATTTGACTTTTCTACTTCCAAATCTGAGAAAGCAAACGTCTTACAGATATAATCCACACTCTTGGAAAAATTTGATGACAATGTTTACATTGGTCAGCCCTGTTTTCGAGCGGACAGCACCGCTGCAATTGTTTGAAGTGCATCCGACAAGACTTTAATATGCAGTATTCTGAAGTTTTTGAGACAGTGGGCAGTCCTCCTGTACCACAGCAGAGGCGTATAAACATGGAAGACAAACCTGGTTGGCTCATAATCCTCTTTGCAAAATAGGGTTTGTTTTTCGCTAGTGAAGAGACTAGAGCTGCAAGCCTATGCTTACTTGCTCCATGGAATTTACTTCTGTGGAAAGATATATGAAGAGTTTGGATTTGATATCCCGCTTTATCACTACCCAAAGGAGTCTCAAAGCGGCTAACATTCTCCTTTCCCTTCCTCCCCCACAACAAACACTCTGTGAGGTGAGTGGTGCTGAGAGACTTCAAAGAAGTGTGACTAGCCCAAGGTCACCCAGCAGCTGCATGTGGAGGAGCGGAGACGCAAACCCGGTTCCCCAGATTATGAGTCTACCTCTCTTAACCACTACACCACACTGGCTATATGGGATTGAATGGTAACCCGTGGAAGAACGTAGCCTCCTCCCCAACATATTATTATCATTTCTGAAACAGAGATGAAGCTTCCAACAAGATGATCTCTTGTTACAGAATAGTGGGTGGGGGAAACGTGCTGTGTTTAGTAAGTAGAAAGATGGCCCAGGAGGATGTGAAAAGGATTGCTCAGTGGCCAATTTTTGATGGACCTGGCCTGTCTGTAAGCCTGGAACAGATGAGTTTCTAAAGCCCACTTAAAGGCTTGCACAGATTAAGACACCAGGAACAATTCAGTCAAGGTGTTCAGCTATAACACTTAACAAAACTACTTCACTGTGATTAAAAATAAGCAGCCCAAGTCATTCAATATTGATGTCTTGGAAAACAAAGTGTGTGAAGACTTTAAACACCCACAGACAAGATCTTAAAAGTGTGTTAAGTCGATTGCTGGGAAAGAGTTAACTTGTGGAAAAATAACCATGCAATTGAACCTGGCTATATAATTTTTCCAATTGCTTACAAAAAACAACAACGCCATGGAGTTTGCCCATTACTGATCCCCAAACAATATTTTGGGGGGCAGCAGCACAATAACTGGGTGCACCCAGGTGCATAGCTATGGATTTAGCCATGCCCATAGCAGCTTTATATTTGCATTTATTTACTAGCTAAATGACTTTACATTTAGTTTGTAATATGCATTGCAAACTCAAAGCTTAAATTATGCACCATTGTTCTTTGGAAGAGCATGGTTTGAATAAGCACTAAACGCGGGGGGGGGGGGGAGGAGTTGCTCTATAAAAGGCTCTGTCTCAAAATCAAACCATTGGTTCATTTAGCTTAGCACTGTCTACACTTCTTGGCTGGAGATACATAGGACCCTTTAGAGACAAACCATTGAGATGTGGTCATTTTTTATATAGTACGTCACATTAACTTTATTAAAGTTTTCACATCAGCCGTCTTTTTGGATCCAATCAACCTTTAGTCCAGGAGCAGCCAACACGGTAACCTCTGGATGCTGTTGGACTCCCATCAACCCCAGCCAGCACCCCCACCTGTCAGGATGATGGGAATTATAGTCCAAAATCTTGAGGGTACCACATCGTCTATCTCTGGTACAGTGGTACCTCGCAAGACGAATGCCTTGCGCAACGAAAAACTCGCAAGACGAAAGTGTTTTGCGATGTTTTTGGTGACTCGCAAGACAAAGTTTTCTACGGCTGCGCTTCGCAAGACAAAGTTTTTCGGCTTTTATTTTTTGCCACAGCAAACCGCGCTTCGCAAGACGAAATTATCGCAAGATGAAGCGACTCGCGGAACGAATTACTTTCGTCTTGCGAGGCACCACTGTATAGTTATTCTAGGCTGTTCCTGTTTGTAAGTTATAGATCATTGCCCACAAACTTTCAGGGTGCCAATGAGATTAGAAGTCCATTTTCCATACCAAATCAATTAACCATTTGCATAATTTAAAATCAACTCACTAGTCAATCTCCCTAACTTCTGACCCTTAATTTTCAGTTAACAATAAAAAAGCAAGCAAGATATTCCAAAAGCCATGATATATTTATTAGATTAATGTTCCAAGGGACTATATTAAAACATCTCAAAGAAATTTCTGTGGTCTCCAAAAATATACACTAGAGATTATATTCCTACCATAATTGATCCCAATGTGATGTAAATTATGTGCACAATTAGAGCTGATCTTCAGAACTTGTGGTTCTTTGGGGACAATGGCTTGATCAGAAGAAGAAAAAATTATCGTGTCTCACCCAGACTCTAGGTTTTTCCAGAAGAATGACATACATTTGGAGGACAGCAAAAGGACTGATACTGCAAATTTTTTTAAAAAAAGATAAATACTGGATAAATATCTGTTTCACCCCACAAAACTGCTCTTTTAAGCATGTTCTCACATTTTTTAAAAATTCGAAGACTGAAACTGTTCTGGTAGATCATTTGTTTCAAACGATTGCAGCTGCCACACTATAAAGCAAAGGGGCAGATTTTCAATGGGAAGAAAATGTTGAAGTAGTCAGAAAAGCAATGACAAACCTAGACAGCATCTTAAAAAGCAGAGACATCACCTTGCCTACAAAGGTCCATATAGTTAAAGCTATGGTTTCCCCAGTAGTGATGTATGGAAGTGAGAGCTGGACCATCAAGAAGGCTGATCGCCGAAGAATTGATGCTTTTGAACTATGGTGCTGGAGGAGACTCTTGAGAGTCCCATGGACTGCAAGAAGATCAAACCTATTCATTCTGAAGGAAATCAGCCCTGAGTGCTCACTGGAAGGACAGATCCTGAAGCTGAGGCTCCAATACTTTGGCCACCTCATGAGAAGAGAAGAATCCTTGGAAAAGACCCTGATATTGGGAAAGATTGAGGGCACAAGGAGAAGGGGACGACAGAGGACGAGATGGCTGGACAGTGTTCTCGAAGCTACGAACATGAGTTTGACCAAACTGCGGGAGGCAGTGCAAGACAGGAGTGCCTGGCGTGCTATGGTCCATGGGGTCACAAAGAGTCGGACACGACTAAACGACTAAACAACAACAACAGTCAGAAATTGTAGTTTATAGATTCTTTCGCATCTGCACATAATACAATGCCATAATCCAAACTCCAGATTTAAACACCTGCAAGTATTCAAGAGGATTAAAACACAAACTGCTTGATTGGGGGGGGGGGGAATCCTTGCTACTACAGTGGTACCTTGGGTTAAGAACTTAATTCGTTCTGGAGATCCGTTCTTAATCTGAAACTGTCCTTAACTTGAGGTACCACTTTAGCTAATGGGGCCTCCAGCTGCCGCCACACCGCTACTGCACGATTTCTGTTCTCATCCTGAAGCAAAGTTCTTAACCCGAGGTACTATTTCTGGGTTAGCAGAGTTTGTAACCTGAAGCGTCTGTAACCCAAAGTACCACTGTACAAGCAGTTGGTTTCCAGCAGACCAAACACCTAGGAGAAGTGAAACCTACAAGAAACTGTTACAGTGTGGAATGCTACTGTTTAAGATTCCTGGCACTCCAGACATCATTCTATGACCACTAATGGGCATTCAGTCTTTAATGGGATGTTGAAGGGTGGGCGCAGAATTTCTCTCCCACCTGCAGAGTTTTTCCTTAACTTTTTTTTTTCATATTTCCTAAAATCTCAAGCTGTGCCCTTTCTCTTCCACCTGCAGTGTTTTTCCTTAACTTTTTTTTTCATATTTCCTAAAATCTCAAGCTTATGGAAAACTACTCTTTAAAAAATGCCCAACACTGCAAGAAGCACTGTCATAATTTTTAAATGTGTTTTATAAAAAGACACATCCACTTGAACATTTTGCATCTGAAATGTGCCAGCTCTACAAAAATAAAATAAAAACCACGCCACTGCAATTTGTTTTAGCCTGACACATGTTTTTTGTCAGAGGTTTCTTTGTCCCGTCTGTAAGTAATCTCCATGTGTTATCCACATAAACACTGTCACCTAACATTAAACTTTATACATTTTTTTGGAAGCTAACCATTGGAACAGAGTCCGTCTTTATGCAATTAATCCTTCAAAATATTACTAAAATCATTAACCCTTGAGTGCTCCAAGGCAAAACTGTTCCTATTACAAACTTGCCAAGTCCTAGGTTCAGCTTGCTTGTTCGTATTTTCGAAAACTGACAAGTGTTTTGGCAACTAGACAATCCACTTTAAGGTATATGGGCAAACCTTGAATTCAGCCCCAAAGTTCACAGAGATTGCCAAATGTCTAGAGGAGTGCAGGCCTGCTCCCAAGTGATTGGTTTCACTTCTTGCTCTTATATATATAATAATTGCAGGTTGCAACTTTTTAAAACAGCAATGGGAATTTGATCTAGGGATACAGACTGTGGAGGTGGATTAGAATCATTTGTGGGCTAAAAAAAACCCCCCACTAAAATCAGTATCAACTTAGATATGAGAAAATACATTTAAATTACTACTCTGATGGCATTGGATACCATTAAGGTGTAGTTACAGGTGTAGTTACCATTATGGTGTAGTTACCATGGAGCCACCTGGGATGAATAGAGACATCGGATTCTTATTTCATTATGCATGATCAAGCTTTCTTTAGGCCTCAGCCCTTGCTCCCCCCCCCCCCCAGGACTAATTGCAGCCACCAGCAGCCGTTAACAGCCATCCACAGGTTTACCACTCCCATCAGCCCATCACCCATTCCCACCCACCCCCACCACCCTCTGTATATATATAAGGGTCTGACACTTCTGTTTCCAGTGTATCTGAAGAAGTGTGCATGCACACGAAAGCTCATACCAAAATAAAAACTTAGTTGGTCTTTAAGGTGCTACTGAAGGAATTTTTTTCATTATGGTGTAGTTATATTAATAAAACTGCCCCACCATTGTGCTGGAGAGGCTGTAATAGGATTAGGTACAACACTTCACATGTGGTGGACATGTGAACATAAAAAGCCCTTCTGGCAGAGGATGTTTACAGAAATACAGTGGATGCTCGGGTTGCGAACGTGATCTGTGCAAGAGGCACGTTCGCAACCCGCAGCGCCACGTCTGTGCATGCACGGTTGTGATTCGGCACTTCTGCGCATGCGCAAAGCGTGATTTAGCGCTTCTGTGCATGCACCAAAACCCAGAAGTAACCCATTCCGGTATTTCCAGGTTCGGCGGGGAGCACAACCCGAAGACACGCAACCCGAAGTGTCTGTAACCCGAGGTATGACTGTAAGCTACATTTCGGGTCAAAATGTGGAACGTACCCCAAGTTTGGGATTGTTAAATATTTTTAAAGGAGGGCAATCTGACCTTCGTTATAAAGACCTAACTACTTTTCTTTTAGTAATGACACACGTACTAGTAGCACAGAATTGGAAAGGATTGGAACATCTGTGTATCTCTCATTGGAAACAGAATGCGTGGTCTATTTCTATCAGGAAAAATAACAGAGTTTACATGCATTGAATAATACAAATGACGTAGATGATTATCTTTTATAAAATACTTTACTGATAATCCTACCGAAATCACAGATTGGGCTTTGACAAACTTAACTAGATTGATCTGTCCCGGGGGGGGGGGAGTTGTGGATTTTGGTTTTGCATCTTTTTTTTCTCTCTCTTTTGTAATTGTTATATATTAGAAATCAATAAAGCTATACACACACACACACACACACACACACACACACATATACACACACACATACATATATATTGCTTCTCCTGAACCTATGCAAGTAGGAAACTTCCAGGAACTAGGAAGGAAGGGGAATCCTTGGGAAATCTAAAGCTTAGGGAACCTAGACTGAGCTTGAAAAACCTAGAGCTTCTCACCAAATGACCTTACCTCTAAGACGGGGGAGGGGGGCGCTTTACTCTTTCTTCATCAAGGAGATTTCCTGATCCTTTCTGTCATCATAAGCCAAAAGAGTAATCCCTAGCCTCTAACTGTACCTGTCAAAATGAAACTCCTATCTCCAACTGGCAAGCAGGTTCTGGGAATCCTCTACAAGGAAACCAATATGTTTCCTAGCAACCAAAACTGTCCCTTATATTAAGGAAACAGCATTTTGCTTCAGCTTGGTCCAGAAGGCCAAGACTGCCAATGCATAACAGGCCTGGAAGTGAACACTGAAGACGGAAGCAATAACCAGCAGAGCAACTGCATTGCTGCACATCAGTGTGATACTGGAAACGACACATTTGTCTCATAATCTGGCCAAAATAAACAAACTTTTATTTATATTATTTATTTTTAAAGGGCCGCTGCTTATTATTTAATGATTCACGTGTCTTCGATTTTCCCCATGAAATTCCACATGGATGACCATTTCCAACTATTTTCATTGTGCGATTTTTCCTCCTTAGGAGTCATCCCCCCAAAAAAAACTCTTACAAAAGAAAATTGTTCTGCTGTAGAACATTCCTTTCTTCCAAAGCCCCTCCAATTGTGTTCTGCAACTTAGCCTGCTATCAAGCAAGGAGAGCAGAATTATTTATTTGCCCATCTTGTATACACTTCATAGCTATTAAAGCCGTCACAATAGCAGTTGGCTTCCCCACCCCCATCAGCAACAGGAAACCGTTGCTGAAAGCTGACCTGACAAACTGCCCTGCAGATAAGTAGCTTTCTTGCATCCTTGAATGGCAAAAGGCTTTCTGATCCACACAACTGCTTTTATGAGAAGATGAGTAAGAGGAAGTCTCAACACTCACTCGAGGCGAACACTCTGTATTGGACACAAAGGTATGTATGGGAAGTTTTTCACTTCTGAAGCCTTGAGAGGAGCAAAGCTTACTAATAACTCAGTTATTAACTCCTTCTCCCGTCGGCGTAAGTTGCAAGAAGATTTCTGATTGTCATGCGAAAATCATTCCACATATATGGTGTCATGGAGTCCTTGAGCCATATCTACACCACGGACTTAATAACTGGTTTAAATAGTCGTTCCTTTCCTCGGGGAATCCTGGGAACTGTAGTTCCATGAGACTAATCCAAAACTAGTATACAACGCACTGGGGTGAGGAAGTTGTTTGAAAAGGGACGTCACCAGATGACATAGAGCAGGCATGTCAAACCTGCGGCCCTCCAGATGTTTTGGCCTACAACTCCCATGATCCCTAGCTAGCAGGACCAGTGGTTGGGGAAGATGGGAATTGTAGTCCAAAACATCTGGAGGGCCGCAGGTTTGACATGCCTGACATAGAGAATGCAGAACCTGGAGTGAGGGCACACACACACACACACTTTCTAGATTGTGTTAGAAGGCAAGGAGAGAAAACAAGTGCAAGGAAAGGAAATATTGCCCATCAGGTTTATTGTTTAGATCACAGAATCTGCAGAGCATATACAATCATCTATTTTTACAAGTAGGAGAATCTTTCAGTTCTCTTGGCAGTAATAGAAATATTTGCACATTATGTCTCCCAACAAGGCCTGCGACAAAATGTTTCAGTACATACGGCCCTCCTATCAGGAGCAACCCCAGCAATATATTCATTCCCCCCTCCCTCATTTTTCTGTTCCGTTTTTCCAACTGATCATCAACCTTCCCTGGCTACTGAGCATGTTTAGTTCTCTTTGGGCTGCTTGGATGCTCCTGTTGTTGTTATTGTTGTTGTACTAGTGTTATTATTTCTGCATACCTTCACGGTCCCCCGTGCATGCTAACGCCTTCCTCTCATTTCCCAGTAGCCCAATTTTGGTTACAGTCCTGCTAGCACTCAACACATCAGTTCACTTTCGGGAGGAGAAATATCAGAATCCTCCCACAATAAGAGAAAGAGTGCTTTTGGGAAATGTGCAGCAAAAGAGGTACAATCTCAGTTATGAGCTTATGTAAAATCATTGTGGAATCCTACAGAAACACATTCAGTTTGGGGAGAGAGGGGGGGAGAGACATTCATTAAAGCAGCTGTTTCTGGGCTGCATTTCTGGACAAGGGTTGTATCCCCTGACAAGGGCAGCGCTAGGAGGGAAGAAACTCTGTACCTGCTTGCTTTTTCTGTTTTCGTACACTAGAGATGGACTGATAGCATTTTCCACTGTTCAGATTGCATATCTCCCAAAGGACATGAGAGAGACAGTGCAAAAAGTATTAAGAACCACAAAAGCTTTTAGCACTTCCTTGGCACTTTCTTCAAGGTGGACAGAACACAGAATTGCTTCCTGTCTGCGTATCCAAGAGCAAGGTGGGAAAAAAATGTGCGTAAAACAGGAGGGAAGGCAAAAATTATACAAACAAACAAACACTCCAAGATAAATTTACTAGCTGACTGTAACCTAAGTAGTGGAAAAAAATCATGATGGTAATGATATCTTTGCTTTCTGCGGAGGGAGTCCCCACCCCCCTCAACTCAGAGAAGATTTTGGGATTAAGAGGAAGCCTCCTCAAAATCACACTTGCTCTTCACAGGAATCCTACACTGAAGTTACAGCGGCTGAGGAGAGCATAATGCAAGATATGCCCCCACTACACACACACACACACACACACACACACACACACACACACACGTCCACGGAAATCTGCAACATGCTTATGGCCTACTGACAAAAAACAACTGACAGTCCACATTAACAGAGCAGCTTCATAACAGCTCCAAGTCTGGCACCATGAATTTTCCCCCCACCCCATCAGTAGTAAGAACTGAGGAAGTAAAAATCATGTTGTTCAGATGTTGTTGGGTACAACTCTCATCAGTCTCAGTCAGCAGAGCCAATGGTCAAGAATGGTAAGAATTTTAGTCCTACACAAGGGGGAAAGAGTGTGCTCTCCTTAACAAAAAAGGACCATAGAGAAAGCAAGGATAAAATGTTCAAAGGAGAGTTGCAAATATACAAATAGATAATGAACATTCCATTAAACAAAATCAAGGCTACAAACACATATTAATACAAAATACTGTTTGTACATTTGTCCCTTTGAGCATTTTGTCCTTCTCATCTGAAGGATACCACATTGGCTAACCCTGACAAAGAATTTTACCTCAAAGATGCACGTCTTCTATTTAACATTCAGAACAAGGCCCTTCCTTTTTTTTCATCTGAACCAACTGTGCAATTTTTTTTTTAGAAGTGCAACATCTTCATTAGCAAGTCACACCAGAGCACTGGTGTTAGTACTTGCTTCAAGCCATATTTGAGTTTCCTTTTAGCTCCTGCCGTTTTTGCCAACTTCTCAATTAAGGCAACACCCCCAAAATTATTCACTGTTGAATTTCACCAGAAAGAAGCAACAAATGCAAAAAAAAAATTGAAATGAAATGGTGGGATAACAGACTAAGACACATCAGCAAATAACGTTGTGTGCAAGCAACGCAGAGACTAATCCTCGGGCATTTCAGCTATTAAATAAAATTACAGTAATGGGGGTGGGGGCAGGGCCACAAGAGGGAAGCAAGCCAAAAGCCAGCACAGATAACAGGCTTTTTAAAAACCCAATAACATATGTCTAATACGAAGTAAAGTTTACTTTGCCAGACGTTCCTATGGGAAAATCAGTTTTGCGGTTCCCATGGGGATTGCGAGATCTCTAAAATTAGGCAGCATGCCGCAATGAAGTAGAAGAGGAGGTCTGTAAGGGGAACCTGGATTTCAGTATCCCAAATGACTTACAGTTCGCAAACATGGCTGAAAATGAGGTGGTGACGGCTCATTTTATAAAAGAAAAACAACTAACGTCCACAAAGATTCTTGATCTTAAAAAAAAAACTCTACGAATTAACTGTATGAGGCTAGTTCAAGCCTTTGGCAGGGATGCACAGAGACTGCACCAATCCAGTATCCACTTGAGATTTCTAAATGTGATACTTTGACATGCGAGTAATAATACAGTAATTATTATTATTATTAATGTGCCTTTTCTATCAGCTTCAACTAGTAGCCCAGCTGCACCCCTGTCTAGACACAGAGAGCCTAACGTCTGTTGTAACTTCTAGGTAGAATTACTGCACTTATTTTTATTTGCGGGGGGCAGCTATTCCTGATGTCCTATGGTTTCTCCACAATGTTTGAGATGTTTGGGAAAGGTACACAGGTTTGCCTATGAATTCACTCTGCGTTATTAAGTTGGGCAAACTTATGAAAAACAGAACAGTGGAACAGGAATCTCTCTTCCCCTATACAACTGCTGCAGCAAAAAGCTGCAGTGTCAGCCACAAAGGTTTCTTCTCTGGATCTTAAACCCAGATTATTTCAGCCCGAGGTATTACTCAGGGTCCTTGCTGCTTCTGTACCCCCCCAGACAGCAGCCGGATACATGTACAGTATATGTATGAGAAGGCTTATGCCATGCACTTTGGAATTGGAAGCTACCCAAACCACCTTTCTATCCCTAAATGCACAGAGCCTCACCCTCTTAAGAGATGGAAACTAAGCAAGAACCAAGCAGCTTGGGTTCAGAGGGCAATGCTGATCTGGCAAAAGAAGGAAGGGAAGGAAAGGAAAATGGTTCAAACAGGACCAGTTATAAATCACTGCCAATAATTTTGTATGTGGATTGATTGCATAATTTTGACTTATGAACATAAGCCCTTGGATAGCCCTTCCTGCTGCCAGGGAATAGTGGGGGTGAGGCTGGCATGCTGGTCACACAGATTTGCCAGACTGCACTTTTCAGGTGTCAAAAGCAGACTATTATCACATGCCCGTGTCTGTACATCACGTTGCTGTTGAAAGCACAAAGTAACTCTTCAACCAGCTGACAACTCTAGTCAACAGCTCCCGTTAAAGTCATCAGTAGCTTTCTTCATTGCATGAATGAAGGCTGCAGGGCAGCTATTTCTCTCCCTCTCTCACGCGCTGGAGGAATGTTGCATCTATAGACTGTACAGATGCCCTCCCCACATGGCAAGCAGCACTGTCAGATAAATGCAGAAGCAACCACACTCCTTATAACTGCTCCAATGCACCCCCGTTACTGCCGCACAACACACCACGAATACCACACACAGGCCAATGGGGGGGGGGGGAGTTCTCCAGCTACTGCAAGAACCACTGAGTTCAGGCCCCAAAGACCACAAGGCCACCCACAGAAGGTTTCAAGGGGAAGTTGAAACTCAAAACAAACAGCAAAGTGGCATGTTTTTTCTCATCACTAGTACAGATCCTTTAAAACAAGTGTGCACACTTGTGTTTTCCTTTCTGGTCACCCAGATGCAATTCTTAACCATCACAACAAGCAACCAGGGAAGCAGCTATTTACAAGACTGTTGAACACCTAACAACTCACTGGGCCACGATAGATAAGAATGTAGAAGCACTCATATTTCAATATGGATAGTTACTGAGCAGTCCAGTGTTATAAAGTGTGTGGTGGGTGGGTGTAAGCATCACACTAATGATTGGCATATTCTCCCTTTTTCAAAAATTCACCCCGCCTTAAAAAACGAACACAGTTCAATTTGGAAAATAGATTTTTGGACAAATTTTGAACTATTTTTCTGTATGCAAATGTCACCTGGTTGGTGGCTAATAACAGTGTTCTGAATGCTGCTCAAACCCTGCCAGCCCTACTTTTTGTCAGGCAAGGCTTCCAGGTAATGATCCAGTACGTTTCACAAGGATCAGTGGCCAAGCTGTACCAGCTACATCTTTGTTAGGGAACTTACAGGTAAAGGCTAGGAAACAGGTGGGAGACTCCCATGAATGGGACTCGTGTACATACATACACACACACACACAGATGTAAGCTAGATCTGTGTGTGCAGTGAATACAGAGAAAGACTCAGAATGACAAAGAGATAGATTCAAGGTGAGTGAACAGATGGCTTAGAATGGTCTTCTCTAAACTGGCATATTCCAGCTGTTTTGGATTACAACACCCATCATCCCTTGACCATTGGACAATGCTGGCTGGGACTGATGGGCAATGAAGTCAACTGAGGGCACCAGCTTGGGGAATGCTAATGGGGCACAGGTGTCTCACTCATGTGAGGCGGTGGATCTTCTGCTTGTAGAAGTGGTGAAGCCGCTGCACTGTATATTTGTAAATAAACTCAAGGCAGTCTCTACTAGCCAGGCCTCCTTCCAAAGGAAGCCAATCCCAGATAAACTAGCCATGCCTCCAAAAATTCTGACCGGTCAGAGAAATGGGAAGCACACAGCAATTTCCTTAGAATATCGGCAACAATACAGGAGTCATGCAGAAGACAATTTAAATACCCAAGCATTCTTGACTGCATATGCCTTTCATGCACATGAGGTGACAAAACATAGCTACACACACACGCGATAGGCTCAATCATGCAGCTGGCAAGATCTATGCATATAATAAAATGCCAAGGCTTGTGATCCATGACCAGGTACACAAACATAGCAGGTTTAGTGGAGCATAGGGCAGACGAAGCCACCAACCCAGAACTCAAAAGATCAAGTGGGGCTACCTTGGAAGGTGACTCGAAAACTACAACTAATCCAGAATGCGGCAGCTAGACTGGTGACTGGGAGCGGCCGCCGAGACCACATAACACCGGTCTTGAAAGATCTACATTGGCTCCCAGTACGTTTCCGAGTACAATTCAAAGTGTTGGTGCTGACCTTGAAAGCCCTAAATGGCCTCGGTCCAGTATACCTGAAGGAGCGTCTCCACCTCCATCATTCTGCCCGGACACTGAGGTCCAGCACCGAGGGCCTTCTGGCGGTTCCCTTGTTGCGAGAAGCCAAGTTGCCTTCTCGGTGGTGGCGCCTGCCCTGTGGAACGCCCTCCCAACAGATGTCAAAGAGGAAAACAACTACCAGACTTTTAGAAGACATCTGAAGGCAGCCCTGTTCAGGGAGGGCTTTTAATGTTTAATAGACTACTGTGTTTTATTTTTCTGTTGGAAGCCACCCAGAGTGGCTGGGGAAACCCAGCCAGATGGGCAGGCTATAAATAATAAATTATTATTATTATTATTATTATTATTATTATTATTATTATTATTATTATTGCTAGGATCAGCAGATTGAAGGACCATGGTCCTTCCTTTACAAATCCCCTATCACTGAAAAACAATAACTTGATCGTCTCTTTCTCCAGCCCCACCCTGAGATCTTCTCGGCCAGCAGCATTAAAAACATGCTAAAGCAATTGATACATATAGTTTTGGACATCAATCACCCGATATGCAAACAGAATAAGCTAAAGGAGTTTAGTCTTCCTGTTGTATTTTTCATTTGCTACAATTTCTTTTCCCACCCATCCCAGATAGGAAAACATCATAATTGTTTTGACGTTCCTCCAGTTTGCTTGCTTGCTTGCTTGTTTGTTTGTTTTGAAACTTCAGAAAACAGGGTGTAGAAAACACATAGCAAGGTCAGAATGAAGACGATATAATGTACCAGACAGTGTTTCTCCATAAACAAATTGCTAACCAGTATGAAATGACACCAGTATGAAATGTTCTCGAAGCTACGAACATGCGTTTGACCAAACTGCGGGAGGCAGTGCAAGACAGGAGTGCCTGGCGTGCTATGGTCCATGGGGTCACGAAGAGTCGGACACGACTAAACGACTAAACAAACAAACAAAAAATGAAATGCCACAAGGAAAGGCACCTCTCTACACAATGCTAGGGTATGTGTGGAAATAATCATTTTATAGCAGCAGACTAAAAAAAAAATCAGTTAAGCAACAACTTTAAAAACCTAAAAAAGACGGGCCTAATCCTATATTTGAGTTCTGCTAGCTGAGGGGCTTAAGGATTTGGTTGAAGCACCGCTACATTGGCAGACTGTCTTCTGCTGCAGCTGAGCAGTTAGAGAACTGTCCTGTTATGTGTTTGTGTCATATAGAAGCTCCATGTCACTGGTTTTTTGCTTTGTTGCTTTTTGTCACCTGACCCTTCCCCTCTGTTGCTTAACAAGAGTATTTTCTTCCCAGGGAGTAGGGCCTTGAAGGACTTGCCAAAATGTTGCCCCAGGCTAGGAGCAGCCCATAGATTCCTACTCCAAGCATGGAAGTTTGCACCACTAAATCAGACTCTTCAAAATCAAGGAAGCCTCTGAATGAAGACATGTGTAAACTCGTGACTCAAAGCCAATGGGGGACCTACATTTGGGGGGCCCTGGAGCTTGAACTGTTATGGGGGGCCCTTCACAACCAACAACAAGGTCTGATAACCACTGTTATCTTTTCCAATAGGGTTGTTCCATGACAGATCACCCCCACACACACACACACACACACTACTACTACTACTACTACTAAGTCTCAGATTTTGCTTTAAATTGAGAGCGCATCAAGCAAAACAGGTAGATGCAAATGACTGGCTAGCATAACTTTCACCTGTCTCTCTCCTACAAACCTAGAGGCATCATAATCTGACAGCGCTTAGTTTAGTTAGGACAAGAGAAAACAGTTGGCAGTTTTACAGCTCAGGATGTATGTAAATGGGCACAGAAGCCATCCTGTGTGTCACTATTTTGATGCTTGTTTGCATCAACCATGGGAATAAACAAAAAAGCAAGGCAAACAAGCACATCCTCAGTTCAGCAATATTCCAATACGAAAACAGATTAGATAACAAAACCAAACTCAAATGATGATTATGGTAATCAAAACCATATTGTAAACAAAATCAGGAAGAGGGGGGAAATGTATTTTCAATCAGATCTCTTAAATGTTCACATCCACCAATAGTGGTTCCTCATTTGTAAGTGCAACCACTTATCATAATCTCGGGGTCAAATACATAATAGATTCTTTTTCCCGCTCCAAGTAATAGGAAACAAGCAAAGTACCATAGTCATCTGCTAGTTTATAAATGTCAAACCTCAGAGCTTAAGACCTCGAAACAAGTCATATTTCACTTCATAAAGTAATGTTTCTTAATAATTGTCACAATTCCAGATTTTTGACCGCTCAATTTCCAAGCCTTGATTCCAACAGCAACAAGCTCTAGCGAAGAAGGGGGAGTAATCTAGAAATGTTCAGACTACTTTATATCCCTACCCAACGCTGAACTTCATGCAGCTGCTTTAGGCTGAACTTATTCTCCATATTCTACACACACAGAGGCAATGTCCTGTTTTAGGTACATATGAGCATCACTGAACAGGCATGCAAAGGGTTCCTCTGGGCTGACAGTATTTTGTGGGAAGGATTCACATGTGCACCGGAAAATTTAAGTGGATTAAGAAACTCTGTTTGGCCAGCATAACAAATCCATTTTTTTTATTAAAAAAAACCCACCCTGCAGACCTTTTTTTAGTTAGGAAAGTGATGAGGAAATGTACCGTGAAGCAAGGGATTGACAAATGACCAACATAAAGACTTATAAACACCCTGTAAATAAATCAGAACCGTTGTGTGCACTCCTCACCCAACAAATCAGAATGAACGCTCAATAAAGACCAGACATAATCTAACAGGCTGTCTGGGGAGCCTGGCAAATGCATACGTTTTTACTCAGATATGCACAAGATACCCATTTTAGAACACAGCTTCAATCCTATACAGTACAGTATACACTTTCCTAGACGTATGCCCCATTGACCACCAAGACTTGCTGGTACTTCTTAAACCTATGCAGCTTGGGACCCTCATACCTACGGGACCGCCTCGTGGAGGACCCTAAGGTCCACAAACAATATTTTTGAGATCCCGAGCCATAAGGTGGCTAGATTGGCCTCAACTAAGGCCAGGGCCTTTTCAGTATTGGCCCCTACTTGGTGGAATGCTTTCTCAAAGGAGACCAGGGCCCTGTGGGAATTAAAATCTTTCCGCAGGGCCTGCAAGACGGAGCTGTTCCGCCTGGCCTTTGGGCTGGACTCAGTCTGACCACTATGTTTTTCCTCCCTTATGGTTTTGATTTGGGCCATTTTAAAATTAGGCTATATTTTAAAAAAATAAATAAATCTGGATTGTATTTTAATCCGCATTTTAATTGATTGTTTTCTTTCTTTTACGTTTTCTTGTGATCATGTTAATGTCAGCCGCCCTGAGCCCGTCTCTAGCTGGGGAGGGTGGTGTATCAATAAAAATGTAATAATAATAATAATAATAATAATAATAATAATAATAATAATAATAATAAAGGAAATTGTACATCTCCAAACACACATTACTTAAGTGATGCATGAGAGGTGGGTACACCCAGAGGGTTGGGCTACGGGTCAGTGTTGGCTTTGGGTTGAAAAGTGTCAGCCACCCATGGGAGGTACCACCTCCAACCCACAGGAACCAGCTCCAGATGGACCATGCCGCAAGGGTGCTGCAGAAGAGAACCCAGCATGTTTTCTCCAATTCTAACGCAGCTAGCAAATTACACATCCAAGGAAAAGTGGAACTTGGTTCCCGGTCTCTGTGTGCCATTATAAATTACTGGAGACACACCAAGAAGCAGCTCTTAAGAACAGTCAGCAGGGATTGTATACCTAGAGGCATTCAGACTGGGTTCAGCAAGCCAGGAATTACCAGGCTTCTAGATAACGATGGGAACAGCATGTTCTTGGGCAATGAAAACTTTCTAGTCAATCTACAGGCCCCACTAAAGAAGCTAAACACTCCTCAGACCAATCGTTATTTCCCTCAGTTGTCTGGACTCTTTCATTCTCAGTCATGTACACTCCTCATTTAGAATTCTTCTTCTTTCTTGGAAGAATATAAATTAATCTTGACTCTGATTTCAGAGGCATTTCTGTAAGGATTGACACCTGGAAAGTCCTGCACTGAATTTGGGCCTATTGCTAGAAAAACTGCTCATTCAGTACTAAATTGTAGGGTGGGGAGAGAAAATGGACTGGTTTCACTTCAATAGTTTGCCAGATTCATTTACATCTGATAAAAGTAATTGGGGTGGATTACTACCCCACTTCAAATGCTGTGCTGATCCATAATCCATTTCTACTCTGGATTTGGCACCAGATTTTTTGGGGGTGGGGTGGGGTGCAGGGGGGGACTATAGTGGAATATAGTCCAAGTTTAGCACCATAAGTTTTCTCTGTGCTAGTTGCTTTCATTAAAAAAATCTGTTTGCAAATAATGCTGAAGTAATGCACTATATTCCACTATACTGTAGTTCCAGAACTGGCTTTTCTATTGTGTGACAGCTGAAAGGCAACATGGAAATTAAGAGTTAGAGAAACACCATTAAAATGGAAACGTCATTGCCATGTGAATGCAGCCTAAGTAAATCAAACAAACATTGCTGCCTACCTTTTTTAAACTAAATCTTGTAACTTTTAGGTAAACAGATTTTGGCCTAACAAAGCTTAATCTGGCATTTTCACATCAACATGTGAGAAAGTATCTTGAGAATTTTATAAATAAATAGCACATTGTATACAGTTGAGCTGCAGTATATTTCATAACAAACCGAAGGAAGAACTGTTTTTACACAATGCATAGTTTAACTTAGGATGTGCTGAGGGCTACTGCCTTAGAGCCCTTGAAAGACATCGAGTGATCCAGACTCAACTGAAATAATCATTAACAGACCCATTAGCCATGATTGAGACAGGGGAGAGCTGTTGTATTAATGTCCCACATGGAGACTTCCCAAAGGCATCTGGGAAGTCCACTACTTGGAAACAGGCCTCTCCTCCTCCCCCCCCCCCCACTTTATGTGGGATGTTCTGCAGGAATTTTTTGTTCTTTCATGGGAGAATGAATGAAGCCAATAGAAGCTCCCAGTCCTCAGGCTTCAAAGCATTTGGAGCGCCTGACTGAAAAGGCACTAAACTGCATAACAGTCTGAGAAAAGATTACTGGCAGATCCACACCACACCATTTATTTAAACCACATCTGACCCCCCACATTAAAAGCACATGGCTCTCCACACCCCCACACCCCGAGAATCCCAGGAAATAGTTTTTTAATGGTTCTATGAATTGTACCTCTGAGTGGGAAAACTACAACTCCCAGGATTCTTTGGGAGAGGTCATGTGCTTTAAGTGTATGGTGTGGACCTGTCCTAAGTAAGTAGTGCATGTGTTATTACAAAGCATCACGTGATTCCACTACAGTCTCAGGCCTAGAAAACACGCAAAGCTCCTATGGAGAACCTCTAACCCCCAAGTATTGTAAGTGCTGCAGTACGGTAGGTCAGTGTAATAAAGGAGGCAACGAAGACCCCTAAAATGTGAACAGCCACCTAAATTCAATGCAACCATTCCATTTACACTGAAGTAATGCAACACCTTAAACTAATCTGGAGAAATGGCATTAAAAACTAAAACTGCTATCCTTTACCCAAATATCTAGAACAAGATATTAAGCAAGGTTATGATAACATCCAGGACCAGGACCAGGACCAGGGTTCACATCCAGGACCAGGATAAAGGTAAAGGCAAAGGTATCCCTGACCAGTTGTGACCGACTCTGGGATTGCGGCGTTCATCTCACGTTATTGGCCGAGGGAGCCGGCGTACAGCTACAACTTAATAATTGGGGTTGAAACACCAATCATTCTTGGTTTGCAAGTTACTTCAAATTATATCAAGATAACAACTCAGAATGCCCAGATATGGAAGAGATGTTTTTGACCAACAGAAATACAAGATTTCTTTCTTTCTTTCCTGGGTACAGTGGAAAAATGATTATAAATAGGGCTAGCACACTGGAGGAATTGATACACACACCCATCACAATTAACATTATTTTTGCACCTGCTGTTCCCTGCAAAAACAAAACAAAGATAGAATAGGAAAGAAAAACAAACAGTATATATCCCTTTGTACTGAAGTTTGCAATTAGCAGCCACTTCTCTCATTGGCACACAAACCTTTTTATGAAGCCATCTCTCTGCTAATTAACCTATCCCTTCTTCCCTGCTCTCCCTTCCCCACCTTTTATTTTTGGCACTGGGCATTTGAAATATTTACAGTATCTGGGGAAAGTGACTTTTTTTTAGCAGTTCCAACCAACTTTTTTTTAAAAAAAAAGCATAACCTTCTTTCAACTAAGACATAGCTTAACTTTTTTCATTTCCAGAAAAACTTTTAACAACAAAAAAAGCACATTTTCCTACAATTGAGAGTGCAAATCTGGTTATAGATAGTGCACACATTTACACTGTTGTGGTCATACCTTCTCTCATTCCCCCAAAGCTCCAAGGTTTCAAAACCTGGCCCAGTCTGTCAAGACAGCAAGATGCAGTTCCCAAAGAAAAGGCAGTTTGCACAACTTCCTTTATATAGCACTTGTTCACACTGGGCGATTAGCACAACCCAAATCGGTTACTATGTGCAGGGTGGGGGGGCAATCACAGATGTCCCTCCACCGATATTAATTTGTGTCTCCGCAACTCACTTTGGCACATAATGTTATTTCAGAGCGCTCAGCTGGTAGAGCACGAGACTTTTGATCTTAAGGGTCCTGGGTTCAAGTCCCGTGTTGGGCAAAAGAGCCCCGCATTGCAGGAGGGTTGAACAAGGTGCTCCCTTCCGATACTATGCTTCTATGATGGTCATTACTTTAGGGCTTTCCTCCGTACCTAGTTCCACACATCTAATTCTTCCGCCAGATCATATATCTGAGGACCACCGGCCCTGCTCACGTGTAATACAAACCGCCTCTAAGCAAGTTTTGCAGCGAAACCACAACAAGAAGCTGTTGGAACCAAGACGCTGCACAAGTACCTATGGGCAACCCGGCTGCAGAAAGGATGCACCAATTAAAAGGGTAACGACGCCGGGGGTTTAAGTGCCTGGGAGATGGAAGGTCCTGCGACCCCCCCCAATCCCCCCTCCGCCAATCCACCCACCCCGAAGCGGCGGGCGGCTGCCCCCAGCTATGGAACAGAGAGGGAAAACTTTGCCGAGGACTGCGGGCCCGGCCCTCTCGCCGTCCCCAAGCGCCTCCCCAAGCCCGGCTTCCTGAAGAGCGCCGAAGGGGCCGGGCGGGGCGGAGCGGCCGCGCCGGGTCAGCCAGGCTAGGTGCGCTCTTGGGGAGGCGGCGCGAACCGCCTCAGTCCTTCTCCGCTTCCTGAGCGGGGCGGCCCAAAGGGAATCCCCAGTCTGACGTGCAAGGCGTCAATCCCCAGAGCTGGTACGCAGGCAGCGGCTCCGGCTTGGCAGGGCTAAGCAGCCGCTGCCCTCCAACCGCCCATGGGGCGGGAGCGCGCGGGGCTTTCTCCTCGCAAGTCGACGCTGGGAAGCCGACACTCGAAGGGCGCTAGGACCTGGAGAAAAGCCACGCCGGGCTCAACCCCGACCTCCTCCCCTTCCCCACCCCCCCACCCCGCTTCCGAGCCACCAAGGAAGTAGGCAGGCTGGCGCGGTCATGGTCGCCAGCCACTCCGGCAGCGATGCCCCAGTAGGGAGAAAGAGAGACACAGACCCACCATTGCCCAAAGCAGCCAATGTGCACGAATGCCTTCATCTGCAGCAAGTGAAGATCGGGCCCCACCTGCCCGCGCGGCGCTTGCGAGGGGCCCCCCACTCCCGACCCGGATGCCTCGCCAGCCCCGCTACTCACATCGTCGAACAAGGATCCCACGTTGGCCGTCACGAGCAAGATCCCGGTGTTGGCGGCAGTCCCTTTCATCGCCATGATCCTGGCCTAAATAGTTTCTCTGTGTGCGCGCGTGTGTATATATTTAAATAGACGACGAAGCAGCACCCCACCTCCAAATTGCACAGAAATAATCACGGGCAGGGAGGCCAACGGGCTGTGCACTCCGCCGGCGGGGGGAGGAGGGGAGTCCGAGGGAAGTTCGCCCAAGTTCTCGCTTTGGGTGGGCTTCTGCAAAGGGGCTTCCCGCGCCTTACGCGCCGGCTGGCGGCGCCCCAGCGGAGGGAGGAGACCCTCGCACTTCTCCCGCCGGGGGCAGCAGGGGCGCCGGCATCCGGGCTGAGCGCCCTGTCTCAGGGTGGCCGGGTGATCCCCCACCCCGCCCGCGCTGGCTGGCTGGTTCCCTCCTCGCTGCTGCTGTTGCTGCTGCAGCCGCCTCGTCGGGCAGGAGGGGAAAGCGGACTTCGATCTTAAATCGCCCCCTTCGCAGCCATTCGGCTCCGGCTGGGAAAGTTCCTCCTGCCGCTGGCGCTGGCCGTTGCTGCTGCCGGATCCTTGTGCATGGCAAAGCCCTCCAGTAATACAAAGGAAACTCTTCAGCGGAGGGAGGAAGGAAGGAAGAAAGGAAGGGAAGCAAGCAAAGGGGGCAGTGCCCGGCGGCGGCGTCCTCGCTTCCAGGGGGGCAGCAGCCCAGGCAAAGGAACCGCTCGATGCAGCCGGAGAAGCCACCCCTCCTCTTCCTCCTCGTCCTCCTCTTCCCAGCCTTTGCCTGCAATAACAGAAAGAGGAGCAGCAGCCGCGACGACTAGATCTCTGCACTCCTCTGACGTCACGGGCCTGACACGGCTCGTCTTAAAAGGGCAACGGCGCTCCGCTAGAGCGGCTCGACCGAGCAGTCCCCAGCCACAGGCTTCTCTTCTTCGACGTGGAGTGGGGGGCGACAGTAATGTGCTTCGAGTGCAGGGGGTTGCGAGGAGAGGGAGAGGTTGGCCTGCGGTTGCTTTTGCTGCACTGAAGTGGGGTGTGTGTGTCTGTGTCTGTGTGTAATCGGCGGAGGGTTTCTTCAGCTTCGCGCCTTCGGAAGAGGCAGCGAATTACGCAACTCTCGCGGCTGTGGAACTCAACTGGCTTCTGCAACGCCGGGTCGGATGTGTTTAACGCATTGAACCTTTCCATACGCTCGTGTGCTTTTGAATGCCAGGTGAAACTTATCTGCCACCCGTTCTACTAACTAGCGTTTCAACGCATTTTTTCCCTCCGTGTGAATCTACATAATATTAACTTGGCCTTCTGCGTCTTATACTAAAGTCGAGAAGAAAAACCACCGTGCTATTTCGACGTTAGTACAGCACTCCGTTAAAAAAAGAGATCTCCAGGATAGGACATCTGGTTTCCTGTTGCCTCTGCATAAACAGATGACATCATTGCAGTGATGTTCTGAATATTCAGGGAGTTAATTAAGGGTCGTATAATAGAGTTTCGATATGTAGAAGCAGGGGAAACTGCTTGAGACGGAGTCAAATCACTGGTCATTATAGTCTGACTGGAATCCACTCTTCAGATTTCAGGCACTGGTGTCTGCCAGCCCTACCTAAAACTCCTGGGGATTGAACCCGGTACATTCTACATGTGAAGAAGATGCTTTGCTGCTGAGCTACAATTCCTTTTGTTTCATGTACCTATGGAAAAAGAAGGCCTTCCTGACTCCCAAGAAAAGGCACATATAGACATGACAGACATAGAGACAACGCTCTACCAGCCCTATCCTAAAATATTTGCAGCCCAGTTCTATGCAACTGCCTTTGATGGACTTAACTAGCCATAGAAGATTCTGAAGTGCAGGAGCTCATTGTAAGAGCCCCCACAGCTGTACACAATATCTCCATATATATGCACACACACCCTCACAATAACACAATCCTCTGATATACAAGGATCAGCTGGCAGCCATTGAATAGAGGTCCAGCAAAGGGTGGTATCGCAGTGCTTTTGTGTGCTTGAATTTCTGATCAGCTCTGATCAGCCATGTCCCATAATTACAGTACCAAGCTTCACTGACTAGGAGAAAGTTCCACTGAATTCATGGTGATTGCTTTAGTTAAAAAATGCAACCGATCTTGCAAGCAAGTACGAACCCCATCAAAGGAAAGGAAAGAACTAACGAACTATTCTTCCGCCCACTACACATACTCATCTTGATTTTTCCTGTTATAATCTGTTTTACTGTCACAGTAAAACTTGAAAGCCTCGTTATCACCTCTGGCAGCTGAAGTATCATCTGCTCTGGCAGATGAAGTAATTGCTCCTGCTCTCAGGGTTCCTGTTCTCCCATGTTCCTGCTCTTCTACACCACTGATAAGTAAGGTTGCAGTCCTTTACTCATCTCAGAAATAGTCCCATTAAGCTCAATAGAGCTCACTTCTGAGTAGATATGCATAGGATTGCACTGCATGCATGTCTCACTGCAGGGCCCCAGTCAGAAACAAATCCTGTTGGTTCTTTTTTGGAGCCTAAAGCAATCAACAAGGCAACTCAAGCACTGCTCATACATTATGTGTGTTTAGGGATCTATATTAATAATAGGAGGCAGAACCTGATCACAGAAAGCACCTATAGGGCCACCTACTTTTGGCACTCCTTTACAGACATTTATACTTAATACATGACTATCTTACCCTGTGACTCATCTGGAACCTGAAATTTTTATGGAATGTAGAACATCATGCCTTGTAGATAAATTTGGCTCAAGATAAATTTGGCTCTGTTTTGCCGTAACTTTTTGGAATTTGGTACAGAATGAAACAATTCAAACTACCTGTTAAAAGACTAAAGAAACACATGGGAGTCTTGATCTGCTGACCACAGAGAGGCATTTAAACCCAATTTATACAGGCCGATAGTTTTCTATCTTCCCTTATATATTTGGCAGTTCTATTCAGTCGTTGAATCAAGCACAAGTCTACATTCCATTGACATCAGCACGAGTGCTTGGAAAAACCAGTCAAGAGTAGAACCCAGGGCTCTTAAATAGTTTCCCAGAGAGGTTTAGCTGTCCTTTCACATTTATAGTCCTAGAGTCAGTATACACGCCTAGGTAAAGGTAAAGGGACCCCTGACCATTAGGTCCAGTCGTGACCGACTCTGGGGTTGCGCGCTCATCTCGCATTATTGGCCGAGGGAGCCGGGGGTGGAACACAGCTATAACATCTCTGAAGGCCCCATCCACTACCCTCTCTGCCTCTCTTAGATTTCTCAGGTCTGGCACCTTGACCTCAAGGGAACAAATGTGTTCTCAGAAATCCAAGAGCTTCTTGCTCCTTGGACACACCCATGACCTCTGTTCAACAAGGAGAGATGGTCATGCAAAACAGAAGAATATCCCAGTGCCCCTCCTGGCATAACTGTGTGTGCACTTTTAAGGTTTTTTTATTCAGAGTGTGGTGGAGGGGGGTTAAAAGAAGGAGAGGTGAGGCCTCCTCACTCTGCTGCCAAACTCACACATCTGCCTAACTCACCTTGGGGCTGGGGCTGCCCTTAGTAGGTTGTTAGGTTGCCCTACGGACTGGCAGCTGCTCTCCAAGGTTTCAGGAAGGAGTTTTCCTGAAGATGCCAGTGATTGAACTTGGGATCTTTTGCATGCAAGGCAGATGGCTAAACCACTCTGATTAGATACCCTCACAGCATATCAATACTACTCAGTCCATCAAAGAGACGGTGTGTGAGCCCTTAAGAAAGGAAAAGAAATAAGACCCACATTCTAAAGGAATTCCTTTCATCATCACCACACCTAACTCCGTGTCCTGCAGTACAGCATTCCTTGCCTTGTAATCAATAATTTGAGTCATGGGCACGTAGTTTGAATTCTTTATATATAAATCCTTTATATATATATATTAAAAATTACAGAAAGAGTGGGAGAGGACTGAGAGAGAGATCTAGTGCAAGGTTCTTGGTGCTGTTGGGTTCCAGAGGCTCTTAGATCTTTTATTCCTTTTCAGAATATTTTCAGAGTCAGAAATATGAAACAAGTCATGGCACTGATCGCTAGCTTCATACATAAGCAAACCATGGGGGTGGGATGTTGCATATTTTAAAAGCAAAGGGCTGAGTTGTTAACGTTATAACGATGTTGTGCAGTGGATCTTCAAACAAGGGAAACTTTTGAGAAATAGCAATGCTCATGTGTGTGGGGTTATTTTTTGGGGTGTGTGTGTGTGTTTCCTATGTCATTTGAAGGTCTGATAAAGTAAGCTTGTTGTTGTTTAGTCGTTTAGTCGTGTCCGACTCTTCGTGACCCCATGGACCATAGCACGCCAGGCACTCCTGTCTTGCACTGCCTCCCGCAGTTTGGTCAAACTCATGTTCGTAGCTTCGAGAACACTGTCCAACCATCTCGTCCTCTGTCGTCCCCTTCTCCTTGTGCCCTCCATCTTTCCCAACATCAGGGTCTTTTCCAAGGATTCTTCTCTTCTCATGAGGTGGCCAAAGTATTGGAGCCTCAGCATTGGATAAAGTAAGCACTCCACTACATATTATGCTGTCCCAGTACCATCGTACATATTTGACTTTATTGTCATTTCTCTTTTTGTCAAGTTGATGATTTAATGCTTTTATCAGAATTATTTTTTACAGAGGCCATTTCATATTGACTAACAAGTGCAAGTCTCTCCCCACCCCCAATGTTGTAGCATTTATTTGCTTGCTTGCTTGCCACCCACCCACCTATCTGACTGGGCTGCCTCAGCCACTCTGGGTGGTTTTCAACAAATTAAACCACCATCAAACATTAAAAACTTTTCTATGCAGGGCTGCCTTCAGATGTCTTCTAAAAGTCAGACAGTTGTTTCTTTCCTTGACATCTGCTGGGAGGGTGTTCCACAGGGGGCGGGTGTGCCACTACCAAGAAGGCCCTCTGCCTGGTTCCCTGTAATCTCACTGCTCCTGTGTGATGGTTTATTGTATGTTTCCTCAACCTGGTGCCACTGGACTACCACGTAGGGGAAAACCACTGCCAATCTGTGTAGACAATGCTGAGCTAGATGGACAGGTGGTCTGGCTTGTTGTAAGGCGTGGGCCATGGCCAATGTGACTGGTGGGAGTTGCATTGTATTACATCTGGAGGGCAGCAGGTTGGTGAAGACTGGTTATTGTATTGCATTCAATGGGTCTTAAGAATAAGTTCATCTAATTTCAACTCAGCAGCTGATTAAACAGACATATTATGTACTTTGATAAATCGATGAAGCAATTTCAAAGATCAAGGGATATTACATGAGGATTTTCTGCTTTGACTTCCTTTTCATTTCCCCTTCTTTTTATTTTCTTATCAAAAATGCTGCATAGGTTGCTTAACTTAGTGACTAATAAAACCTGTATAGGTTACTTAGCTTAGTGACACACACACACACACACACACACACACACACACACACACACACGGCAGCCACAAGCTCTGTCCTCCAGGCAATGGTACTGAACTATCACTGTGGCTGCACTTGCAAGACTTTGCCCACAGGACGTTCCCAAGAGCAGCTATAGCATACCAATTCTCACTTTTCACACTCTTAAGGCCAAAGCACGAAACCCAGTTACTAAGGCATATGTACTTCCGAGTGCAACACCTGTAGGATCACTCTGTAACTAACTGCACACTATTCAGATGGTGGAAAGATGGATGCATCCCATTTATTTGGCATGTGTTTATTGGTGCTTTGGTGATTCTGTTTCCTGCAACTGTGAGGACAGCATCTGGACTGCAAGAGTGCGGTTTTGCTATAAAACACCCTGTACAATAAGACCACAGGCTAACATATATTGCTACAAATATCCTCCTCCGCACCTGCCAATCTCTTGCAGTGCCATTGTATTCATATCCACTAAGCGAGTTCATGTAAGTATCAAATTGCCATTTTAGTAGATAATCTCTTATGCATTCTTTCCTTTCCACTTTCCTTTTGACTGAAATGTATTAAATTTGCTGTACTCAACGCCGCTGTTCCACTTGAGCAACATACTTCTGCTTGTGCAGTGGAATTTCTCCTTCTCTCCCCCCCCCCCATGAAGCTCCCTCGTGCACCCTCAAATTCTATTCCAGAGAGTTGGGGAACCCTCCAGAGCATATTTTGGTGGGTGCTAGGGGTGGATAAAGGGACAGGGAAACCCCATAATGTGAGCAGACCTCTGCTGATGCAGCGCCAGATGCAAACCAACGTGTTAAAATGCTCTTAGACTGAGTTGGTGTTCATATAGAAGGGTGGGAAAGCTAAACCTGTAACCAAAAGCTTCTTGCCTTTCTACAAGTCTGATAGGAGTGTTTTCTGCTATGTCCTAACTGTTGGGGTTTCACAAATAGCCTTGTTATGTTACCAGCTATACTACTATAGAGGGTGCTGTGATGTAATTCAACCTGCATAGTAAATATCTCACAAACCCCTTCTCAGGCAAAACAACATACATTCATATACACTTTTATTAAACTACCCAGAGTCCCATCTTGACTCAAATGTTCAGGAAACTGAACATTCATGTTCATGTTCTACATTATCTGATCAACTTTTACTATCAGCAGTTTGGGAGCAACGTAGATTCTTAAGGAGCTGTTCAGCAAGTCAACTGAAATCCTCATAGAAAGGCACAAGTGGGATCTGCAACAAAATGTGGCAGCATGGAATGTTCTCCATTCAGGATTCCAGCTACTCCATTCCATTCTCCCCATTGTCTGTCCTTCCTCAACAGAAACTCAGCATTTTGTAGCTCAGTCCTAATTGAACAATGGCAAGTCCGGTGTACATTCCCTTAGTACATTCCCTTTTCTAAGTAAAGGCTGATACCTTGTAGCTAAAACATATTGTTCCTTCTAGACTGTACCCTACTAAGTTTAACCATTCATGGGGCTCCTGGACCCGTGTGTGTCATTGGTCAGCATCCTTCATCCTCTCAATTTACCAATGAACACCAATGCAATGTAGGTGCATGGCCTAAGTCAGGATGTATAGAATTTCCAGAGTAGGCTTGTAGCCTGTTTTGGATGCAGTTGCATTCCTCATCAGAATTTAGAGGTGCTTTTCGATTCTAGATCTGGTGACGGCAATGCCTTTCATCAGCTGTGGCTGGTATGCCGGCTACATTTTCTTAGATAGCCACAGTGATTCATGCCTGAGTCACCTTCAGGATAGATTATTTAACACACTGGACACAGGGCTGCCTTTGATGAGTTCTCAGAAAGTACATCAGGTTCAGAATGCTGATGAGGATGAGCATGCAGTTCACACCTTGGCTGGAAGACCTGCTCCCTGCCTTGCAGGGCTTCTTCCACCAGGCCTGGGAAGGTGGGCCCTGGACTGACTCCAGCTACGAAAGCCAAGGCTGCTGAATAAAATCTTGGGCTGTGATATAGTTTGTGGGGTTTTGTTGGGAAGGCGTTGCTGCTACTGGCTTTTTTTGTAACTTTATTTCAGATCTTGTTGTGACTTGTGTGGCAATTGTTCAGCTTGGTTGTGTATTTTTAATGTTTTGTTTATGATAGAAACTGTGCCACTAAGAAAAAAAAACTATGCCAACGCTAAGGCTGAGGTTCAAAGAAGAACCAGAGAACTAAAAAACACCTGGTGGATTAAAAAAGCTCAAGAGATCCAGCACTTAGCCGACACTCATGATGCACAGAGTTTCTTTAAAGCCACAAAGACCATCTATGGGCCAATAATCATGGCATATGCAGCCTATGCTCAGCAGACGGTACCACACTTCTAAAAGATAAGCTATTGCACTGCGCTGGAAAGAACATTACCAACATCTCCTTAACCACAACTCCCACGTAGCTGCTGAGGTCCTCTCACAAATTCAGCAAAAACAAGTTAGAGATGAGCTTGCAGTATCGCCAAATCTGGGAGAGTTGTGTACTGTATTAACCAAATGCAAAACAACAAAGCCAGTGAACCTGATGGGATACCTGCCAAAATCTTCAAAGTGGGAGGAATTGAACTTACACAACAACTTCACAAGCTCATCGAAAAAAATCCGGGAAAGAGAAGAGATCCCAGCAAACTTTAGGGATGCCAAAATTATCAATTCTTTATATAAAAATAAGGTGACAGAACTGATTGTGGAAACTATTGAGGCATTTCTTTATTAGCTGCGGCAGGCAAAATTCTTGCAAGGATCTTAGCAAACCATCTCTTAACAATATCCGAGGTGACCTTTCCTGAATCCCAAAATGGTTTTTGGCCTTCTAGGGGGACAGTGGACATGATTTTCACCACTCAACAGCTTCAAGAAAAATGCAGAGAGCAAAACCAACCCCTGTATATGGTGTTTATTGACTTGACTAAGGCTTTCGACACTCTAAATTAATGCCCTGTGGACTGTCCTTCTGAAAATTGGCTGTCCAGATAAATTTGTAAACATCATTCGGCTCCTCCATGATAATATGACAGCAAGAATCGCAGATAACAATGGCTCTCAAAGTGAACCATTCACAGTGGGATCAGGTGTTAAACAGGGTTGTGTTATTGCCCCAACTCTAGTCATTCTTTTCATTGCCATGACCCTACACTTTGTCGAAGGAAAACTCCCCAGCGGAGTATAAATCATATATCGAACAGATGGAAAGCTCTTCAATCTGAGCAGGCTGAAAGCAAAGAGCAAGGTTACAGTAACTTCCGTCATAGAGCTTCAGTATGCTGATGACAACATAGTGTGCATGCGCTCAGAGGATGACCTTAAAACTAAATATCTTTACAGAAGCTTATGAAAAGCTTGGCCTATCATTCAACATCCAAAAAACCAAAGTGCTGCACCAACAGGTACAAAATAACCCCTCTGCAGTGCCACAAATCCAACTCAGTGGTGTAATGTTGGAAAACGTTGATCACTTCTCCTACCTAGGCAGTTACCTTTCCACAAGGGCCAACATTGATGCCGAAATCCAGCATTGCCTGAGCTCTGCGAGTGCTGCTTTCTCCCGACTGAAGGGCAGAGTGTTTGAGGACCGGGACATTCGCAGGGAAACCAAAATACTTGTTTACAAAGCTATTGTACTACCATCCTTACTATATGCTTGTGAAACATGGACCACTTATAAACGCCATCTCCAACTCCTCCAAAGATTCCATCAATGGTGTCTCCAAAAATTTTTACACATCACTTGGGAAGACAGGTGAACTAATATCAGTGTACTGGAAGAAGCAAAGATCACCAGTGTTGAAGCAATGATTCTTCAACATCAACTTCGTTGGACTGGTCATGTTGTGCGGATGCCTGATGACCGTCTTCCAAAGCAACTACTCTACTCCGAACTTAAAAATGGAAAGCGTAATGCTGGTGGTCAACAAAAGAGGTTTAAAGACTGTCCCAAGGCAAATCTTAAAATATGTAGTATAAACACCGATAACTGAGAAACACTGGCCTGTGAGTGCTTCAGTTGGAGAACAACCTTTACCAAAGGTGTCATGGGCTTTGAGGACACTCGAACTCAGGACGCAAGGGAGAAATGTGCTAAGAGCAAGGCATGCTTTGCAAATCCACACCGTGATCAACTCCTGCCCAGAAACCAATGTCCCCACTGTGTAAGGATGTGTAGATCCAGAATTGGCCTCCACAGTCACTTACGGTGACTTAACACATAAATCAAAGCAGGCAAGACCCATTTATTTTGCTTTTAAAACTTGTTATTAATTATCGTCATTTAATTCATTATTATTTATTGTCCTGCTTGTACTATCTTGCCATATGGATTATGAAAAATGTAATGCAATTTTAAATCTCCAGTTCTGCAAATCACGCCCGGTTATAGTTGCATCATTAGCAGCCTTTGAGAAATATCAAATCTCTTGGTGGGGGGTCAAATTTGCACGATGGTTTTAAATTAGACCTTTTGCCCATGGATCTGCAATAGCACTAATCAACACTCTAGCCCACATGTGATAGTCTGTGAAGTGAAGTGTCATGTGGATTTCATGGCTACCATGATCACTTTTTAATTGTTTCAATACTGATTCATTTTGTGCTGCTTCTCCCAAACAGCACTCTTAAAGCAGAACTGTTTGAAGCAAGAGGGGACATGCCAAGCTGGCCTGGTCTCCGTTTTGCACAGAAAAGGCACATATACCAGTATTTATACCACAATTTAACCAGAATCTACACACATTCTTACACCCCTCTATTCTTTATCCAGGCATTATCTTTTAAGGACACATTTAAAGCCAGGCAAAAATACTCACCACCACAAGTAAGGGTGGTGGTGGGGTGGCATGGGAAGAGAGGTGCGTGGCTGGGGAGTGGATGCTCAAGGGCCAGACAGAGAACACTTGACCTTTGGCCTCAGCTTTTATGAGCCAAGCTGAAATTCAGAAGAGAGCCGGGCTCAGTTTGCAACGGCTAAGGGGGTTACAGACTGGGGGAGTAGGGACTCATTTCTGTCTCCACCATTTTCAAAATTCTTCTCTACCAGATGTATTAGATATCCTTCTTTGTTCTACTGGCGATGTTCATCTCAAAGCGAGATGAACCAAGAAACCAACCCCCCCCCCAAAAAAATGCCACTGTGCTCCTTTCCTCCCAGACAGCAAAGTCCATCAGCTCTCAACCACCCTCTAAGTGGCAGAAGAAGATGGAAAGACAATAAATGCCCCAACCATTGATATGCATGCTCTCCCAGGCTCAGTTTGTATATATTTCAAATAAACAGATACTGCAAACCCAAATCTCTAGTATTCTTTCTCCCAAGTGACTTGGATTGTATCAGATTACATTGCCCTTGGTAGCCGATGAGGCAAGTGCTAAATGAGAGCAATATTTTATTTATTTATTTATTTATTTATTTACTTACTTACTTACTTACTTACTTACTAGCCATACATAAAACATTTAGATATTCAAATTGATGTCTCCATCTATTACAGACTAAAGACTCTACTGTGCCAAGGAGGCAGGAACAAGCTTGGCTTCCTAAAGTCTTTCCACACAGTCTTTTCAATCTCTAGGGGCAAGTTGGATGTCTGCATAATTTAAAACAGCCTCAGGACTACTTTGTACATTTGTAAAATTGATAGGCCATCTCTCCCTGACAGGAGATCTAAAGGCATCCATTCTCTCGCCCCTGGCCTATAAACTTCACAAGGATGGCACAGAGTCAATTATATGCTAGGCAAGAACTCTTCACTTGGTTCTTCCATGTGCTTCTACAGTGATGCAATTGTGATGTTGTACAGGGGCAAAACTTTGCCCTAAATAATCAATTTCAGATTTCCCCACCAAGAGGTCCAGGTTAGTGATGAAAAATCAATTTCAGAATGATTTCGCTTAATAATTTCTGCCGGAGAAAATGAGTTGCTCACCACACAAAGAAAGCAGACATGTGGAAACAGTAAAATAATCCAGTAAAACACAAGCTCCTAACTGAAGACTGGGAAAGTTGTAATTTTCATCATGGTTGCAGCCCTTGGCAAGTACCTATTAGCTTTTTGTGTAAATAGTTTAGTGGTGGAGCACATATTCTGCACACAAAAGGTCCAAAGTTCAGTCCTTGGCTTCTCCAGGTAGGCCACAGCAAGACCTATGGAGAACTGCAAAGAGTCTGCATAGAACAGGGATGGGGAACCAGTTTAAGCCTAGAGATACTGTTTCACCAAACACAGAATTGGGCCAGACTACTGCTTCTGCTGATTCAGAGCCAACACAGATCAAGGCTGGTGATTCAAAGTTCATTGAACCTGTAGCTGGTGCTTTGGAGTTTGCTAAACTTCAGCCAGGACCTTCACAGGTCCTGTCTTCTGAATGCATCTCACCAAGTGCTCCCTGTGCTATCACATCTGCTCAACAGCACAGGGAAGTTGCCAGGTGGGAGGCCACAGAACGGTGAACAGGTGCTTGTATGCAGGTCACAGAGTTAGCCCATTAAGAGCCACAGTCTTTAGCCCAAGAAGGTGGAACTTGGGAATGGAGGACTGCAGGAAGAGAGTTGCAAGACCTCAGATCATCGATGGCCTTTGTTGGAGCAAGTGGCTCACTTGGAGCTCTCCATGGTGCTGCAACCACCTGTCTTGTTTGCCCTGTGGGTACCTGGTGGAGATGCATCCGATCATTTGCGGCCCTACCGGTGTTGTTGGAGTCTTATCTTTAGTCAGCTCCAGCCAACATGGAAAATAGTCAGGGAAGGCACTATGTTGGCTATGCCTGACCTGCCACCCTATCCAATAATCAATTGCAATGCTCCCATGAGCACCTGGTTTCCTTTTTGAATAAGAAAGCAAAATAGAAATCTTTTAAAATAAATCAAAACAAACAATCAGTTCATTCTAATGGAATGAGCAGTTCCATGCATTCATTTATTTGCAGGCTCACAGTTGTTCTCTCCCTGGAAGTGAATGAGAATCTTAAGCGCCAGGAGTTGCCACTAGGGACTGTTTTCCTTTAAACCGCACCCACCCACTTACCTCAAAGATGATGTCACATGTAGAAAACATGGCTGGAAAGAAACAATTAAAGGGAGCTCCTTGTTGTTCCTTTTTAAGTGGGGTTCACCGGCACGCATGATCGGCACTGATAGCAAACCCTATTGACAGCAAGCCCTATTAAAGAGTTCCTCGTAGAGTGAAGGATCCAAGCCTACCAGCTGCATCCAGTTCCTCCCCCCTGTTATATGGGATTAGAACAGCAGAAATAAGCATTTTTAAAAGGGGAAAATTGTTTTCGAACAATATTTTCCTTGCTGCTGTCTCCCACTGGAAATAAAACAGATTTGAGTTGCTATCCCAGAAGAGCAGTGCTGGGGAATGTTGTGTCATAGTGAAAAATTAAGCCCTTGATCCTGTTCTTTTCCAACAAAACTCTTTTATTAGAATAAGCAAAAACATCATTCCAAAGATCCTTGTTTGCTGGAGACACCATCAACGAGACATTGCTGTAGTCCTATTTCAGGAGGAGGGGAATGCATTGGAATACTCTGCAGCTGACATATATTGTTCTGATGATTTGGCATATATTTCTTGTGCTTTAAAATCAGGGGGTGATTTGTGTAGTTTTCTTATGCTACTCCAGTTTGTACTTGGACACATCTGTCTTCTAGTTCTTGACAGTCATTATACATTCTTGAAGCACAATAATAATAAAAAGGCTTTGAAAACACTGATGAAACCTCCCGTCATTTAATACTTTAGGGCGGCGGCGGCGGCGGGGAATCGGCAAGGAAGTTCACCTGAACAAGTTTATCTGCTTTCCAACATTGGCTGAGTGTAAATGCAATATTTCCTAATCACAACCAGACTATCAATAATATCCCACTCCTCTCCCTAACTTCTTCCCATTTACACAGGCACTTGGAGATAACTATGATTCAAATTGCATATGTATCAATATTAATACTAACCGTAAAGGTAAATGTAAAGGTACCCCTGAACATTAGGTCCAGTTGCAGACGACTCTGTGGTTATGGCGCTCATCTCGCTCTATAGGCCGAGGGAGCTGGTGTTTGGTTTACCTTCCCGCCAGAGCGGTACCTATTTATCTACTTGTACTTGAGGTGCTTTCGAACTGCTAGGTGGGCAGAAGCTGGCACCGAGCAACGGGAGCTCACCCCGTCACGGGGATTCGAACCGCCAACCTTCTGATCGGCAAGCCCTAGGCTCTGTGGTTTAGTCTACAGCACCACCTTCAATACTAACCATAGCTGGAACCAAACCATATTTTGTGACTATGGTTAACTACGGGATTGCAAATTGGGCTAACAATAGTTAGCGCTAACATCGGTACAGAAAGAACACTAACCATAGTTTGCTTCAAAATTGAAAATGAGGGTAAATTACTATGTGAGATGGGGCAGGGCAGGGATGGGGAAAGAGCAGGGAGTAGTGAAAAAGCATGCATGATACTTCTAACTGATATAGCCATGGTTAAGTGGGATGCCTGCACTGGACCGCTCTAAATTTTCTACTTGTTGCATATTTCATCTCTCAAAGAGCAAAGCCTACCTGGTTCCAGGTACAACAAGCATCAGTTCCGTGTTGCACAAAGCTTTGGAAAATGGCTCCCTTGGATTTATATAGCCTCTTTCATGCCAACATTAAGCTCTTAATCCTTGACCTAAATGAGAAGATTTTTTTTTTCTCCTCCTCCCTATAAGCTTAATCCTCAGGCAAGCAGTAAATTCCAGCCATGGATACTGTAAGAATATTTTCCCCCTACGATTCTCATGATTTCCCCCCTATGATTCTCATCATTTCTCCTTAGACTGTAGCAGCATCTGTGCATATTTGTAAACCGCCTTTCCACGGTCAAGGCGGCTTGCGACATGAAAACAATTACATAATTACAAACATAACAAACGTAATCATTTGCAACAAAACATGAAATAGTACACAACCAAATCAAACTATTTCCACATAAATCCTAGTAAGATCTAAAATAAAGATACCAAAATAAATAAATAAATCAAAAACAAAACAGCAGCAGCAGCAACAACCACCTCCCAAGAAAACCCTCTAACAATACCCCAAGCCAAGAGTCTTTTCAGCAACCTCAGCCGTTGCAGCTGGAGTCAAGTCAGTCAGAGTCCTACCCTCCCAAGCCAGTTGGGGAAAAAAGGCCTGCAAGGCAGGGAGCAGGTCTTCCAGGACTCACAGTCAAGATCAGGCTGCGTAAGAGCTGGAGGCCTCTTAACTGTGACTTCGTCTTTTCGCTGCAAATGCATATCCACCATACCTAACAGCAAGGAAGTTTGCAAAAGGTGGATTCACCTCAAAAGGTGCAGTGATACTGTGCTTACTTCAGTTGCTTAGAACCTAATGCTTGCAAGGGCTTGCAGATTGCAGAGACTGCTTCCTTAAAGGCCATTTAGCTTATTTATTTAGATTTTTAAGTACGCTGCCAAGAGTGCCCATCCAAGCTTTGTGTGCTCTAGGCACCTGTTTAAAAATTTAAATGAAACAGCTCTCACTTGCTTTTAATTCATAATGGCGCAAAAGCAGAGTTGACAAATATAAAAGCCACACAAGTATTTTTCCACACTCAGGACCTCACAGGTCTCTGTTTTCTTTGAAATCTTATCATAACATGCTCTCTTTGTTGCAGAACCGTAGGCCTCTCATGCATGAACAGTGATGTCATAACTTCTCTGAGCATGGTTTTGGATTAAGGCCAGTATTCCTGCAGGCAATGGAAAGAAAACATTTCTCTCCCATCCATGTGTGTATACAAACTGCTTGCATGTTGGACGGATACCACATCCATGCCATACATTTAAAGCACTGTAATGCCCCTTTAAACAGCCATGGCACACAGATTTTTGGAAGCTGTAGTTTTTGAAGGGTACTGAGGATTGTTAGGAGACCTGTGTTCCCTTCACAGAGCTACAATTCACAGAGTTCCCTGTGAAGAGGGGTCAATTGTTAAACCACGCTGTAAACTGTAGCTGTAGGAGGCGATAAAGGCCCTAATAGCTCTTGGGAAGCGGGTGGCGCTGTGGGTTAAACCACAGAGCCTAGGGCTTGCCAATCAGAAGGTCGGGGTTTGGAATCCCCACGACAGGGTGAGCTCCCATTGTTCGGTCCCAGCTCCTGCCAACCTAGCAGTTCGAAAGCACGTTAAAGTGCGAGTAGATAAATAGGTACCACTACAGTGGGAAGGTAAATGGTGTTTCCATGTCCTGCTCTGGTTCACCAGAAGCGGCTTTGTCATGCTGGCCACATGAGCTGGAAGCCGGCTCCCTCGGCCAATAACGCGAGATGAGCGCCGCAACCCCAGAGTCGGTCACGACTGGACCTAATGGTCAGTGGTCTCTTTACCTTTAATAGCTGTCAGCACCCTTCACAAACAACAAAAATGTTTCCCGTCTTTCTCTCTAATTATGTGGGCATTTCTAAAATGTCATCTGGCCCTCACATTCTTCTGCTAATTTTTATTTTTTTAAATGCGCTACGTTTGGTTTCCATTTATGTCGGCAATCCAACCTTGCAGACGCTGTCAATGGGATACGCCATCATATTTAGTTATCTGAATGAAGCATGGTCCTGTAAAAGTAAAAAAGTAAAAAGTAAAAAAGAAAAGCAGCTGTCACCCTTTCATGTTATGGAAGATTTCATTTCCTGGTGTGTCAGAAAAGCAATCAAGCTTGACAATACACCCGTGGCTCTTGCTGGTTTAAGTGTTTGAAGCACAATAGTGCTGGGGAAAATAGGATAAATACTGCCGTTGGAGATGATGGGAGGAGGCTCAAATGGCAGTGCTTATCATTTTTATCAAATGCTTGAAACACCAGTAAAGGAAGCGCCAGTCCATCTTGCAACTAAGGATATGTTTTCTCCAATCTGAAGGCATTTTAGTGGCCATCACTAAACATCCAGTTTCGAGAGCTAAATCATTGTGGTACTAATAGCTAAGTTCCTAAATAAACTAAAGCAGGGACCCCGAAACTCGCCCCCCCCCAGCTGTTTTGGGACTACAACTCCCATCATCCCTAGCTAATAGGATCAGTGGTCAGGGATGATGGGAATTGTAGTCCCAAAACAGCTGGAGGGCTGAGTTTTGGGATGCCTGAACTAAAGTGTACCCAGAAAATGTTTGCTGCTATTCCCCCTCCCCAGGCTCATGCTTTGGAGCTGTGTGCCACTGATGCTTCAATAGTTGACAATGACTGCCATCAATTCAGTTTCGTGATTCTGGACAGCCAATCAGCTATCACAAAGCAAACAGAATACTATTATGCTGTGATGAAATCTAAGGGATCTGGGAGTTTAAGGTGGAGTGGGATTTGGGGAAAGATATGAAAGGACATTGGGATGCGGGTGGCGCTGTGGTCTAAACCACAGAGCCTAGGGCTTGCCGATCAGAAGGTCGGTGGTTCGAATCCCTGTGACGGGGTGAGCTCCTGTTGCTCGGTCCCAGCTCCTGCCAACCTAGCAGTTTGAAAGCACGTCAAAGTGCAAGTAGATAAATAGGTACCACTCCGGTGGGAAGGTAAACGGCGTTTCCGTGCGCTGCTCTGGTTCGCCAGAAGTGGCTTTGTCATGCTGGCCACATGACCCGGAAGCTGTCTGCGGACAAACGCCGGCTCCCTCGGTCAGTAAAGCGAGATGAGTGCCGCAACCCCAGAGTCGTCCGCGACTGGACTTAATGGTCAGGGGTCCCTTTACCTTTATGAAAGAACACCTGCTTTGCAGGCAGAAGACCCCAGGTTCCATCTGCAGGTAGGGGATGGAAGAGAGCCCTGCCTGAAACCCTGGAGAACTGCTTCTAATACTGTGCTTAGATGGCCTGGCTCAGTTTTAGGGATCTCCCTATGAATTCTGTTCCATCAAAGTGGGCATTTCAAAAAGAAAAACAAGTTCAGCACAGCCTAGGTTTATTTTATTCCTCTGAAATGGAATAGCAAGCAGATCTCGCTGATCTGAACCATGAGAAGGAAAAGGAAAGCCCATCCCTTCCACTGTTCCACTACTGCCTCTTACACTAATGGGGTTGGGGACATCAAGATGAGGGTGGGGTACCCAGAGGGCACCTTGCACGCACAGGGTCCCCTCAAACCTGGTGCTGGCTCTGCCTATGATGACCTCTGTGCTTAGAGAGACTGCTGTTTCTATGTTATAATTATTCACTGTGTCTGCTGCTTCAACATATAGTGTAATGATATGCTTCGTTGTCTGCAAGAGTTAACTATTTGTATTCTGCACAGCCAACTATTTTATCCTTCTTTTAAGGAAATGTCAAAATAAAACTAAATTCATTCCTCATACTCATCTGCACAGTGCTTCTGTTTCAGTTATATTTGTGGTTCTCAGCATCTGTGCCATACATCATATGCATGATAGTTTACGGAACTCCTTTCTGCCCAGTAAACCTGTCCTAATCATGTGGAATAGTTTGATTTCTTTTTAACTTCATCATCCGATGAATCAGGCCAAGGCTGCAATGCTAAACATGCTGACATGTGTGTAAGCTCCAGTGAACATAGATGGATTTACTTCTACGTAAATGTGCATAGGATTGCACTGTTAGACAACTTCTTTAACCACAGAGATATTAAACATGCAAATTAAAGACAACCTGACATTTGGCACTCCCTGTGTCAAACACCAGCAATAAAACTCTTTCTATTTGTTCCTCCTTTTTTCCTCCTTTGTGTGTAAGCCAGAAAGAGCTTTTTCTTTCCCAGAGGTTCTCTCTTTTTCCAGGATTTGACTCTGAGAAAGATCTGTTTACCTAATATTAAAAGCTGTCTAAATATTGGCAGCTAAGTCTCTTAATACTGGTTGTCGGAGCTCTTGGGATGGTTTAGAGTACTGTACTCATTTCCTCAGGAAACCAAGAAGTTTCCAGTCCGGCTTCGGTGAGGAAACTGAAAATGGTTTGTTGTTGTTGTTGGTTGTTGTTGTTTTCTAGAAAAAGAGGTGCTGGAACTCACAATGACTGCCTCCCTTGGTCACTTATAATGACAATGGCACCTACCCGAGAGGCTGAAAAAAAGCCCTGATGATTATTATTAAAATTTCTATACTGCCTTTCACCTGAGGCTCACGGTGCAGTTTCCAATATAAAAACCACAAAAATACATAATATAGTAACAAACAAAAACAATACCCCTCACAGTTTAAAAAGGCCATGGGTTGTTTAATTAGCCAAAGGCTTGGGAGAAGAGGAATTCTAAAGGAGAAGGAGTTCGGGTCAAGGAGCTAAAAAGGGAGTAAATTAGGTTATGGACTGAGAGTGAGGAATCTGAAGGAAGGAGGGGTGAAAAATGAAGGTCTTCTTTTTGCTTCAACTTTTCCAAGTTTTTCCAAATGTTGGCCAGGTTTGAACCTGCTCAAGCTCATAAAAGGTAATGAGATGGTGGCCCGAGGTGTAATTGGTTGACTATTATGCAGTTTCTTGAAAACATTTCTCATTAACAGTTATCGTCCTATAAGAATTGGACTTTCCAGTTCTTCAAATCAATCACTCCTTCTATGGCTCCTCACTTCCCTTTTGGCACAACCTGATAGAGCACACTCAGCGAAAGCTTTGTTGGTGCACTGAACACAGTTTTGAAAGGTACTGCTTCTCAGCTTGGTGCATGGTTGAGAGAGGAGTTTAAGAACTAAATTGCACGTTCTGGCACACTGCTAAAGCTCTTTACATCCCCCTCACAATTTCTTAAAAATACGTGACGATCTCTAGGATTTCATTCCGATCAGCATACACAATAGCAAAGGAAGAACAGGCTGTTTATCCAGTGTATACAGCTTGTGTGGCAACTGAACACAAACAGTTCTATCTTTCACACATACTGAGATGAAGTTAGTCATGTGCCTCTTAACCCTAGGTATGTTTACAGTACTTCTAAGTAAGTCCCATTGTATTCAGTGGGGCTTGAGCATGGGATAGGATTCCACCCTTAGTTTGCATTCTCATTAAACCACAGACGCTACTAGGGGTGGGCCTATGGAGTCCAAAACCCTTTTCTAAGTGCTCTAAGTGTGTGTTTCTGAGTGAATAACTTCAGGGAAAATTCAATTGGTGTGGGTGGAAGGGTGGTTTTCCTGGTTACAGAGCCTCCAAGTTTCCGTATTTTCCAGGGACATCCCTGATTTAGAGAAGCCACCCCAGTTTCTGATTTGATCTTGGAATGTCCCGCTTTTCCTTAGGATGTCCCTATTTTCATTGGAGAAACATTGGAGGGTATGGAGTTATCTGACCCCCGAGCTGTCTAAAGGCAATCCTGTATAGAATGTTTAATTATGTTTTTCCATATGTTGGAAGCTGGCCAGAGTGCTGGGGCAACCCTACAAGATGTGTGGGGTATCAGTAGTAAAATTATCATTATGGAATACGACGCCCCTGTTTTCATTGGAGAAATCTTGGTGGGCATGTGGTTACTGGGTGGGATATTAATTTGGGGGATTAAATTAATTAATTTCAGATTACTTGATCTAGATATGATTTGGGAGGGGTAATGAATGCCTAATTTTGCTCTAAATTGGTGAATGTATATTGAGAACAACTTAGGAAATCCTCTATGTGTGTGTGTGTGTGTGGTGGACCTCAGGCCCAAGAGCTAAATGCAGCCCTCAGAGTGTCTATCTGGCCCCCAGAATTCTCTCTAGTCCCCCCCCCACTTCCAGCCACAACCCCTAGAGCCCCTGTGTGTCAGTGTGTGTACAAACTAGCCTGGTGTACTGAGGTAAGAATCCACTCATTTTTGCTTCTGGCTCTGCCCACCTTTGGCATATTGCAACTGGAAGATTGTCCAGAAACTAAATTGGTCCTGAAATGGAAATAAATTCCCACTCCTGAGGTACATTCTGAAATGACCTTGGCAATGAAAACCAGACAGTCGCTTGAAAGTGAAGATTATGAAGGAAGGGAATGACACTGAGAGTTGAGGGCAAGTACAAGAAGGGGGCAGTACTCCGAAAAAGAAAAAGTAAGAAAATGCCAGCTATATTGACATTGCTCTGGATGCTGATAGTTGTGATTTTCTAGTCTTAAAATAAGTTGTCCTTAATTAGGAGGAATTCTGACCTGTATATGCAATAAACAAAGGCCAGCAAAAGTCCTTACACAATTTATCTGTCCTACCAGTCTCTGCATTGTGAATAGGGCAGGTCTTCCTACCAAATTTGAAGGATGACTAGGCCATACAAAAATTGTCAATAGGCACACTGTGAGAAGCAAACATTTGAAAAAATCAGAGTAAACAGCCATTATTGATCTTTGTAACATGTGTGAGATGCTTGTTGCCATACCTACGCTTGCTTGCTTAATAGGTATGTCTGATAATAGGACACTTGATCGATTACACTGTAAAACAACCTTTGATCTTTTCTTTTAATTGCCATGGTTAATTTATCTGACCTAGGTTTGAATACACAGATGTAGTTCCTCTGTGTCTCTAGGTTTTTTTTAATACTCAAAAAGTACTGTATAGTTAATCAGAATTAAAGTTGGTTGAACTGTTTGTCTTGACATTTCCCAACACAAGACAGAGACACGGCTATAAAAATATTTTCCAGTGTGCTTTTAAAGTCTTTCATGTGGGTTAAACCACAGAGCCTAGGGCTTGCCGATCAGAAGGTCAGCGGTTCGAATCCCTGTGACGGGGTGAGCTCCCGTTGCTTGGTCCCAGCTCCTGCCAACCTAGCAGTTTGAAAGCACGTCAAAGTGGAAGTAGATAAATAGGTACCGCTCCAAGCAGGAAGGTAAACGGCATTACCATGTGCTGCTCTGGTTCGCCAGAAGCGGCTTTGTCATGCTGGCCACATGACCTGGAAGCTGTACGCCGGCTCCCTCGGCCAATAACGCGAGATGAGTGCCGCAACCCCAGAGTCGGTCACGGGTCCCAATGGTCAGGGGTCCCTTTACCTTATACAGCATTTCATTGTGCTGAAAGTTCAGATCTGCACATGTCTTAAATTGTTGTCCGTGTCCGCAGCTGCAACCTACACATCTTAGCTACGGAGGAGTCTACGTGTCGGTTTAAGTTTCTCCCAGTTTCTCATTTCCTCAGTTTTAAATCAAATCTCTAGACTTTACTTTAATTTTGAAAAAATAAATGCACCCTGGGATATCTACATATTCAAAGTGCATCTTCTTGCCATTACCTTTCCCAGTGACCAATTAGTCCAGCATGAGGTTGGAGCTAGACTGAAGCAAGTGGAAACAGCAACCATGAAAGCCAATATTCCCATTCTGAGCCTGGAAAAAGATAGAGCTGGCAAGTGTGAGCTTTTCTTACTAGCTCTGACATTTGTGAAACACTTTATAATTTATAATGGGGCTTTATAATCGGCAAAATAAGAAGTAAATCTCACAATCTAGACAGAAACGTTTATAGTTTACTCTGGATTTATGAACTGTACCTTGACATTAAAATAATAATGATGACGGGAGACAATATTCCGAGGGCTTCTATGTTGTCCTAATTTTGATCCCTGGAAGTTTATAAGGCACAGGATTACACTAATGTGGCCGAAGTTCTTCCCCATTATCGTAGCAGTAAAAGTGGTGCAATTAGCAAACCTGGAGGAAACCTGCTTTTTCTTAGCTATTGAAGACAGTATGACATTCTCACGTCTGGATTAACAATGGCAGCAAGAGCCCCAATAAAGCCCGCCACAGTCGTGTCTGTTTCTGTTTGCTCCTGTCTGATGGAGTGTTTCCAATTCCTCCCAGTGAAAGATCACCAAATCCATGTTTTCCCATAACTATGGAGAGAAAAAATAGTGTTATGCACATTGCTGGTAGCCTGCCCTGAAGGAAGACCTTAACAGGGCCTGTAGCTTAGCAGGATTCACGAATTAAGCCGGGGGCATTTTCTGAATCGGACTCTCTGGGCAGATGCACACTAGACATTTAAAGTACATCCAACACTCATTGAAAGTGCAGGCCTTTCCTCAAAGAATCAGGGGAACCCTGAGTTTGTTAAGAGTACTGGGGATGGTAAATCTGTGAGGGGAAAAAACTACAGTTCATTTTTTGGGTGGGGAGGGAGTTATGTTCTTTAAATGTGTGTTGAAAGCACTTTAAAATGTATGTTGCAGGTCAGTCTGAGATTTTTCCATAGGTGCTTTTTTTGTCATTCCCCTCTATTCAAAACTCATTGTCGCCTCTTATTCTAAAATCCCCAGTTCAGCAAGAACTGGAAAAAAGAATGCTTTTGCATTCATGGCTTTTTTATAAAGCACTGGCAGATGCCAAGTTTGATGGTGTTTGTGTAAAGGGGCGCTACATTTGATTTCTTCTCTGAATTCTTCTCTGAAATTTACGAAAGACACCAGAATTAAAACTTGTGTCCCTCCCCCCTGCATGCGTTATATCAAGGGTGGGAGTGTGTTGACTCACTGTCCAAGCTGCTTTTAAACATCTGTATTTCAAACAAGAGGCGATGTGGCTTATTTGTTCTCACTCAGATCTACCCAGCACAAAACAGTAAAGCTACGGCTCCTCCTCTTGAACAAGGTAATGGAAAAAATGATGTAGCAATTCTAGTGAACAAATATGTGCCCTACGACCTTAATCCCTGGGAGGGGGGGGGGTTATCTACCACTCAGAGTCGGACAAAAATAGTAAAACCTTTACATTGCTGAAGGATAACTGCACTCAGTAGCTAACGAGCTAAATCCTGATAATATCAGGGGATTGGATAGTTGATTTAGGAAATGAAATTTTTTATTTTTATTTATTTTAAAAAAGAGCATTTATCCAGATGAGTACTAGGGCCTGGGAGTTGACTAGAGATATATTAGGTCCGTACACCACCTCCACTTAAATCCTAGATGCCAAACCAAACCAGGCTGATTTGGGTCAACCCTGGATTCGGCTGAAATGAGTTGAGCCAGCCTCAGATTGGTCCAGGCTGGAAGAGAGTGAGCCAGGGCTGTCCGTGTGTGTGTGTGTGTGTGTGTGTGTGTGTGTGTGTGTCTGGAGCAACAAGGAGGTGGAGAGGAGATGCAAGCAGGCATCCTCCTCCTCCTCCTCCCTAGGGCTTCCTGGTTGCATGTTTACTCAGGGTTTTAAACCCTCACATGTACAGTAACTCAATAAAAGTAAGTTTGTGAAATCAGAATTCAGTTAAAATGCCTGCTTGAATAGTTTACAGTTTGTTGCAGGTCCTGAGAGCCATTAGGAGGCTCTTAGTTCCCTCAGACAATGAGAGTTACCAGAGTGGTCTTAACAATTCATCTCTCTTCCCAGGGAACTCTGGGAATTGTAGCTCTGTGAGGGGAATAGATGTCTCCTAACAACTCTCAGCACCCTTAACAAACTACACTTCCCAGAAATCTTTGGGTGAAGCCACAACTGTTTAAAGTCAGGCATAGGCAAACTCGGCCCTCCAGATATTTTGGGACCACAACCCCCATCACCCCTAGCTAACAGGACCAGTGGTCAGGGATGATGGGAGTTGTAGTCCCAAAACATCTGGAGGGCTGAGTTTGAGGAAGCCTGCTTTAAAGTGGTACAAAATTGCTGTCAATGTATAGTGATTTGGCTTTATGATGTTATGCGATAAGTCAAACTACATTGACTAAGTGGTATCATCTATTTAGAGTGAGGGAAATGTTGGAGAAATTGTTGCCTTTTCATTTTACTTTCTTTTTTTAAAAAAAGTGTTAAGTTTGAAAACTTAAAACTGAGAAGTATTCAGAAGTCTCCTTGGAAAAAGAACATTCAGTGACAATTAAGTGGCCTATTTTTTATCTCTTTCCCCACAGGTAATAAAACTTTCCAGTCTTACCTTTATAGTTTCTTTTAGCCGATAATGGAAACCTTTGAGAGGGACAATTAAAAGTTCATCAATGCCCTTCCTATACAGTAGTAACTTTTTCTGCTCAGGGGAACAAAGTGCAATTTTATTTTCTATCTAGCTTGTTAAAATGTGGCATAAAGGGATGAAGAGTTGTGGCTTCACTCAAAGATTTCTGGGAAGTGTAGTTTGTTAAGGGTGCTGAGAGTATGAAGAGAATAGCAGAATTTAGCATAGCCACTGTTTTGCGCTTGTTTCCAACTGGTAGAACTCAAGAGTGCTAGGAAAAAACAAAGTGGGTTCCCGTTCTTTCAAAGTTATAGTTCATTCTGTCCAAAAAGTTCATTTTATAACATGAACTAGTTCAGTCCAAGTTCATCAAAATGAACTTTTTAGTTCATAAAAAGTTCATCCTCTGCCATTTTTTCATAATGTTACAAGTTGCTGTGCTGAAGAATAGGGTCCAAAGGCCACACACAAGTAGCAAGCTGTTTGTCTGACAGACAGACTGTTATCACTTAAAGCTTTCTTGATAATTGTATTTCCATACAAGGAAAACCTACAGTGTTTAATTTTTGCCTGCCACACAGCTGTTAAAGGCACAAGGCATAATTCACGTTCTTCCTGTGCCTGTTCCTGTTGAAAATGGGAGGATCTCTTCAGTAGGGAAGATGCAGGAATCGCCTCACATTCCTTCCTTCTGACTGCTTACCCACAGTGACTAAATGACCTTAGCAACAGCAATGACTCTGTATCTGCCTAATAAGCCTTAGAACATTTGGCTATCTAATTTAATTTAAACACGTCTTATTTATTTGTTATTTATTTATTTTCAAAAATGGAAAGCTAAGAGTGTGGTGTGAGAAGAGAGAAGGAATGAACATCAAGCTGAACTAGAAATTATTGAATGAACTTAATTCACCTTTAGTTCATTTATAATTATGGTAACTACTTCCAGGTGCAGTTCAATGGAACTAGTTGATTTCAAGCACCGGTAGATCTTCCTGTAAATGTTAAGTCTTGCAATGATAGGACTCATTCCTAAGTCACATTTCTATGCACATTCTCACCATTTGGTAAGTATCTCATTAGTAAGCTCTCATAAATGTTCCGCTTTTCCACAAGGGGCATTTCATTTGCCCTTTTCCTCCTTAGAGAAATGTGTGCTTGCAGACAGCATAAAGCATTCATATGCAAATTATCTTTTTTGCAGGTGTATGAATACAGAACGGTTTGATGCCCCTCTTTCTGAAAATAGTCACAATGCCATATAATTGAAATGCATGCCTCCTCCGCAAAGTTGTTCTTTTGGTTTTTACAGACACCAAGTTACTACAACTGGCATGTATGAAGAGGAGGAACTGCCCCACAAAAACACATTGATTCACCAAATGGGCTGAAAAGGCCTCTAGTATATAAGAGAGCAGTCTACGGCTGCAACCCTAACCATGTCTACTAACAAGTAAATCATTTTTAATTCAGTGGGGTTCACACCAAGGTAAGTGGGGGGATGATTGCTCCCAAAGTAGGTAGTAGGTACTGCCCAAGAAAAGAATATCCTCCGAAATAAGGAGTGAGTGCAAAGAGGTACTCACAGAACCTAGAACCTAGAAAGAACATTGCAAGCTACCTTGCTCTGAGTCAGGCCATTGGTCCATCTCAGTATTGTCTACACCAGGCATGGCCAAACTTGGCCCTCCAGATGTTTTAGGACTACAACTCCCATCAACCCTAGCTAACAGGGCCAGTGGTCAGGGATGATGGGAATTGTAGTCCCAAAACATCTGGAGGGCCAAGTTTGGCCATGCCTGGTCTACACTCATTAGTGGCATCTCTCCTCTTCAGGCAGGAGTTTTTACCAGCCCTACCTGGAGATGCCGGGGATTCAACTTGGGACCTTTTGCATGCAAGGCAGATACTCTACCTCTAAGCTATAGCCCTTCACACCAAAGAAACAGAAACCAAGGACAAATCACATTTAACACTATGGCTGCCCAATCTGGGATGTGGATTTTTTCCCTCCAAAAAAGGAAGTTTACCACTGTCTTGAAACCCACCCTTGAACTGTGTGCCCTGCCAACATTTGTTGCCTGCCTGGTCCACTTTCCTTCTTTTCGATAGCCCTGTTCCTCTGGGTCAGCCTTTCTTTGTTGAGATGGGAAAATAAGAGCGTTTTGTTTCGACGTTGCTCCCCCGCCCCATACTTTTGCTATTACACAATATATTTTACTTGTGTCAGAAGGAGCCCTATGCAAAACGAACTTTGGCTGGGCTAAAAATAACTCCTGACATTATCTCCCACAGTCAAAGGAACAACAGTTTCTGGCCTCTGTGTTGAATCACATTTTTTCTGCTGTAGTTTATTCCTATCAGAAATGTCACTGCTTTTTAATAATGCAAGTCCTTAGGGTCAAGCTCCCTTTTACGTTGCAAATTAATGCATTTGAAGGGACTCCGTAACGGATTGGCGCACCCTGTAAGGGAAGGGAACCAAGCATAATTGAAAGACTCAATGTGGATTTACAAAACTCCGAGGTCCTCTCTTGTTGTTTATAAAGGTCAGTGGTACCACCAGGGCAGGACATTTGTGGCAAAATCAAGGGTTCCACTGAGCACAGGGGCCTCCCAAACGCAGAAAGGCTGGCTCTTGTCACATGCTCAGGCATTATTTATTGTACTACTTTTATGAGCTGCCATGTGAAACAATTCCTCTTGGTACCATACAAATAAAAAGAGAATAAAACCATAACTATACAACAGATAAAACCACTGCAAACTTAAGAGGCAACCGAGGGGGGCTGGGAACAAATATTAAACCAGCACAATAAAATGCCACACACAATACACATGCTGAATACCAATCACTGGATCACCCAGGCGATCAACTCATGAAGAAGCTGGCCTGCCTCATATGTTAACACTTGCTGGATCCAGAGGTAAGAGGGATCTCACATACAGCCTACTTCCTCTCCTCGCCAAACACATAACAATATATTTCCAAAACGAAGCACACGAATGCTAACTTTGACACTAATCAGTAAATATTTACCAGCTGTCTTAATGTTTGGTTTGTGCAAAAATCCAGTACATCACCATGAGTCAAACAAACAAAACCAAATCTATTTTACAATTTGATACCTTTAAACAAAAGAGGTATTCTAAGGTCTGTGGGTGGGAACTGAGTCAGTGCATGAGAAAGCAGAAAGGCTGGTTGGGTTTGTAGATAGAAATTTAATAGACTTTCCTCATTTTAGTATTTACTCAGTCAAAGGTGCAATCTTTCCATCACATGTTAACTCCCATTCTTCGGGCAACGGCTCACGGTTAATCTTTTTTCTTCTTTTTTTTTTCACTTATGAATGGAAAGATACTTGGTGAAAAAGATAGCTGTAGCACTTCCTTATCTAGGAATGAACTTCAGCTGAGTTTGTTTTGGATGTCAGCCACATTGCTGGCTAAACAGCTTTCTTTATAAATCTGATCAGAATACGAAAGTTGAACTGCAAGATAAAAATGCCAGGTCTGAAAGTCAAAGAGCTTGTGCTCCAGCTCTGTGCAAATTCCACTGAAATGCATGGAGCCTGCGAAGGGTAGAGGACTGAACCCAAATGCATATAATCCGCCGTTAAATCATTTCAAGCCATTAACTCAAACAAGTCATTCGCCTCCCCCCACCCCAAACCGCTTTGCTCAGAGACTTACTTGGAATCCATCAGAAACTAACAGACTGGAAAGAGTATTAGCACAGTCCCAGTAGATGAATAATGCATTCTTTTTGACAGTTTTCCTGTTTGGCCTTCACGGTTATACTTTTTCTTCAAAGTTTCGGAGAGACCGTTGAATAACTGCCTGCTTAAGTGATGTTGGCTGACAATTTTTTTCACTTTTGTTTGAACAATTAGGGGGCACTGCTTTTAATTCTCAAAGAGAATGATGAGTAAGACTTACAAATACACAGCCTTGGATATATCAAAGCCACAGCTACAATAGTCACGCATGTTCTGGCCTGTGAAGAAAGAAGAACCCATCAACTTCCTTAAGCAGTTAGATGAGGATGGGCATTCATCTTCTATGAATCCTTTTTAAGTAGATAGGTCCTGTATCAAGGTTTGGAAACTTGTGGCCCTCCAGTTTTCATTGAACTCCAACTCCTGTTTACCCCAACCAGCATAGCCCATAACCTTGGCTCATAGGTACAGCATCCACTTTTCAAGCAGAAGGTCCCAGGTTCATTGCCCGGCATGTCTGGGTAGGAATGGAAATGTCTCCTATCCAAAAACCTAGAGAGGCACTGCAGGTCGGCATAAACAATATTGGGCTAGATGGACCAATTGATGGTCTGACTCAGTGCAAAGCAGCTTCCTCTCTTCCTATGTACCAAGGATGGTGGATGTCCACCAATATCTTCCCCATCCCTGTCCTATATTTTTGTGCTCCATATACAGATTTGAATGCTTTGTGAACCATATTCCCAAAATATAAAACCAGGGCGTAACTTGAACTGCTGCTCAAGTTCACCACACAGATTGGAACTGGAGCCTGTTTGTTTGCTTTGCGTTTTTTATACCAGGGCCCGTGATGTGATTATTTTCTTCATGGGATGTGTAAAGTGCCCTTTTCACATCACTGTGGAGCCACACCCAGCCCTGCATAAGGAGAGAGGTTTTTGGGACAGATGACCTGCTTTTCTGACAGACTTTAGCCTTGCATCTCTAATCTAAAATTATGCACTGCTTATACCGGTACTCGCTGATAACAGCAGTGGCGAAACTTAAAATTCAGATGTGAATTTAGACTAATTCATTTTTTAAAAAGATATCTAAAGCAATTGCTTCTTCCACACAGAAGTACAGCTAGGGCTGAACCTAGAGGCCATTGTCTGGGCCTCCAGAACCCAGAAAACCTCATGACAACCACCAAATAACCACTCACGGGGAAGACAGCTGTGTGTGTACAACATGGTTGCAAATGCCCATTTCATTATTTTTACTTTTAGAACACATTTTTCTTTTCTACAATGAAATATTGCTTATCCCCAAATAAATGCATTGAGCAGCAGAGCAGCAGAAGCAAACCCCACCTTATTCTTGCAAGTTCTCGTGATGTTTCTATGATTTAAATAAGCTTAAAATGCAAAACCGCACATGCTCAGAGCATTCCCCCTTTTAATCAGGGTTGGGTTTGTTTCTTGCTCAAACACAGGGTGGGGAAGCCCTTTGGCCCAGTGGGCCAGATCTTTCTCCCCACCCCACCCTCAACTACTACAGGTGTGTTGAATCATTCACCTGTCAGTCCTCTGGCATCCGGACATCAGGTGACTGCCAGTCAAAGATGGTCCATGGAAGCAGGGCAAGATAGTGCCTTCAAAGCACCATGCAAGAATTGCCAGTGCTGCTAATCAGCATGCTAGAACTCTCTGCCTATCATCTGATAGGTGGTGAGTACAAGCCTGTTTTCTGCAGGAATCAGCTGCACGCTTGAGTTCCCCACAAGGGACCCGCTCGTGTAGCTGAACCTGCCTGATGAGGAGTCCTGGTCGGCCAAATCTGGACCACAGGTGAAAGGTTTCCAACCTGTACTCAGAAATCTAGAAGTAGTTGTAAAATGGGATGCTGTGGGCGGGTGGGGAAAATAAAAATGTGGTTCACAATTAAAGTAATACACATAGATCTCTAAAGCTCCCCACCACCACCCTAAGACCATTAAGTCCAGGGTTTCTAATTACCTAGCTTCACTACTGCTTCCAAATTATAAGGCTGGTTCATTTAAGGCCAATTCATTGCTTTCTTCTCTCAAAGGAATGCTTTTAATAGCCTGAGCAAATTGAAATATGAATTATACAATTATAATTAGAACGGCCTATTCTTGATGAAAATTGATTCCATGTATTAAGGGCCTGCTGAAGTTCTACTTTGTCCCTGTGTCAAGTGTTTTGCAAATGTTTGAGATTCTTACAAAGAAGGACTTGAGTGGGGAAATTACTTTAGAAGGGCTGGGTAAAAAAAGCCAAACAAGTTTAGGGACAAAGGAAGCTGCCCTGTACCAAATCAAGATTGCTGGTCCAGCTAGCTCAGGACTAGTCCTGAGAATTGATAAGTATGGGGAAACCTGGGCCCTCCAGGTGTTGCTGATCTACAGCTCCTAAAATCCTTGTAGTTCAGCAACATCTGGAGGGGCAAAGGTTCTCCACACCTAGTCTACAGTAACGGTGGCTCTTCAGGGTTTCAGGCAGGGATATCTCCCAGATCTACCTAGAGACCCCAGAGACTGAACCTGGGGCCTTTAGTATGCAAGGTATGTTCTCTACTACCACTGAGCCACATCCCTTCCCTAAATTATTCTATTCAGATTGATAGGATTTAAACTCCACGGCTATGCACGAAAGCCCTACTGAGTTCAATAGCATTCAGGCACACCTGTACACTTCTGATTTGCTCTTAATTCACTTCAAATTTATGGTGGTCACACCCAGATGGAAGGGCTCTGTTACCCAAGGTGCTTTCTCTTTTCATTTCAATGGAGGGAAATGGTCTGCACATATATTATTACCAGTATTTATTAAATTTGCATAGCACCTTATACCCTTAGATCTCACGACATAAAATTAAAATACAGTGGTACCTCGACTTACTAAGGCGATCCGTTCTGCAGTGCTCTTCGTAAGTTGAAACCTTCGTATGTTGAAGTGTCCATTTAGCGCATGCGTGAAGCACAATTTTGCGCTTCTGTGCATGCGCAGACAGCATGCACCGCTTCTGCGCAGGCGCAGAACGCGCACAAAGCGAAAATACTTCCGGGTTTGCCGACTTCGTAAGTCGAAACCTTCAGAAGTCGAGGCATTCGGAAGTCGAGGTACCACTGTATGAAGAACACAAAATACACAATGGAAACAAAAACAAAGACAACCCAATAATCCCCTCCCCTTCCACAACACATTTTAAAAGGGCATTAGATGTCAACCAACCAAAGGCCTGGTTAAAGAGGAACACATTCACCTGGTGCCTAAAGGTATGCAATGAAGACTCCGGCCAAGCCTCCCTGGGGAGAGCATTCCACATATATACCACAAATATTTGATTTCCCCCCCCCAATTCCCTCCATGATAATGAAAGGGAACAGCCTGTCCACCATGCATTTTTGGATAGGGGAAAAAGTTCATGAGGGCTTCCTGGAGGAGGACAGTAGAACTGGGAACTCTCAACCTTTGCCACTGAGCAGGCTGCATCTTCCACGTTGTTATACGATACAAAGATATTTATATTTCTGTCAAAATGAATGCAGAAAATTATGTGCATGTCAAATGCCACTCACGGTGAAGTCAAGAGGATGTTGGCATTTTCCAGCAAAAGCATTGCCAGATGGTTGAGGGGGAGAAAGGAATCTAATCCATCTTCCATATCTACAGCGTGTTAATGTCATCTTGCGCTCACTCAGCTGTTACCCTCTCAAATCTTTTCCTGTTTGCCTTCTTCTCCTTCCAACAGTATGTCTTGGCCAGGAAGGATGGCAAGATTTCGTAAAAGTCAATTTGCACGTTTTGGCACCCGGCACTTGCCTTCTGACGAGCGAGTGTCAACAAGAAAGCATTCTTAGGGCTGAAGTATATGGAAGTCAGAACACAAGATGGTAGGCAGAGCCCTGCTGGAACATCTAGTCCCGCATCCTCTTCTCTCAGTGGCCAACCAGATGCCTGTGGGAAGCCTGAAAGCAGGACACAAGCACAACAGCAGAGGTGGAACACAGCCATTGTGGCTAGTAGCCATGAAATGGTCCAATCCTCTTTTAAAGCCATCCAAGTTTGTGGCCATCACTATATCTCATGGGAGAAAATTCTATAGTTTAATTATGCACTATAAAGAAGTACTTTCTTTTGTCATTGGAGGACCTTGGATCCCAGTATTTTGAGAGAGGGGGATAAAAACTTCTTCCTGCCCACTTTCTCCATAGCATGCGGTGTTAGTTTTAGACACTGCCATCAAGTCCCTCCTCACTCAACTTTTCTCTAAACTGAAAAGCCCCAAGTAGGCAACACTTTCACCATAATAAGCCTTGATGGAGGCTTTTTATCAGAATGGAGTATTTCTGAGTGGTTCCAATATCATTTTAAACTTGGAGAGGGGTATGTCAAGGACAGGCTTAGAGCAACTTGCAAGCTGTTGACCCTGAAAGCAGAGACATGCAAAAAGCATCAGGAGTTCTGCTTTCTTTCAATAGGGATGTTCAAACTATGCTTGTTTCCAGATGTTGTGATCTTTATATATATATATATATTTTGGAACAGCAGAGGAATCCTTTGAGATCTACTTAGACTATTCACTGCAGTTGCATTTGGAGAACAGTTCGAAGAAAGGTTTAAAACAACCAAACAAGAGAGAGGGGAAGAAAGGACAATCTATGAAGGAGCAACTGAATCATAGAGTTGGAAGAGACCTAGTCCAAACCCCTGCAATGCAGGAAACCTGCCCACAGCAGTCTCTGGGTGGGCTCGAAGCATGTGGCAATGATGTTATCACATTACAAAGTAGAGAGTGAATGAATACCAAATCCAATCAAATGAATCCTAGATCCAATCAGAGCCCACTTTGACTTTCAATGTGGCTTGTAAAAGGACAAAACCGTATCAGATGCAATCTGAAGACGAGCAAAGCAAGTCTAAGTGGAGTCCAATGGTCTAACGGGAAAAGCTCCTTTCCGCCAACAGAGCTGCACTTCTGCCCAGTCCTAACCACCCTCAACTGGTCATTGGCAAGGGTTAGGCTTGCTCTGCTTGTGACCTTCCCAAAGCACCCTATAACAGAATGGTGGTGTATATATTTTGAAGCACCAAGGCTCTTAAATTCCAGACAAGAGTCTTCAAAGATGGAATAAGAACCATTCACAGAGGTTGGGTAAGACAGTAGAATAAACAATAGCACTCCCAGACAGGAAATCCACTTATAGACCATTATGTATGCTTGATAGGATTCTGCAGTGGCCAGAGAACTATTACTCATGGCACTAAAGGCCAGTTCTCACAACCCCTTACTTAGGCATACAGTCTGTTGCTTATTTTCTGTTAAGGCTGATGTTTCCTATCCACCAGATAAAATGTGGTAAAAAAAGTTCTAGGAGCACTGTGTCCATTGCAAATTCATCCAAACCCTTCCTGCTCCTCATTCCTCACTTCATTTGATATCCCTGTTACTATTGATTAACTAGAGGAAGCATCGGAACAAAAAAAGAATTATAAAATAAAGGGCACAATAGATTTTGGCATTTCAAAAGGGCAACATGACAATAGTTGATAGTCCATTGACTATTTTCATAGATAAAGAGTTCAGATATGAATCACACAGTTCTTTGACATTTAGCAGGTTTTTTGTATGTGAAACATATTAACCTAAGAGTGCCAGTGTGGAATAGTGGCCAGAATGATGGACTAAAATTTGGGGGACCAGGGTTCAAATCCACACTCAGCCTTCGAGAGTGAAGTCAAATCACTGTGTCAGAGACCTCTCTGGAGGTCCTGGGCTGCACAAATGCCAAGACCCTCCCCTCTTGGCATTGAACCTCATGTGGTTCAAAGGAATGCAGAACAATATGTTGGGCACCAGCTTGGCTGCAGGAATTGCCACAAGGAGGCTTACAAGGCGCCATCCAGCTATATTAGGAACTCCACTCTGGATTTGTATAGGGTTAACTCCTTGGCCTGTTCTCCTCCCAAAGATATCCCACAAGACAGTGGAGGTTTAGGACCAGCATTTTCCTTCTCTTAGATGAGCTACCTTCCCAGGCTGATGAACCCCATCTGCCCATCACTTCTACACAAGCAGAAACTGCCTTCTTGACTGCTGGACCTACTATTGGTCTCATCCACTCAGTCCACCGGAGCCTGTATTCGTATGCACACGAAGTCCCATTTGCTACCCTCACCTGGTTTAGGCCAGCCAGTCAAAGCTGTTCCCAGGGTGTTGTCGCATGCTGACAACTTCTAGGAGCCACAGGTGAGAGCAGAGTGCAGGGTGGGGACCAAAGGGGGACAAACTACCCCAAGCATGATGTGTACCCAACAGAGGTACTATCCCTCCTCTAACACACCTTACATATCAGTTAGCTGACATAGTAGGCAATTGTCCAATCTCCTCTTTATACGCCTCATTTAAAAAGCTGTGTTTTGCGCATGGCAGAAAATGAGGCATTAGAGGAGGCCAAGATGGATGGCCACCTGGCCATTTCCACCTGCCGCAAGCTGAAAACATTTTTTAAGCGGCATCCTGTAACTCTCCACCACTTGTCAGGAAACTTGGACAGAATTTTCTGCCTTTAAGGGGGAAAACTTTCCAGATGTTTTGTCTTGCCTCTCCATCTCCAGTTTGTACAATTTTAGCCACTGTACGTGGCAGTGGTGATGGTGGGGTGGGGGGATTCTATTTCTGTCCCAGTGGGTTGGGAAAAAGAAACTTTGGCTTAAAAAGCACCCTAGTCATATTTTTAGTAAATTGCTAATCCTTGCTAGTTATAGCAGGGGTGGAGAACCTTCTAAACCCAAGGGCCGCATTCCCTTCTGGGCAGTCTTCCAAAGGGCCAAATGCCTGTAAAAGGTGGGGCCAGAGGCAAAAGTGGGTGGAGCAGCAAATGCAAATGTTAACTTTTTATCTTAGGCTAGTTTCTACACGCACAAACACGCACACCATCCATGCAAGCAACAAGCATTATCAGAGCTCAAGGACATATTCCAGCCAGGCAGAAACTCCTGTGGTGGAATGCAGGGCCAGTGAGAGGTGTGGCCTAGAAAAAGGGGTGTGGCCTGGGAAGAGTGTGAAGGCTTGGAGGGCTACATTTAGTCCCCACTTCTGAAGATTCCCACTCCTGGGTTATAGGAATGGGAGGCCTGTATAAGCCTCCACTGAGACTTTTACTCTGATCAGCCAAGTTATTTGAGCTAGTTCCAGGAAAGAACAGTACCCAAAGAGCTTGTGCCTTGCAGCCAGGTAGAACATAAATACGAATATTTGTGAACATTTGTTTGAAATGTTGGACACTTAAAATAATTCCCAATGAAATGCATAAAGCATATTCTTTGTTTACATTTTCAAAGCAATTCCAAGACAACTACTTTCGGCATTTTATTTTATAAAGCAAAGTAAATAATTTTTTTTTGGGGGGGGGGATACTTTCAGAGCCTGTGCTATGTAAAGGTCATGGTAGCAAAATCAGTATCATGCTCCCGAATTAAAACTTGCAGGATTGGTGGTAGGAGGCAGATGTCATAGAATCATAGAGTTGGAAGAGACAACAAGGGCCATCCAGTCCAACCCCCTGCCAAGCAGGAAACACCATCAAAGCATTCCTGACAGATGGCTGTCAAGCCTCCGCTTAAAGATCTCCAAAGGAGGAGACTCCACCACACTCCTTGGCAGCAAATTCCACTGTCGAACAGCTCTTACTGGCAGGAAGTTCTTCCTAATGTTTAGGTGGAATCTTCTTTCTTGTAGTTTGAATCCATTGCTCCGTGTCCGCTTCTCTGGAGCAGCAGAAAACAACCTTTCACCCTCCTCTATAGGACATCCTTTTATATATTTGAACATGGCTATCATATTACCCCTTAACCTTCTCTTATCCAGGCTAAACATACCCAGCTCCCTAAATGGCCCAGGCTCTGAGGAGGGCACACCATCTAACTGGCAGCTGATCCAAAATGCCAACTATAGCCACCCAGGCCTGGTGCTTCTCTAGGCACTGCAGCATTGGTGACTGTAGCTAGTGCCTGCACCTTTAATTTGCATTTTAATTACCCCACAATGTTTCTGGGGCCTCTACAAAGCATCACTCCTATGTCATGACTCCAGATATATTGTGGGGGGATTTAAATGGCGGGCACCAGCAGCAGTGTTTGCCAGCTAGACTGGCATTATTCTTTAACTGTTGCTGTGTGTGCCTACTTGCTACCTGTCAAGGTAAGTTAAGGAGAGGAGAGGGTGCCATGGGGCACCAGCCCTGCTAAGAAGCAAGCCCCTTTGTATTTGCATAGGGCAGCAGTTTTTGAAAATGCCAAAAATATTGGATCCTAGAATTATTGGAATAAATAGGTTAATTGTGGTTTCAACTCCTATATGTTACTTCATCTTCTCTTGACCTAAATAGAGTGAAAATTACCATGACTACACACAGCTGAAATCAAAAAGTGTGATCTCACAAAAACATGATCAAAAGCAGAATCTGTAGGGATTTGAAGAAAAAGGAAGGACTGGACTAAAAAGGAACTAAACAGAGAAGGAGAAGGAGAAGGAGAAGGAGAAGGAGAAGGAGAAGGAGAAGGAGAAGGAGAAGGAGAAGGAGAAGAAGGAGAAGGAGAAGGAGAAGAAGAGTTTAGATTTGATATCCCGCTTTATCACTACCCGAAGGAGTCTCAAAGCGGCTAACAATCTCCTTTTCCCTTCCTCCCCCACAACAAACACTCTGTGAGGTGAGTGGGGCTGAGAGACTTCAAAGAAGTGTGACTAGCCCAATATCACCCAGCAGCTGCATGTGGAGGAGCGGAGAAACGAACCCGGTTCCCCAGATTACAAGTCTACCGCTCTTAACCACTACACCACACTGAGAAGGGAAACATGACTGTTGAGGCTTGTGTGACGTATCATGGTGCAGATTTTGTGGGTGATATTCCAACTAAGGTTAAAGTAAAGGACACCAGGATGGTTAAGTCCAGTCAAAGGCGACTATAGGGTGCAGCACTCATCTTGCTTTTCAGGCGGAGGGAGCCAGCGTTTGTCCACAAACAGCTTTCTGGGTCAAGTGGCCAGCATAACTAAACTGCTTCTGGTGCAACGGGACACCATGAAGAGTTCCAGAGCGCACAAAAATGCTGTTTACCTTCCCGCCACAGTGGTACCTATTTATCTACTTGCACTGGTGTGCTTTCAAACTGCTAGGTTGGCAGAAGCTGGGACAGAGCAAAGGGAGCTCACTTCATTGTGGGGATTTGAACCACCGATCTTCCCATCAGCAAGCCCAAGAGGCTCAGTGGTTTAGACCACAGCACCACCCGTGTCCCCTTATTCCAAATACATAATGTCAATGATTTTTTATTTACACAGGTAAGGAAAATACTTCACTTTTTAAAAGGAAGTGTTTTCACCTTTTCTGGATGCCTTGACACTGTCAGCAGGCACTGAGAAGCATCTGGTTTTGAACAATTCACCCACAAGGGCTAAACTACACATTACACACAGTCCTGCATAACTTTCGTCCAAAAGTTTTTTTTTTAATGAAAAGCAGCAGGAGGCGGCGGCTAGAATATTGATTGGTGGAACAAGAAGTGGAGCAACCGCTTAAATCTTTCCCTTCCTGCCATTTCCTCATCCCCCCTGCTTTTCTGTCTGTGGAAGATACAGGACCTACTGGGGGAGCAGCATTTGAGTGGGGGGGGGGACTTTTGAGGGGAAAGTTTAATAATACCCTCTCTTCCTGACATTTCTTTGCTGAAGATTCCAGCCTTCAGTTCCCGCTTTTCAATAAAGTAAAAAAAAAAAAAAAACCAGCCAGGGGAAAAATACATATGTTTTTAAATGTAACATATAGTTTTGGTCATATTGGATGAATTATTCTGAACCACAGTTCATGTTGGCTCTCATATGTAAGTCAGATGAAAAACAGCTCTGAAACGGTATTTTGTCAAATGTCCCCAATCTGGGTGCACCAAGGTTCAAGAGGAGAAACTCTCCCCGCATTTATTTTTGTGCAGGTCAGCTCTTTCTAAAATGTTATCCAGCACTTAATACTTAGTCTATACTCTTCCTCTCAACACCATCTGATTCCAAAGCCCTGCTTATTTTCTACTTCCAGTTTGCTTTACACTACTCTTTTGCTAATTTTTGGATAATTTTAAGTAAAATATTTGTTTTATTCTTTAATAACCTGCTTTGAGACAGAGGATAGGCTTCATGGACTTAGGAGGTTTCACGCCAACCTGTTTGTAGCACAAAAAATGCCGTGTTTCTCAATCCATAATAGTTTGTGCTCACCGTCAGCATGTCGCTTCCAGTCTAGGTTGATTTTAGATGCTGCTGTAGACAAGCTGGGTGTCTACTTGAGAAGCATTTGAAAACCTCCCTCTTGGTTAGATTAATTACCTATGCCTTTTCCTCCCTGCACATGCCACAGCTGAATGAAGAAGGAACTTGTGATCTTGGTATATGCCCATCCACAACACCATTGGCCAATTGTGGATATACCCATCTGCCCCTTTTCCAGGACTGCCTACATCTGTTTTCATTTATTTTGACATGGACACACTCTGAGGTGATGCAGAATCAATATGCAACAAGCAGTTATTTTGGAATGAAACCAGTTTCTCAAGAAGCACTTATGGGGTGGGGTGGGGGAAAGAAATGCAACGGATTTAGATTATGTGTGGATACTCAGTCTCCATTGATTCTGGAATTAAATGTCATATGTACACAGCCTTAAACTTTTCCTTTCCTCCCTGAGCCTCCTCAGTACACAGAGTGAAACATTTGAGGGTCCTTATAATAGGCTTGCATCGGGGATCTCTTCCTTTAGCATGAGGAGCATCACTGCTTTTCAACAGGGCCATTCGCTTATCTAATCTCCTGTTATTCCTAGCTCACTTGTTCAGCATGGCACTTGAAAACAGCTCCATAAGACTCCTTGTTCCTGTGAGCATATGCTAGCATGGTATTCTCTTCTCCTTGAAGCACTGGCAATTTGCCAACTGCAGCTGTTCATTTGGAGCAGTCTTTATCCACCCCCCTCCCTTCTATAAGACTGTCTTGTTTTTCAATCTAATCTTGATTAACTGGGGCTTTGGGGGAGCTGGGGAGGGGGGCGGAGATGGCTGCAAACTATAATTGATTACCTTTTTTGACAAAGGGGAGGTGGCCTTTGGTAGCCTCTGTAATTTGTGAAGAGTGCGAGAATTGTTTGGAGACCCCCTCACAGAGCTACAATTCCCAGCACCCTTAAACTACAGTTCCCAGGATCCCCCAAGTTGCGTTGTTTGACTTACACACACAACCTCCTCTTGTAATTTACATCTGAGAGATCAAGCAGGGGGAGGTAGCACTGCTTACCTGGCTTCCCAACATGTCTCTTCTGTCACAGAGGGCGAGGGCTATCGGTGACTACTAGCCATGACGGCTGGGCTCTGCCTCCAGTGCTTCTGAATACCAGTTGCTGAAAGCCACAGGAGGGCAGAATGTTCTTGTGAGTGAATCCTGCTTACTGGTTTCCCACAGGCATCCGGTTGGCCACTGTGAGAACAGGATGCTGGAGATGATGGGCCATTGGCCTGATCCGGTCAAGCTCTTCCTATGCTCTTATGTAACCAAGAGGAAGAGAGGTGAGGCAGCCAGAGGTTTGCAGTTTGCAGGTGCAGCCAATATGATGCTGCTCCTGTACCTCCCTGCCTCTCAGTGCAACCTCTGCATTGGGAAACCAGCTAAGCAATGCCCCATTCTGCCCTGCCGGTCACTACTGTAGGGAAAGGATGCTGGAAGTTCGAGTTTGCCCAAATTTGATCCAATGCTAGTAATAAAGAGTGCCCATTGAACAGTATTTGCAAATGGTGCTTTGCTATTTCTCTTAGAAAATATAACCCACCCTTTCTGGATTGGTTGCATTTGAAAGCTGCTGAAAGTCCAGTTTTGTGATGGTGATTAATTTCCTCATACAATTTAGTGGATTTCAGATAAAAACACAGGTGTGTTCCATAACAGCAAATACAGACTCTTAATTGTTCATCTTCCATTATTCGCTATTTTCTCCATGCCCTCCATTAACTTCTAAATCAGGCACCCCCAAACTTTGGACCTCCAGATGTTTTGGACTACAATTCCCATCATCCCTGACCACTGGTCCTGTTAGCTAGGGATCATGGGAGTTGTAGGCCAAAACATCTGGAGGGCCACAGTTTGGGGGTGCCTGTTCTAAATGATCTAGGACTGTTAAATTGGGAACCCTTGGTTCAAGGGAAGCCAAATAAGTACCGTATCTTTTCAGACCTGGGATTCAGCTTCAACCCAAACATACTGTTGCACATCACCCCAGTCTCCAAGAGGTGAGAGATTCCAGGAGTTCCAGCTGCTAACCCAGAGTTCAGTTTCCTTAGAATGAGGGATGGCAGAGAACCTTTCTTTACACATATATACAGCCTGAGGTTATGATGGAAGGGCTCACAGAATTAACACCCAAAGAGACTCTTGCTACTCCCATAGTCACAGCCCTGGATTCTGGCAAAAATCAGGCATGGCTCTGTCTCTCAGCTGCCCAGCTTGCTTCTTTGCTTCTAGCACACACACCTCAACTCATTTTCTTCTTCTAACTAACAGACAGTTGAAGGAGCGGGGCCCCATCCTTTGGCTTCTGGCACAGAGCCACTTCCTTTGTTACATTTGGAAGGCCTTTGCCTGGTTGTAGTTTAGATGGGAAAGTAAATTAAGATGGGCTAAGGCAACTCCTTACGTATGTGGTAATAAAGCCTTAATATGGGCGTTCAAAGGGAGATAGGGGGTGTTTAGAAAGGTGTAGGAGCCTGATGAGTGGATAAAGGGGCACACAGTCAGTTTTCTAGGTGGAGAGAAGAAGATCTAATACAAATTGAGCAGAGAGCTGGTGCCCCCACAGGGGTCCTGCTCCCCCCCCACTACCTCTGCTGGAGAAGTGGCATGGGCAGTGGCGCACAATGGAGCACACAGGATCTCAGCAAGATCTAGCCAGAACTCGCAGGTGATGCCATCGCTTTGAGGGTGCTGCTGGGCAGCCCAGATGAGGGAGGCTGTGACAGCCATGGGGTGGTGCGGTGGCAGTGGCAGAGTGGGGTAGCACCTTCCCATTTCACCTCGGTGGCGAAACAGGACGCACCACCCCTGGAGCCCACTGTTGTGCAACTCCCCTTCCTTAGAGATTTTTAAAGCAGAGGTTGGATGGCCATCTGTCTTGGATGCTTTAGTTGAGATTCCTGCATTGCAGGGGCATTTCCCTAGATGAACCTCCAGATCCCACCCAACTCTATGATTTTATGTTGTGAAGTTTGAGAACCTCTATATTGACCCCAATCGTAGCTGGCCAAGGAAAGCTGTAGCAGCAGCTTAAATCATTGCTCTGCAAAAAGGACAAATTTTGGCCGATATTCCTCTCTTATAGCTTAGCCAGGTTTCTGCTGTGTAGTTTCCGTTTGTTATCTACTTCCTGCTGTCAATGTCTCTGTCCTGCAAGTAGCAAAGTTATCTTTAGCAGCAACATGTGTTAATCTAATCCCCCCCTTCACATGTGTTTGTGTTTTGAATAAATGTCCCCCAAAAGGCTATGCCCCCACCATCTATGTACATCCCAGAAATAAGTGGTGCAGTTTCACAGGGGTGCTCTGCTTCTAGATTTGCTGGTGGGAAAGTTAATTCTTCATAAAGGTAAAAGTACCCCTGACTGTTAGGCCCAGTCGCAGACAACTCTGGGGTCGCACGCTCATCTTGCTCTATAGGCTGAGGGAGCTGGCGTTTGTCTGCAGACAGCTTCTGGGTCATGCGGCCAGCATGACTATGCCACTTCTGGCGAACCAGAGTAGTGTACAGAAACGCCGTTTACCTTCCCTCCGGAGCGGTCCCTATTTATCTACTTCCATTTGACGTGCTTTTGAACTGCTAGGTGGGCAGGAGCTGGGACCGAGAAACGGGAGCTGACCCCGTCACAGGGATTTGAACCGCCACCCTTCTGATCAGCAAACTCTAGGCTCAGTAGTTTAGACCACAGCACCACCTGTGTCCCTTAATTCTTCATAAAAGAAGTATTAACAGGCATCAAGTGAAATTTAAGCATCCTGGCTGGGAACCATTCCCAGCTAGTGGATTTACATGAGGTAGTGTGGTGCAGTGGTTGGAATGCTAGACTAGGACCTGGGAGACCAGGGTTCAAATCCTCCACTCAGCCATGAAACTCACTGTGTGACCTTGGGCCAGTCTCTGCCTCTCAGCCTAACCTACCTCACAGGGTTGTTGTGGGGATCAGAGGTGGTAGAGGAGAATCACATATGCTACAATGAGCTCCTTGGATGAAAGGTGGGATATCAAAGCAATAAACAAACAAATAAACATGTACTCATGACTAAGCACTTCAGGGTGCTGATTCATTCTTGCATTTCAGGTTGGGAGAACTGAAACGGAATATTCTCCAGTAAGCCAATTTGCAGATCAGTTGATTAGTGAGTTGGTTGTTTCAAGTGCAAGGTTGGAGACGTCTGTTCCCCGCGGTGGGTCTGCTATCGAGTCCCTGCCTCAGCCTCCTCCTACCTTGCACCGAGAGCTCCAGGCTACAACTGCTTGGGACAGAGCATTCCTGACCAGCTGATTGGAGCAAATGCTCTTGACAATGAAATAAAGAGACTGGAGATCAATTTGGGGGTGGGGTGGAATCCCATCCAGCATTTCCAGCTGGTGAGCACCCCAGTTTGCTATTTCATATGGCAAGTCTTCTTCTGTTTGCATGAATGTAGAGCAGTGGCTGAAGAATCCTTCAGGTGGAGAAATGGTACAAAGAAAGAGAGCTTATCTGCCCTTTTCCAGGAGGCCTACCCCACTCCCCAAGAGATTGAACAGGTCATTAGAACCGAATTTATTCCTTAAATAATATTCTCTGTTTCTCTCATCTAAATTAATCTGCATTCTTCTTTTATAGCTTATCTGATTTTGGTTATTCCTACTGATTCTTCTGCTTCTAGATGAATTATATATGGCATGTGCCTTCACACATAGGTGTACAATGATGTGCTGCTTATGCTGTTGCAGTGTGCAAGTGGTGCTCATGATGGTTTCTCTGGTTTGCAAACATGCCTATGGGCCCCCAAAGAATGGTGATCCCTGGGAAGATGAAGATGAAGACAAAGACAAAGACAAAGGAGGAGGAGGAGGAGGAGGAGGAGGAGGAGGAGGAGGAGGAGGAGGAGGAGGAGGAAACCTTGCTCACAAAACATACTGTCTTTGGGTGGAGCACTTGCTGCAGTTTCCCTCAGGTCATCCCTCAACAGACAGGCAAGTATACAAACATCTTCCTTTTCAGTAGAACAATGCATGAAAACATGGCCATCTTGTGCCAAGACAAAATAGCTCACACAGGTTTCAGTTCACTCCCATACACACAAAGAGACAAGGAATACACAACAGCCCCACCCAGTAGGACTAAACCCCATTAGGAAAGTATTGGGGAAAACTGGACTGTTCCATTACAGTTAAGGTTGAATGCATGGATGCAGTTTGGGTTCTCTCATTTTTTTCCAAGTTTAACATCAGTTCTCCACATTGGTGGGGAAATCCTCATAAAAATTAATCAGCGTCTTACTGCAAACTTCTCCGAATACACACATTTTTGTATGCAATTTCCCCTAATTTTTGCAAAACAATTTCCCCTAATTTTTGCAAAACAATTCCCCCTAATTTAACATGTTATTTTCTCTAATATATGCATTTTATGCACATGCCTTTTCGTACGCAGCATTGCTTGGCTTGAGAACTGCATTTCAAAATTCGGAGATGTACACATTTTGAAGAATGGCCATGTTTCAATTCATGCATTGTTTTAAAAAGTGCAGATTTGGTAGGTTGGCCTTAAATGCGAACTGAACTGAGTATTTTCCCATCCCAAATTACAAGGCCCTTCAAAGTACATTCGATATACCCGCTCGATTTAAAATAAACTTGATTATCTAGATATCTGTCTGCTGTTGTTGATGTCAATGGGACATAACCTTGAGCTCGATTTGTGCCTGTTTATTTATTAAGTTTATATACCCTTCATCTGAAGATCCCAGGGTGGTTCGCAAGATAAAATATAGGATAAAAGCACAAAATAAATAGATAGAACAAAAACAAAACAAAACAATAACCCCCAGCTAGATCTAGACACATCAAAGAAGCAATTCAGTTAAATGCGTTGTAAACAAGTAAGTTCCGTTGGCGAAAAACAGGTCTCCACAGTGCCATCTGGTGTCACAGGGTTATAATACCGTGCGGATGCCTGATGATCGTCTTCCAAAGCAACTACTCTATTCCGAACTTTAAAATGGAAAGTGTAATGCTGGTGGTCAACAAAAGAGGTTTAAAGACTGTCTCAAAGCAAATCTTAAAAAATGTAGTATAAACACTGACAACTGGGAAACCCTGGCCTGCGGGTGCTCCAGTTGGAGAACAGCCTTTACCAAAGGTGTCATGGACTTTGAAGACACTCGAACTCAGAACGCAAGGGAGAAGCATGCTAAGAGGAAGGCATGCTTGTCAAATCCACACCGTGATCAACCCCCGGCCAACTGTGGAAGGACATGTGGGTCCAGAATTGGCCTCCACAGTCACTTATGGACTCATTGTTAAAACTGTGTTTATGGAAGACAATCTTACTCGGCTATGAGTGATCGCCAAAGAAAGTGCTTTATCTTTACAAATGTAGCTGAGTTTCCCCCCTCCCACAAACACATTTAAAAGGCTGTAGAATATTAATCAGCCAAAGGCCTGGCTGAGGAGGAACGTTTTCACCTGTTGCCTAAAGGTGTCTTATGAAGGTGCCAGACAAACCGCCCTGGGGAGAGCATTCCACAAAGGAGGAGCCACTACAGAAAAGGCCCTTTCTTGTGTTGCCCATGCAGAGGAGGCACACAAAGAAGGGTCTCAGATGAGGATCACAGAGTTTGGGTTGATTTATATGGGGAGAGTCCTTGAGGTATTGTGGTTTTGAGCCTATGGAGGTGTGACCTGCTTTCAGAAGCAGATAGCCTGACTCCAAAAAGTTTTGGGGGACTCAATCAACAGGAGTGGCGTCTCTTTCTAGGGGAAAACTACCAGCATCACACAAAACAGCAACAATATCCCAAAATCTATTAGCGAGGGGACGGAAAGGGGCTTAACATTATCTAACTTCCTACAGAAATATTTTTTTCCTGATGTATTTTAGTGAATTTACAAGACAATTGCAGGAACATTCCCTTATGTATAATAACACAGATGACATTTTATTTTTGCTTTCTAAACACAGAGCAGCTCATCGAGCTTGCTGAACAGAATTAATGAAATGACTTTCTGCAGGGCTTTATGTTTGAATTTTCAGTGACTCTCCAGAGTCAGAGCTATGTAAACCAGAGTTTTTTTTGCAAAGGGCGACGGCTGCAAAACAAATGAACAAATATGGTGGGGAAAACACAGAGCAGCTTCCCCCTGATTAGGCTCTCACTGCATTGACACTTTTCCAAGCTGGGAGATTTAGTGCTGTGTGTCCATTATCTCTTAAATCCTTTTGACTGGATGTTATGAAATTCCAGTTCTGCTTATATTCATGCTGCAGCCAAACCTCTCCCGCTGCCTGGGCTTATCAGCTGCGCTTGAATTCAAAAACAGCAACAGCTGAACGGAAGGCATCAGATTAAGGCAAAAAAGTAACTTGGAACAACATGGCAGAAAAACATGCAGCCCAGTTCAGGACATTATGAATTAGGACAGCTCAATGGTGGCTTGAAAGGCCGCAGAGCAGAGGACCAGGGACTGTGGAGAAAGAGCTATAGGAAAAGAACCAGACGTACCAGGAGAACATAAAATAGTTTGGGTGCAGAAATTAATGTGTTTGTATAAATGTTCAAGGGCGCAGAGTTCACAACAGGGTGGATTTTGTTCTTCTTTAAAGCTTTTTTGTTGCTGTTCAGTGAACAGTTAGAGTAGATTTGGGGATGGATGGTAGCTATGCAAAAGACCCACGACAGGACTGTCTTCAGATAAGGTTGTAACAGATTCCTGCCTGAAATTCTGGAGAGCCACTACCAGTCACTAAGCAAAGCAGGACACAAGAACATGAGTATCATAAGGGCCATCTCCCCCGGGCCCCTGGATGCCCGAGCTCTCACAATTTTTTGTTGTTGTGGGTGCCTGGCCTCCACCCCCGGCTACTGCTGCCACCTGTGGCCACTGCAGCCTCCGCCGGGCACCACAGCCGGCTGCCACCTCTGCAACTGACTCTGTGCACTGCCACTATCCACTGCCTGCATGGCCACACGCCACATGCCACAGCTGCCGCTTTACCTTTTGTGCTCTGGTACCGTGGTGGCAACAGGACTGTAGGGCTGGGCAATATATTGATATATAACCCAAAACCGGTTTGAAGTTCACATCATGATAACTGCTTCATTATATTTGAGCTGGCAATATATCGCGAATCACAATGTGTGTAAGGGCTAGGCGAAACCTGGGTTTCAACATCGCAATAACTCACCAGCTACACATCGCAATAACATGGCAGTTATCCAGCTAAACCTCACAATATCCCCAGCTAAACATTGAAATCTACCACCATGTCTGGTATAAGGATGGAACTGTACAGAGGCGAACAGGACAATGTCCTGGCAACTGCTACTTAAGGGTCTAAAACTGATAATTGACAATATTATCAATCGTCACACACTCAGTTTCATCAGCAGGCAAAAGGAACCCAGTGGCCACAATGAGAAGCAATGGCTGGCAAGAGTGGAAGAGCCACCGCAGATGGCGGTGGAGCAAACCGATCGGGCGCCGGAGGCGGCATGCGTGCCCTGCACCTAGGGGTGGGACCAGCCGCCCACGGGGCGGGTCGAGGATGCTCTGTGGGGCCTCTGAGGAGTCTGCCTGCCTCCTCTCACTCAGCCACCCTACAGCTGAGGGGGAGGCAGCGGGCGGACCGCTTGGGGCAGCACGGAGCCTGCGGGTCCCTAAGCCCATCGCGTCACTCCCAGGAGAGATGTGTGGCTCGGGCGCGCTGCTGGCCCTGCGGTGAGTGCCTCCTGGCATTTTGTCACCCCCCTCAGTGGTGACACCCGGGGTGACCACCCCCACTGCACCCCTTCCTCTGCCCCTAACCACAGATGAGCCACCACCAACACAGCTTTGCATTGTATCTCCTCAAACGCATTTCCACGAAAGCGGTTCACACATTGGCTTGAATGAGGAAGAAACACTGTGAATCGGCCTTGAGTGATATGGCGCGGCATGGCATGATGAACTAACACGCTGCAAGTGACCTGAATCCGGACGAACTCAGGGGCTCTCCCTAACGTGTTCAGTCGTAGGGTGTCCAAATTCCACTCTGCGAAACTTGGGGACGTGCGGATTGTGGTGTTATTTTAGACCCAGCCTGGTGGCATTCTCAAAGGAGCTGAACAAATGCCAAAACTCCATTTTAGACAATGGGACCTGCCAGGGAGAAGATTAATATTTGCTTTGTTTTGCCAGATCCTGTCTAGCATAGCTTTTCTTTATTCCCTTCCACAGTAAATAAACCTCCAGTCAGCTAAGCGAACGGCCTCTGTCAGCAATCCCCCACCCTCGACAAATTAACAATTGTGTTACCTGGTCTTAAAATAGATGGGCAATAGTTCATAGGGGAAAGGGTTGGGGGGCGGGGCGGGGATTTCTGTAGTGATCACTCACCACCTTTCCCCAGGGGAAAGAGGCTATTAGTAGTGTCATGGTTTATAATCTCCAAGTGGAAGAAATGCAGACCGTAGCCCAAAATATACGTGGATACATAAATATTTGTTCCTCGGCATTTTACTTAAGTGGCTGCTATTATGATTAATAACCATCTGTGTCACAATGCATATAAATCAGAAGAGAGTTAAGGACCCCTATGGAAGCAAAGAAAGAAGATACTCTTGCTCTGAAGTGAGCAGAAGAGATTTTAAAAGTTTATAAATTAATAAATAAGTAAGCAAGTAACAAAAGCGGGGAGTGAAACAGAGTAGTCTTTATAAAACGACACCATCTCCAGTCTCTGCCGCAACACAAAGCCTTCCCAATACACGAAATCTAGGCCACAATGTCCCACAAATACACACACTGCAACAAACTCCCCACAGAATAGAAAGCGTTAGATTACTCATACTGTCACACTCTGGGCCATTTTCACACCATACATTTAAGGCACTATGATACCACTTTCAACAGTCATGCTTTCCCCCCCAAAAAAATTATGGGAACTGTAATTTGTTAAGGGTGCCTGAGAGCTGTTGGGAGACCACGATTTCCCTCACAAATATGCAATTCCCAGAGTTGTTGAATCACTCTGGGAATTGTATCTCTGTGAGGGGAATAGGCAGAGGTATCCACAGCTTGTACCAACTGAGAGTTTCCTATCTCAGATTCTTCTATCTCAGTGGTAGGGAATCTCCAGCCCATGAGTCAGTATTGGACGACCAGGTTCTGCTCACGAGGCCATTTCCCCCACACCATGCCCAGCTGCGCATCAGCTGATGCCACTGGATGTCATCACCTGATGGGTGAGAGGGCAGAGTTCAATCCTGTTGAAGTCCCTTTCACCAGTGTGTTGCTCGTGGGAAACACTGGTGAAACAGACCCCTGGATCTGCAGGATTGAGCCTTCTGCTCATCATCTGCTGAACAGAGGGTACAATCCTTCTGGGTGCTGCATTGGCAGTCGGTTTCCCGCAGGGTTTAGTTGGGAGTGAGCCGAGGGATATGAACTGCTCCTAGGACTGTATTTCTGCAGAGCTCTAACACCATGCATTGACCATGTCTCCCAATATTAAATTGTTACTCTTTTAAAAAGCATTTCCAGATAGTTTGCAACCAGCCTTGGGTGTTTTTACTCTAAGAGCACTTGCTTGTGTGTGAGGCCCAGCTGGTTTCAGGAGAACAGCTTCCAAATAAATGCATTTGGGGTCAAGCATGTTTATTGAAAACTGCAGGGAGGAAGAGGAAAATTCTAGCAAAGCTCCTTTAAAGACTAATATAGCTTCACTTCAAGTCATCTTGAATATTATAGCCAAAGCAAAGTGGTTTTTGAGAGTCAGTGTGGTATATTTCTTAGAGTGTTGGATGGAGATGGGAGACCAGGGTTCAAGTGTCTACTCCCACATTTTCTCTCAGCCTAATTTACTTAAACTTAACCTGCCTTTTCTGGGATAAAATGAGGAGGGGGAGAACCATGTATGCCACCTTGAGCTCTCTGTAAGAGATGTGGGATAATGTAAGCATAAACAAAAATCTTTTTAAAAGCAAAAAAAACCTGGCTAGGCCATAAGGACAGTCTGTGTTTTGTGTTACACAAAAATAAAATAAATAAGCAAGAACTTGCTAGAAGAGCAGACTGTTGCTTTTTTATTTTAAATGCTACACCTTACTCATCTCTGTCAAAAGGATTTCTGTTTGGTTGCCTGAGGGAGGACAGGGAAATCCCTCAGCTGCCTGAAGAGCTGCTTATATCCATTTTTGGAAGTACTTGCCTCTCTTCTGTGGCGTTGCACACTACATAGAGTTACATTCCCAACTCGTAAATGCAAGGCAAAGGAAAGCTATTCCACATGCCTTGCTAATTTTAAACAGCTAGCTTGTTTGGCTGGGATTGTGGGGCTGTGTGTGAGGTTTTAATTTATTGGCATTCTCTGCTAATGGAATGTCAAATGTCACAGGCATGACAATCAGACTCAGAGTTTAAAGTCTTCCTATGGCAGCAGTGGCGAATCTTTAGCCCACAGACCTGATTAATCCCACTTTTGGCCTGTGAGGCCATTTTTCTACCTGTCACTCACCTGGTGTCAAGCAGGGGACAGGGAAAGTTGTGACTCAAGAGCCTGAGGCTGCATAGACACCACACATGACTTCCTAAGTAAAATTCTGGTAACTATAGTTTACCTCTAACAAAACTACAGCTCCCTGAATCTTTAGCGAACTACAGCCCCCAGGATTCATAGCTGCCAAGTTCTCCCTTTTTTTAAAGGGAAATTCCCTTATGCTGAATAGGCTTCCTCGTGAGAAAAGGGAAAACTTGGCAGCTATGCCAGGATTACTGGGGGGGGGGAGTCATGGGCTTTAAAGGTGCTTTAAACGAATCATGTGTATGCAACGTTATAGAGTGCACTCCTTATTGTTCCCTAGGGGCCCCAGTTTGCTTTTGCTTGTGTTTAAATTTGTTGGCAAAAAGCGAGCTCCACTGCTTTCAGACAGGACTGATGCTGCCTCACATTATACTGTACCAGGAAATTGACAGGTGAGCAAGACTGTCAATTACCTGGTAAAAGTTTGTTGAACTTAAAGGCTCCATTGAAACCAACGGGACAAATCAATTGTGCACTAAGTCCCATTGATTTAAATAGGAAATAATTGCAACTGAGAATGTGTACACACTGTACATTCAAAGCACACCCAGAACACATTTCCCCACTCCAAGAACACTGTTGTTTACCCCTCACAGAGTTTAGATTTCCAGCAACTGTAAGCTACAGTTTCAAATTTGTTTTAAAGGTGTAACGTGTGTGTAGTCTCAGCCTGGACCCAGTCCATTATGTCTGGGAAGCAGACTGCCCTTTCTGCTACTAGTCAATATTACTGGGAGAAGGTAGAACTCATTGGGAGAGCAGGGAACACATTCTCAGTGAAGCGTTTGAACAGTGTATCTCAAGGAGCCCAGGCTGTGTGTTTGTGTGTGCCGTAAGCAGTGCTATTTTTCTAGAAAATAGGTGCCGGAACTCACCATGAATGCCTTGTTCTCTTGTAATGGCAATGGTGTCCACCTGAGAGGTGCCAGAACTGAGTTCTGGCTGGGGGGGGTGGAGCCCTAGCTGTAAGTGTTCCACACTTGATCATAGTGGTGAATGGGTGAAGAATGTTATCAAATGGAAGGAACATATTAAAAATTAGTACAGTGGTACCTCGGATTACGAACAGTCCTGTTTACAAACTATTTGGTTTACGAACTCCCCAAAACCGGAAGTAGTGTCCCGGTTTGTGAACTTTACCTCGGTCTACGAATGGAAGCCTAACGTTGGAAGGGAACCAGCGGCGGGAGGCCTCATTAGGGAAAGCGCACCTTGGTTTAAGAATGGACTTCAGGAAGGTTAAGGGGTGATATGATAGCCATGTTCAAATATATAAAAGGATGTCATATAGAGGAGGGAGAAATGTTGTTTTCTGCTGCTCCAGAGAAGCGGACATGGAGCAATGGATTCAAACTACAAGAAAGAAGATTCCACCTAAACATTAGGAAGAACTTCCTGACAGTAAGAGCTGTTCGGCAGTGGAATTTGCTGCCAATGAGTGTGGTGGAGTCTCCTTCTTTGGAGGTCTTTAAGCAGAGGCTTGACAGGCATATGTCAAGAATGCTTTGATGGTGTTTCCTGCTTGGCAGGGGGTTGGACTGGATGGCCCTTGTAGTCTCTTCCGATTCTATGATTCTAACAGATTAAGTTTGTAAACTGAGGTACCACTGTGCTTTGCAGTGGGGATTAGCTGTTGATCCCAAAGAGATGAGGGAGCTCATATTTCCATATTCTTAATACCCAGGGACTTGTAGGGTATAGCTGAAATACTGGGGCTGATGGAGGCACCTAGAGGGCACCAGGTTGGGAAAGACTGCAGTAGTAAAATGTGTGATGGGTATTAGGGGCACTGCACATGTCCTTTGAAGTCTTCCTACCCACAGGGCATACACATTTTCAGCTGTGGACTCCACAACTCAATTTCAAACTCAATTTCCTTTCTAGTCTTTGCAGCATTGACATGTGTGAGGCTTTGTTTTTTAGTTTTCCAAGGCAAGCTGTGATTGCTTAGCAGCCTTTGATGACTGAGGTCCTACGGCTCAACGTTAGCTGTGCTTCGCTGATGAGGGTTTTAAAGGCTGCAAGCAGCAAAGAGGCAGGTCTCTTCATTGGAGTTTTTGGGTGCGAGAATTTATAACAGCATCCTGCAGCCCCAAAAATCCCCTGCCCCCTTTGATGTAGAACACAAATAGTTGTGTTGTTTCCTCCGGTAATGGATTCCTTCCATCTTTTATAATATGAGCTTCCAGGCAGCCGCTCTCTGCTGCTCTCTTGCCATTTCTTTAGCTGGTAATATTGTATCATTTGTAAGTACTTAGTCTTTTTTCAGACACTGATTATATTTGTGTGTGTGTGTGTGTGTGTGTGTGTGTGTGTGTGTGTGTGTGTGTGTGTGTGGCAACAGGTGAGATGACGGCTATGACTAATTTGCAGCCCTACACCTATGTTTCCACCCTGCTCCATTTTGCACACTTTCTTTTCCAATGGCCCTATTTTCTGTCCACACACACACACACATTTTCATTTGATCATATGAGCATCATGACCAGAGTTTTGCTTTGCAGCAAATGTTTATAAATTAACCATAAATTGATGAATGGGGAGAATCGCTCTGTTGCGTATTGCAGTTTATTTGTTCTCTTCTTTGATCAGGGAATTAGCTGTTCTCCAAAGGAACATTTTGTCCCCCCGTTCCCCCCGCCAGCTAGGCTGTCCTCACACATAAAACTCAGAATTAAAGGTCGGAGTGTGACAGATAGTAGCTGCTTCCTCAAGGCATTGATGCGCAACCCTGTCTCCCCCTGCTAAAAAAAAACCCACCAGCAACCCAAGCAAACAAAACCCAAGAACCCTAAGACTAATCTTTATTCTGAGTCACAACCCTAAACATCCAGTGAAAACAGAAAGGAAACCAACAAAACAGATTAAGACAAACATCGCTAAGGAACCTGCCATTTGTTTAGATATGTCTGCAAGGAACTTGGGGGCATCCTGATCAAGTTTGCAGATGACACCAAATTGGGAGGGGTGGCTAATACCCCAGAGGACAGGATCACACTTCAAAATGACCTTAACAGATTAGAGAACTGGGCCAAAGCAAACAAGATGAATTTTAACAGGGAGAAATGTAAAGTACTACACTTGGGCAAAAAAAAATTTGAAAGGCACAAATACAGGATGGGTGACACCTGGCTTGAGAGCAGTACATGTGAAAAGGATCTAGGAGTCTTGGTAGACCACAAACTTGACATGAGTCAACAGTGTGATGTAGCAGCTAAAAAAGCCAATGCAATTCTGGGCTGCATCAATAGGAGTATAGCATCTAGATCAAGGGAAGTAATAGTACCACTGTATTCTGCTCTGGTCAGACCTCACCTGGAGTGCTGTGTCCAGTTCTGGGCACCACAGTTCAAGAAGGATACTGAAAAGCTAGAATGTGTCCAGAGGAGGGCAACCAAAATGGTCAAAGGCCTGGAAACGATGCCTTATGAGGAACGGCTTAGGGAGCTGGGCATGTTTAGCCTGGAGAAGAGAAGGTTAAGGGGTGATATGATAGCCATGTTCAAATATACTAAAGGATGCCATATAGAGGAGGGAGAAAGGTTGTTTTCTGCTGCTCCAGAGAAGCGGACATGGATTCAAACTACAAGAAAGAAGATTCCACCTAAAAATTAGGAAGAACCTCCTGACAGTAAGAGCTGTTCGACAGTGGAATTTGCTGCCAAGGAGTGTGGTGGAGTCTCCTCCTTTGGAGGTCTTTAAGCAGAGGCTTGACAGCCATCTGTCAGGAATGCTTTGATGGTGTTTCCTGCTTGGCAGGGGGTTGGACTGGATGGCCCTTGTGGTCTCTTCCAACTCTATGATTCTATGAATCTTGAGGAGAGATAGATGAGTGATAATGAGAACCTTTACAGTCAAGTTCTTCATGCTCTTTAATTTAGCCAATATGGATGACACAAAACTGTAGCTGAAGTGTCACCAAGTGTTCCCTTTACTTCTCTGTCTTAAGACCTTGAATGTTATTGACAGGAAATGACCCCCTTTCTCTCCAAGGAGCTCAAGACATGATTATTCTCTATCTCCTTTAATTCCCACAACCACCCTGTGTGGTTGGTTAGGCTAAGAAACATTGACTGGCCCAAAGTCACCCAATGAGCTTTGTGGCTGAGTGGGGATTTGAACCTTGGTCTCCTAGTCTGACACAACTAACCACGACACCACACTGACCTCAGCCTATGTTCTTAATATCTCAGGCAAATCATAGAAGACAAATTGTAGATTGCATTGCCACTGAGTGAAGGGAGAGCATTCGGTGCTAATGGACCATCTCCACCGCAGAACAGTGCGTGGTTTCCTCCTGGCTCTGGATGACTGCAAAATGTTCTCCCTTAGCCCCCAACTTGGAATGGGTTCATCTCCAATTAATTAATTTTTGCCTGATTAAAACATGGAAGGAAATTAATTCATGTTTGTTTGGGCCAAGTCCAAACTGAGTCTTGTCATATCCTTGCCAGCAACCCATACTGACACCAGCCTTTCCTGCTACTTACCCTTTTCTCAAACTTAATTCAGCCACTTAAGCCTCCAGTGACAATGTTGGGACCAGGAGTACCCACAATTGATGGATTTACTTCTTCCAACCTATCCAAAACAGGCCATCTCCTCACCTCTCAGATCTAAGAACTTGGAACACGTAACTCTCAGCTTCAACTTATTGGCCTTCATCCAGCCCATAACTTCTTTCAAGTGCCACTCTAGCGCCTAAACCACCTCTCCCGATTCAGATGGAATGGATGTATAGAGCTGAGCATCTGCAGATGGATGGGGACCTGCTCTGTATCTCCTGATGACAGTTCCCAGTGGCTTCAAATGGATGTTAAATAGCATGGGGGACAAGGTGGAACATTGCAAGATGCCATAGGACAACTGCCATGCTGTCAAGAAACCCCACATAATGACTTTATAGAAAAGGCTTTGAAGCAGGAGCGGAAAGACTGATATTCCCAACACTACCTCCTGGAGCTGCCCCAGAAGTATACCAGGGTCAACAGCAGTGGGTCCAGGGTTAGGAGAGTGGTGAATGCTCATTACTATTTCTGGAGTAGTATCCCTGTCTCCAGCATCCTAGAGCTAACCCAATCGCCATCAAGGGAGACCTTTTTAGTCATTGTATGCTCCAAAGTGAAGCATTTAGGAACACTGCTAACACAAAGTACTTCATTTTCAGGAGAATGGTTCAGGTACGGTTCAATACAATGGAACTTCATGGCAAACACAATCAAAGTCCCTCCAAAAGAAGATATGGAAGCACGCCAAATCATTTGCCCATGTATGCGCATAGGAATTAGTAGGTCTACCAGAAAGGCAACACATGGAGATCGGCATTGATCATTGCAATGCATCTATTATATTTGATTATTATTATTATTATTATTAATTATTCTGTATTATTGTTGTATAATAGTAAAATTATCGCACAATCTTAGAAGGTTGAATAACCTTAGAAGGGGCATGGCTGTGATGATCATGGAGGGACCTTGCACTTCTGAATTTGCCACTACACTACTGGTCAACATTATCAAAAGTCACCAAGAAATCAAGGAAAATGAGCCGGCTTGCACTCCCCCACATGTCGCTTGACAAATGTCAACAACCAGGTATCATGTTTGGGCCTGAAGCCAGGTGGAAAAGGTGCAGATCATCACCCCCACACATGCCTGAGCTAGACTACTGCCACCCACTCAAGCACCTTGTCCCCAAAGGGGATATTCGCTGTGATAGGTGCAAAACATGAGTACAGGGACAGCCAATCATCTATTTAAGCATTAACAGCATATTTCTTACAAAATTCTTTGTAGAACGAGGCTATTGAAAATGGGAGGAAAGGCAGCTATGTTATACACAGATTGCCTACAAACTGTCAGTTATCTGTGTCTTACACCATAATGAGGAAGGATAAAGTTATCTCTGTCATTTCATACTTGGAAAAGGATGGCTGGGGGCTTATAAGAACCATCAGCGTTTTTTAAAAAAGTAAATAAAAGCACTGCTTTACCTTTTAAAAAAATTATCATCTTTTAAAAATGGAAACTTCAAGCCCCTCTGGGGATTCTTTTTGTAATGGAACATCGTTTTTCCTTCAAAAACAATCCATTAGCGTACAAAGGACTGAGCTATAAATTCACCGGCCCTGTGGTGGTGATGATTCAGTCCTTCCATAGATGGCTTGAGCTCTCCATGCTACAGTCTTGCTTTCTGTGATACAAAATGATCTCCTTGATTTGCTTCTCTGCTATTCTACTGCCAGAGAAGGCCATTCTAAAGCTGGGCTGTGTACCCACGATACGTTTTACTCTCGTACAAAGAATCGTGGGCACTTCATTTTATCCATCACAGGGCTGTCATGTGACATTGTTGGACCCTTATTTCAAGATAACAGCTCATGCAATTCTTTGGTTCATGTGACCCAAGTGTCCTTCTGAGACACGTTCACTTTCAAAACGAGGAGATCAGTTCAAAGAACCACTGTATATTTTTAATCATCTGGATAATCTGGGTTATTCTTTCAAGTACACAAATCCTAAAACACTGTGGATAAATCTCCCAAGACAATCAGCTAAGGAGTGTGGCTAAAATGCCCTGCAGCAGACAGAAATCATATCACAATTACTATCACTACTGTACATAACAATGTAAACAGATATCAATCACTTGGTAACAATATAATTAGATGCATTCTCATCTTTGGGTGATTAATGTTCTTTGATACTTATTGCCTATATACCGTAGATAAAAGCAGTAAATAATTGCAAACTGCTCTTAATAATGGTTGGCTATGCATTCAATAGACCATGGCGATTTATTACTTGCGCTTCATATATAAAATGGCACACAGACAACTGTTCTAATTGCAAGAATATGGCACTCCAGTCAGCTCACATTAAGGCAAAGATTGACATTGTTTTTCCTGATGACAAAAGACATGTCAGAAAGACATATTGTGAGCTGAATGGCCACAGCTATGATAATTAACACAAATTACATAGAAGATGTGTTAAACTGATTTGTTGCTTTTTGTCTCTGATGGCTCTTAAGCTGTAAATGTGTGACAGACACATTGCCACGTGTGGTATTTCAACAAATGTTACCATCTCACCTTCTCAACCCACCCAGATTGAGACATGAGTCCACGAGGTTTTCAAGTGTTGAGAACATCTTTATAGATTGACTTCTAAATTTGTTGCTCTGAAGCAACTGACATTTCCCATAATGCCAAACCACAGACTAATTCCTGTTGCTTCCCTATCAACTGCTTTCTAAGTGGTGTTCCATTGAGCAAAAGCCTGTTGGAGATTGCAACATGCGTTGTGAAGAATGTCAGTTAACAATCACAAGTGTATGTCCACCACATTAAAAAAAAATGATGTTTTGGAAATATTCCTGTCAGTTGATAAGATTATTGTGTAATTTGCCCAATTACTTATCAGGGCTGTTTATTTGTGGTTAAGATAATCACTGCTAAAGCTTAGTGCCAGTTTGCATCATATTGTCCCACAAAAGCTTCACTATTACGTACAGCCCCCAAAGATAGAGCAGTTGTTTCATCTTATTGATGTGGAGAATCAATTAAAGGTTCTCAATGTGCAGCAAATGTCAATTGTGCAAGTATTATGACATCAGAACCAGCATCTGTAACTATGGGAACCCTTCAGACAAGAACAATTGCAGTGATAACTTATGACAGAAAACAAACATTCTTTTTTGCTGATTTTTTTTATAAAACTGGGGGAAATTATGGGTCACACTCTCCCCTTGTGCAAGCTAACTTCTGATTTTTGCGAGTCTTACACCCATGGAAATTCCATTTTTGTACATGTGCATGCATGCTTGTGTGTGCTTGTGCAAATCATTGTGGTGATCATGACACCAGTAGCATTGTCCACCTTATTTGCCGCATTAGGACTTCTTCTGGGTTGGGAACATCACATTTAAAATTAAAAGTTGTCAAATGCTCTATCTAGAGATAAACTTGATTTTAGTGGATCTCTCCTTAGAGCTGATCAGACCGAATATAGCACTCAGTTACTCTGGGTAATGTCACTTGATTGAATCTTCTGGAGAAAATGCATTTTTCCCTTTAGTGAGCTGCTTGCAAAACCGGAGCCGTTACATAAGTGACTCAAAGGAGAGAGATATGCACATAGACAACAATTCTATTATTTGAGAGGTTTACCCTAAAGGAGTATTTCAGAGTCGGGCCATGTGTTTCATTTGAAACTATGAAACAGTGAGCTAAAGACTGCCATCTTTTAAATGGGACCTCTGCCATAAAGTGATAAGAAAAAAGATTAAGAGACACACTGGATATCCATTGCCTGTCACATTACATACTGATAGCTGTGAGTATACATTATGTACACAGAGTGTGAGATAGGCACTAGATTAAAGACCATCAATCCCCCCCCCCTATTCTGTATCCCTTTCTGTGAAAATTCCTCATACTTTTAATGGACTAGACATGGATGTTCTATTTCTTCGTAACTGGTGTCTCAGTTTAACTTAATAGCTATTTGCACAATTAAGGTTTTTAGTTGAATTGAAGCCATGTGCTTAGAATTCAGATTCTGACTGCATACATACCAGAGCAGGCATCCCCAAACTGTGGCCCTCCAGATGTTTTGGCCTACAACTCCCATGATCCCTAGCTAACAGGACCAGTAGTTGGGGAAGATGGGAATTGTAGTCCAAAACATCTGGAGGGCCGAAGTTTGGGGATGCCTATACTAGAGGTTTAAAGCACACACACGCCTCAAAGAATTCTGGGCACTGTAGTTTGTTAAGGGTTGCTGGGAATTGTAACTCTGTGAGGGGTAAACTACAATGCCCAGAATTCTTGGGAGGGGGAAATAGTGCTTCAGATGTACCATCATGGTATAGTGTTTACACAGCCTCAGATATGCTCTGGACAGCCAAGCAATGAACTCTTACTGGATACAACTGATAAATGCACAAAGCTGCTTTTCTTGGGAATATCTATTTGAAGACAGCAGAACCAGCTGCTATCTCATTTGGCTCTAAATCTCCATGATCAAATGAGAGTGGCTTAAGTATGCAAATATTGTCATGTGGAATTGTGGTCAATTTAACATGTGTGAAAATGGAGTTGAATTACTATAGGCTCTGGGCACAAACCATCAAAATTATCTCTTGGGCCAGGAATTGAGAACCTATGGCACTCTAGATGTTGTGGCCAACAGGCAGGGATGATGGGAATTGTAGTCTATCGACACCTGGAGGGACACTCCTGCTTTACGTGAACCCCATTGAAATATTTGGCATGTACAAAACTGCGTAGCCATCACTATTTGCATATGAATATAGAGGATGGTGACTTATGCATTTTTTCTTTAAAGAATCTGATTCTAAAAAGTGTAAAAACCTTGGCTCAAAGTACAAAAACACATGCAACTTTGAGTTACTTGCTCCCATTGAAACTTCACAGATCATTTACATCTTCAACAGGGCTAGAAACATTATTAAAAAAGTTAAATAAAATGGTAGGTTCTTGCAGTCAAGCAACAGCTTGCAAGCCACACGGATGTTCCTTCTGCACCACATGCTATTTACTGCCCAACCAACTGTTAGGATATATACTGTTTGAAAGCTGCATGCTACCCCCAATCTCTGCCAAGCAGTAGCAAGATTCCAGGGGGTTCCAAGCACTCACAAGGGATTGTGTTTCCATTGGGAATCAAGACATGGCATAGACAGTTGTGTCTCTAAAATATGGTTTATTCTACACATAATCACACCAGAAGCTTTCAATGGAAGGAGTGCAGAGTTTACTGCCTTCATATCTTAAAAGGGGCTCATTCCCCACAGCAGTACAACACCAGATTCCAAAACATCTCCATGTTTCTGTCTGCCTTCAGGCAACCAACCAAGGTGGTTCTGACCTTCAGCCCCTGCACGGTCTTCTGCCTATTTTCTACTTCTCCTTCCCAGAAAACTCCTTGCCAAGGAATTCCTCCCCTTCCTCCAACTATTCCAAGACTAATTTTAAAAGATGGCAATTTTCCTGTGTGACAGCACACCCCCATTGCCCTGGCAACCTCCCCCTCAGTTACCTGTATGGTTGTCTTGCAGGTGGATCAATGGCAGGGCCATCATCTCCCTCTGCCTGCCTGTCTGGCAGAAAAACAAGCTCATTCTGTCAGCTCTCATTGAACCCAAGGATCTAGAGGACAAAACCTGACACCCAGGGATCTGGGGGAGCCCTGCTCCCTCACTAACTCCTAAGGATACTTAAAGAAGAAATGCAGTTTCTTTTTGCTTTTGGAAAATGCGTCAGTTTGTATTTAAGGAAAGGCACTGGCTCCAAGCTGTGCTGAAGAGATTTACTCTTGACACCCAGTATCGCTTCTGAGTAAACTATAAATATTCACGGTGTGTACAAAATAATCAGTTCGACTGCCAACATGTGCTGTCACTTTTTTTGAATGCGGCTACCATGAGTGACTCAGATTTATAAAAAGGAATAATGGGTTCCTAAGTTCCTTCTCTCCACAATGCACAGCACTCACGTACTGGCTTATCAAAGATGAAGAAAAAGATAACCTGGGTTGCATTGGTGGTTGCCCATTACTTAGTTGCACTTTGATAGCGTACAGATCAAAACTCGTGGTATACACACACTTTTCAACACTTTGGGTGAAATCCAGTTCCAGTTGATGCCCTTGAGCTCAGAGAAGACTTTGGACCCAACAGATACTTTTGCTGGTGCAGGATGGGGCAGGGGTTCTTTTTCAGTACTACATTCCCTTTGGGGCACTGTTTTGAGAGCCACATGGCTGTGGTGGGCAGGGATTAAGGCAAAAAGTGATGATTCAAAAGTGGGTGGCACTACAGCTGTGGGTCTTACAGTGGTCTGTCTATATTCCTGCCACGCAGAAGTCAAATGATCTCTCTCCCCATGTAGGCAAACAAGAGACGTCCTCACAGCTCAAAGACACATTCCAACCAGGCAAAAGCCCCTGAGGAGAGTGCAGAGCAAGGCCAGGGAAGGGAATGTGACTTGTTGAGACCGGCTGTGGCCTACTGAGAGACATAAGGAACATATAGGGAAGCACAGAAGGCTATTTTTTAGCCAGGCCTGAAGTTCCCCACCCCTATTCTAATGGGAGAGGGTAAAAAGGGATTTTTGCTGTTTTGCCCTCCCCCAAAACTGCCTCCAGAGAGCTGAGTGGTGCAGCAAAATCCCCTCCCCATCTCTTCCGTCAACAGAGGCATTCCCTGTGTCTCTGAGGAACACTTGCCTGAGAGCAGAATCCACATATGAAGTCCAGAGGTCACAGTATCCAGATGAGCACAGAGCCAAGGTTGAGAAGGCAAGCAGGAAGCAGCAAGATAAGGCCAGGAACCACAGGCATCATTTCCAGCTTGTAGCTGCTGCTGAAAACTCTGTTTTAGAAGGCCAGAGCCAGCTGGTTCTCATCAATGCCAATAGGCTCTCATCAGTGCCTTTCTCCTCTGTGAAGGCTGATCAGCTGCAGGTGGAGCCACTTTCCCTCCTCCCCCTTCAGGTTGCTGTTCAGCAGGTGAAGCCCATGACCCCCTGGATCAAAATCCCTTCTGTGAGTGCATAGCACCAATCAGATGACAGTATATATGTTACTGACACTTTTTCATCCTTTAGCTAGCTTAGCAAACTAATAAACCATTATTTGTGTTAGATTAAAAGGTGGGCATTGAAATAAAATGTAGTGAACGGCGTTCCAGTTATACTAGATACATTCCGGCTGAGACTAATGTGGTATGCCTCTTCTGCAATCACGTGGTTAGCTAACCTACAGGATCCTCACTTGGCCCAGTCAGAATATCAGTCAATATGCGGTAGCATTGTGTAGACAAGCTTTGGATGCTGTCCCACTGAACGAAAAAAATTAAAAGGGGAAATTCCTCCATCTATTGATTGCAGTTTATTTAGGAACTTAAGTTAATTTAGCAGATGGATTGTTTACACTTTCTTAATACATTAATCCTTATGATCACGTCTTTTCTCTTTATCTGCTCTATGTGGGTGGTTTTTCTTTTTTATGGTTCATGGAGCAAATGGAACCTAGCATTTCAGAGGTGCCAAGATTACCTAGGAATGCTGATGAAGTCAATGGATGTTGTTAACTTCTGAAATGCTATTTATATTTAAGTTGGGGAGTTTATATAAAAGCAAATGGGATGTCTTTATCAAACCCAGAAGAGAAACCAGGTCTTCTGATTCTCAGGTTATGATTAAAATAACAAAACTTTTTATAAAACACCCACCCACACCACCCTAATCCACATAACTGATTTAATGTGATTTCAACGACAACATTTATTGTACGCTCTTCTTGATTTCTTTTCAATTTTTTGCTTTGTTTTTTTATTTATACTAAATACAGGTGCACTTGGAAAATAACTTATATGGACAATTTGTTATTGGGCTTCTATTTGGACCATAACACTGGGCATCGCTAGAGGCTATGTTATAATAATTTGTTTTGATTTTCACATCACACTAGCTGAAATAAGAATGAGGCCAAACTATGCATTGTGTGCCTTTAAGAGCAGAGTTGGTTTCTCTCTCTCTCTCTCTGACACACAGACAGACAGACAGACAGCATTTATGGAGTGGGGGTTTATCAAGGCTGATATTGTAGCATGTGGAGGTACAGATTATTAACTAACATTTTGCTTCCTGCTATGCTTCTGATCTGGGCTGGGGGGTACCATACCTAGTGGTGTAGTGGTTTGTGTTTGTGTGAAGTTGAAGACTATTTCTGCAGCAGGGTCCCTTTATCCAGCATCCTTGTGATAACCAACAGCATGAAGGCAGATGGGAGGGAGTTTTTCAGTCACTGTATTCTCCAAAGCTAAGCATTTAGGAGCACTGAAAACACAAGGTGCTTCAGTTGGAGCTTCATGGCAAATACAGCTTAAGTCACTCTGGAAGAGGATATTGGAGCACACCAAGTCATTTGCCCATATACGTACACAGAAAATAGTAGTTCCACCTGAAAAGCGACACATGGATTGTCACAATGCATCCCTAACTATTATTATTGTCCACACATGCCATTTGCATGGGCGATGGGGAAGCTCCCATTGAAACAAAAGATAGGTACCCACCTATGTGGGAACTGACACAGATCTGGAGCACAGTGAAGAGTAAAGGATTCAAGTTTCCTACTAGGCTCCCAGTACAGTTTGGGGGACCCACACTGGCCATCTGTTTAAAAACAAAATACCTGCATGTAAAGGCACAGCTATGTAGCTTCACGCAATGTATAATTTGGCTTTTGGAGTCTTTAAAAGACATAGGCCTTGGATGTTGTTGTTGTTGTTGTTGTTGTTGTTGTTGTTGTTGTTGTTGTCTGAAACTTGGACGGATGTTGAATGTTCAGGCTGAAAGTACTCTTTGTCCCCAGCCCATACTGAGAGGCATAATTATACTGCAAAAATTCAGAAAAGTACACATTTTGGCTTTGTTGTGGTTCATGTTATCACTTTGAAAAGTGCAGATTAGGGAGGTTCATAATTAAATGTGAGCTCCCAAGTAAGTGTACATAGGGTCTTTCTACTCTACACAGAAAAACCTACAGCGATGTTCTTGCACAGTAAGAGGCTTATGCAGGAAAATGTGCTGGTGGATTATGTCCTGCCTTAATGGAGTCCTAGAAGTCTTACGACTACCGGTAGAAGGCATATATATAATCATAATCGAGCAGTTCGTACCCATGACACACAATTTCCTTTATACTCAACTATTTCTGACATGGCTAGAGTTATAATTATTGAGTAATGACCATAGCAGCAACCGCTTCATATGGATAAGGTTGCACCCAGATGAATATCTTTCTTTGAGTTAAATCTGTTCCTGTAAACAGATGACTAGGAATCAGGGGCCTGCTTTGTGTTTCTTTGCATTTCTGAAATCTCTAAGGTGACCTTAAACTCACACAAAATTGAAGGGACAAATTGTACTGGCAAAAGGGGATCTGTGTTTGTAGAACTGTGCTTCATCCAGAACTTCTGATGGTGGCTGAAAACACCAGTTAAAAATAATAAATTAAGTCTGCTTGCAGCAGCTCAGTTGCTTCAGAAGCTAAGCACAGCTTAAATATCAAACACACAAAATCTTAGCGTAAATCCATCAGTATAAATCCTGGATGATTTTTTGCAAAAGCAAATGAGCAGAACTCTTTGCACAAAATCCAACCAAGAAAACTCTAACCAGAGCTGCCAGTAGTATGGGGTGAAAACTCAGTCAACTATGGGGGTGGTCAGGCAATTGAAGTTTCCCTCACCATATCTTAGACTTACTGTAAGTTGCTAGCTTGTATCCCATGGAGATCAGACACTTCACTTTGTGATAGCTGGATTCACACAGGGTTTTGACTTAAGACAAGAGTGGGGGAACCTATGGCCCTCCATATGTTGTTGGACTCCAACTCTCATCAGCCCCAGTCAGCATGATCAATGGTCAGGGAGCTAGTAGTTGTAGTCCATCAGTCCGCATTCAGCTCAGTCGATAGAGCATGAGACTCTAAATCTCAGGGTTGTGGGTTTGAGCCCCAAGTTGGGCAAAAGATTCAGGGGTTGGATTAGATGATTCAGTGAACCTCTGGAGCACCACAGGTTGCAAATTCAGATTTTAAGGAAAGGCTATAGGATAGGTCAGCAAAAGATCACAACCTTTGCATGCCTGCAGATGGTCCTAGGTTCAATGGCAAGCATCTCCAGGTAGGCCTAGGAACAATCCCTATCTCAAACTTGAATTGCTGCTGCCAGTCAGTGTAGGCACTATTGTGCCAGATGAATCATTAACTAAGGCATATTCATTTGTTTCACCAAGGCGTCTTCTTCCTTTTTCTTTTCATAGGGGTCTCTGAGAGGTTGTTGAGAGGCTGGACCTAAAGAAAGTTCAAGTGGCCTCAGGTCAGCTTGGATTCCATGGTGGGCAGGGACAATGTGCCCTTCCACACACCTGTACTGTGTCTTCTTAAAGGGTGTCATGAAGACCACAGGACTCAGGGACTGAAGAGCACAACTACTGCTAGTCTTGACTATTGGCCATGCTGGCTGGGCCTGATGGGAAATGGAGTCCAAGAACATCTGGACAAGGCCAGGGCAAAAAGGAAATGATGACTTGAGCTGACCACCCCCGGGGTATCCTAGAGCACATAACCCAATGCATGAACTCTGACAGCTGCCAGTTATCACCACGAGACCTTCCTGGGATGCTAGGCAGTGACCTTTTCTGTCTGGTACATGTCCTTCAAGTACAGGGTCCTCTTCACTGAGTCCATAATGCTTTGTTTCTATGAGCAGTGATTCAGCTGTGGAACACATATGGTAACCCCCCCCCCCCCAGATAAAGCTACTCAGTTATTCCTATCTGTTACAGAAGAAAATCAATGACCTCTTTTACACATAGAACTTGTGAAAATGTTGTTTTCACAGTTCAGTTTCTAACCATCACTACAGAAACCAAAGTGTTTTAGTTACTGGCTGGTTTGCTTTTTGAGCTGCACTTTGGCGAATTTCTCTGCTGGTACAGTGGGGTAGTTAAAGTTATCAAGGGTGGGGCAAGAGTTTCGGAACCAAGTTCATAGCCTAACCGACCTCAAAGGGCTGTTGTGAGGATAAAGTAGGCTAATTCATTCATTTATTCTCACGTTTATATCCCACAGTTCCTCCAAGGAGCTCAGTGTGCCATACATGGTTGTCCTTCTCCCTATTTTATTCTCACAGCAACCCTGTGAGGTAGGTAAGATTTGGCCCAATGTCGCCCAGCAAGTTTCAAGGCCAGGTAGGCATTTGAACTCTGGCCTCTGAAGTTGGTAGTCCATCACTCTAACCACTATGCCAAATTGACTCTCTGGGTTACCATGTACAATATCTGTGGTGGCATTAGCTCTAAATGTAACTACTATCACCAGTAATGATGATGGTTAATAGCCCTATTAGAAATCTCACCATAACTGCAAATTCTTGCAAGCTTGGCTTCCAATCTACAATAATAATCCTGGCCTACTTCATTTCTCTTACCCTGTAAGCAAGAAGGAAGCAACTGAAATTCCTTCCCCTCCTGCCGTAGAAAACAATACCCACAAAAGGGCAGACATTTCGGAACTGGTTTGCATCTATGAGTTAGGTCATGGTAAATTTCAACTTACCTTCATGTCAATGTCAATAGTTATGGGTTTGTTTGTTTTTACCTCTTGCAGGACCCCTTCAGTTGCCCTTGGTGAACCACCACTGAACACCTGATGGGAAAAGATGGACTTGGAAAATCCATTAAAAGAGGGGTGTGAGTAAAATGTTCACATCTCAGCTGCATCGTGGCACCAGACCTCAGGGCAATGTGACACACTGGACTTGCAGGGCATTTAAAAAGAAAAAAAAAGAAATAGTGTAACTGGAAACTTCTTTTGACTTTGAGAAGCTATTAAGCTTTTAGTGAATCACATATTGTAAAGAAGAAACTGTAATGTGAAAAGTGCAGCTCTGGGAATTAAAATGTAAAGCAGGCCAATTCTCTAGGAAGAGACTGGTGGGGAAGCCTGCCAGCTTTTATTGGCAATGCGAGGTAACAGTTGCAGAAATCCTCTTTCAAGTCTAAACCATATCTAATTCCACGACTGGAGGTTCATTGATGGAACTTCCTTTTTTTTTTTTCTGCCTGGGACCTTGTTAATTCTGTTCCATCTGTTGGTTAGCTGGAGATCTGCATTAGAAAACCTCTTCCAGGCACAAAAGGGGTGTTGCATAAGTAAAGTTAACACCAAACACACATATGTTCTTCTCTTTTGCACAAACAAGTGCTGTGCCTAAGTCGGACCTCCAGCTTCCATCCTTTTGCCTTGTTGTGTTGTTTGATTTTAGGCAAGGAAGACCGTGAGGAACACGACCAGCATTTTAGCTGGAGGTCAAGCAAGAGTTGTCCATTTTTATTTTTATTTTCCAACCAGGGAGGAAAGAGATCTGGTTTTCTGTTTAGGGCTTCAATCCAATACAACGTTGCCTGGGAGTTGGCCCCATTGAACAGAATGAGGGAGACTTATTGCTCTGAGTAAACACATGTCAGATTCTGCTTTAAATTAATCTTGGGGTGGAGGACGGAAGCTAGTTTAACATGCACGTATCTAATATGCAGAAAATTAATAAAGCGTATTTAAATAATGTGCATATTTAGTCACTCTGTCTTTTGCTGAAAATTAACTCCAGGCATAGCCTGTGCTTTGGGGGTGTACTTTAACATGATGTACCCCATACCTGTTGTGTAAACAGAAGCTGTATCACTTCCTAATAAATACTGCCTATCAGTTTCCAGTTCCTGTGCATGGTTTTGATCCAGGAAGGGCATCTGCAGAGAAGCAACTTTTTTCAAGTGCATATCTTCCTTGCCAGATAAGGATAACTTGTGTTTCACTACAGTCCATTGTTTCATTTGTGTTGGTTTCTTTTCTGCTTCTCGTCTCAGGCTAAAGTATCCACTGGTCTTCTTCCAAACACATCAAAAATGTTAAGGAACATAATGACCTTGGTGGTCCATAATAAACTCCCCTTTCCAAGAGAAGACCTGGTAGCAAAGGGGTGGAAAAATACTTTTGCTTCAGAGGACCATGCTTTGCATCTCATCTGCTGTTTCATGCTTTTACAGCAAAATTCCATGTATGTCTTTTGACTTGTCTCTTTATTTTATTATGTATATAATTCCCCCCCTAAACTGCTGGTTTTAATTAGATATTGTGGGGGGGGGGAATAAATGAACTATTATTTATTTTAAAAAATTCCTTCAGTAGCACCTTAAAGACCCACTAAGTTTTTATTTTGGTATGAGCTTTAGTGTGCATGCACACTTCTTCAGATATTTATTTATTTATTGAAACAGAAATATAAAAAACACAAAATACATAATAAAAACAAAAACAAACCAATAATCCCTGGAATGTTTTTGCCTGGTGCCTAAAAGTGCCTAATGAACTTCCCTGCGGGAAGAATGTTCCACAAACAGGGAGCCACTGCAAAAAAGGCCCATTCTTCTCATGGAGAAGGCCCGGACTTCTCATGGAGGCGCACAAAGAAGGGCCTCAGATGACGATCTCAGGGTCTGGGTAGGTTCATATGGAGAGCGGTGATCCTTGAGGAACTAGTTTTTAACATTTGGCTTTATGGGTATTTTAAAATTATTGTTTTATAGAATGTCTTATACAAACCTCTTGAAGGTTTATGATTAAGCGGTATACAATTTCTGTTAAATAAATAAACCTCTATTCAGAAGCGTGCACAGAATTGCAGCCTCAATTTCCCAGATTGTAATGCACCCACCAATCTGCATCTATTTACATCAGCTTCATCGTGAATCATTGTTGGTGTTAGATAAGAGTTTCATAAATCTGTAGCTGTGTCTAATGACAGATTTTGGTTTATAGTTAACTCACAACTACCGTTTAGTGCTTTAACAATGGAGAGAAACAGTGCATCGTTATTTCAGGTGGATGCCACTGCAAAATAATATTTTTTTTGCTTTTTCCTGTTTAGCATCTTTGAATAGAGGAAATGTTTTAGCTGAACTAGTGTTGGACCTAGTGTTTGAACTTCAGCATTTGTTTCCCATGTCAACCCACTCTCTACCCAGAAGCCCGCTTCAAATGTTTCAGTTGGAGACATAGGATGAATTCAGGGAAGCAGCTGTGTCATAGAAGTAACATCTGGCCCATCTCTATTCTGGCTGCAGCTGCAGTTTCCTGGCAGCAATTTGTGTGAGCGCAGCAATTGAACATGTACCAGCTGTAACTGGGGATGCAGCAGATCAGACAACACTTTCTCTCATGTTTCTCTTGTAAGCCGCTCTGGGAGCCCTTTTGGTCATGGGTATCAGTACCTTAAACAGACATACTTAATCAATGGCCAACCTGCATGAATGAAGCGGGGAATATGTGAACCAATCTACAGAAAGCAATAAGAGTACGCCTTGAGTAAACAATATAGGTATTCAGATGGGCATCCACTCGGTCTGAAAAGCTGCTAACTCTGGTCCAGCTCCTCAGGAGGACCAGCTCTACCATTAGGTATCATGAAGTGGCTACCCACACAAAGCAAGGTTGGTGAGGGGTTTGGCTGAGGAGGAACTCTGTTCCAGGGAGGGTCCGAATAAAGAGGCTTGTCGAGGCATTTGGTCTCCAGCCAGCATACCCACCAACATTTCTCCAATGAAAACAGGGACGTCCTAAGGAAAAGCGGGACATTCCAAGATCAAATCAGAAACCGGGATGACTTTTGTAAATTTGGGACTGTTCCTGGAAAATAGGGACACTTGGAGGGTCTGGGCCTGAGGTTCCCCTGCCATTTCTAGTTTGAGAACTCTACTTTCTTGCAGAACCTGAAGTGCTTTGACCAAAAGGTCACCTTTTATGTTCTGCAAAACACATTGTGTTCTTTCTTGCTGTTGGTTTACCGCTTGTTGCCTCTCACTTTCCCACCTGCCTCTCGCATGCAAGCGCCTATTTGTGGCTCAAACATCATCTGCTCCAGTTGTGTCCACAAGGATTCCCATCGCATCCATTTCTATTTGCTCTGCTTTCCTTTTGCCTGCTGTACAAGGCTGCAATTGATTGATAATAATTAAGCTGTCAGGCACCTCCATGAGGGCCGGCCCGGAACGAAGGAGTGACAAATGGGGCTGTTTCCGTAGCCTGCCATTTTTCTTGGAGTTAATGGTGTGGCACAAGTGCTGTGCTCAACAGCCCCTAAATGAACTGATGGGCACAGCTGTTCCCAGTGACAGTTTTGTGACTTGAGGAGAAATTAAGGTTGTGAGGGAAGTTTAACAGCACCTATTTATGGCAATCCACTGCTAACTGTAGCATGCAACATAAAGCCGTGTGCTCAGGACTGATGCTTTTCTATAAATATTCAAACAAATATTCAAACAAGAATCACAGTGCCCCCTTTTATTTGCAAACAAGGTGAGATAAAACAGGATTCTCTGTGTTGCCAGTCTGGGAACAAACACACACATACAGGGGCATCACCCTGCCCCAGCCTGGAAAAAGAAAGAAAGATTATATTTGATTTCCTGTTATTGAGTCCAACACTTTATGTATTATATCCTGTTTTATTTTCAGAGTCATTGACTTTATTAGGCTTTTCTCTTATGCACTTGTTGAACCAGACATTCTCATAATAATTATACTGGGTATATTGTAAAATCTTTTATATTTTTACTTCCTTTTCCAATACCTGTAGCAAGTATTAATAATAATAATAATTTATTATTTATATCCCGCCCATCCGGAAGGGTTTCCCCAGCCACTCTGGGCGGCTTCCAAAAGAGATTAAAATACATTAAAATATCACACATTAAAAACTTCCCTAAACAGGGCTGCCCTCAGATGTTTTCTAAATGTTTATCTCTTTAACATCTGATGGGAGGGCATTCCACAGGCGCTTGTGTGTTTGTGTCCTGGTTGCAAAACCCCATAATATGTATAAAGCATCAATATAAATACATTTAGATGTGTTGCAAGGGTTTAAATGAGCTGATACAGTTTAGCAATTTGTGTGGATGAGAGTGTATGCTTGTGATGTGTGGATGGTGAAGGCTGGTCCAATCAACCCAGTCTTACCATCATCCAGTGGTTGACACAGCCCTGTCCACAGTAGTGCCCTTGTAGAATTTAGCAGGGAGTAGGATGGAAACAAAAGTGGAATTAACTGGCTCCATCTGCCATTGTTTCTGCCTCTCTAGATCTCCCTGACCTCCAGGCACCACTTTATGTGTCTTCAGACACGTACATGCACACTTCAAAAATAGAGGAAATTTACAGGATTTCAGAGTATCACAACTTTGGCAAAAAAATAAATAAATAAGAAAAAGCTCAGCAACTATGGCATCCCTACATTCTTCCTGCTTGCAATATCCCCCCCCCCCCCGGAATGATTTACTGTCAGGATTTTCATGGATCCGATACCCTAGACGCCAGATTGATCTCTAGTAACATGCATCTAAGACCATAGGAGCTTGTTTCATGGAAATTGACACTGGATTCGTGGTTGTGTTTTCTTAAACTAAAAGGCCCTGTAGTTAGGATAGCTGGCATAATGTGATAAGCCAGGGGTGGCCAACTCCCAAGTTGGGGTTCAGGTCAAAGTTGTTGAGCTTTTTTTTTTTAGGAAGGAGGAAGGCCCATTTTTGGGGTGTTCAGGTAAAAGTTGTTGAGTTTTTTCAGGGAGGAGGTAAAATGTTGAGCTTTTTTAAGGGGAGCCACAGTTGTTCAGCTCCTTTGGGGGGAGCCAATGCTCTACCAGTGATCTACCGCAGACGTCCAGTGATCTACTGGTATCATTAGTTTTAATTATGCATATTGAATATTCTGAGTAGTGTTAAGCTTAAAAGTTAAGTTGGATATTCATATCTACATTGGCTCCCAGTACGTTTCCGAGCACAATTCAAAGTGTTGGTGCTGACCTTTAAAGCCCTAAATGGCCTCGGTCCTATATACATGAAGGAGTGTCTCCACCCCCATCGTTCAGCCCGGACACTGAGATCCAGTGCCGAGGGCCTTCTGGCGGTTCTTTCACTGAGAGAAGCAAAGCTACAGGAACCAGGCAGAGGGCCTTCTCGGTAGTGGCACCCGCCCTGTGGAACACCCTCCCATGAGAGGTCAGAGAGATAAACAGCTACCTGACATTTAGAAAATACCTAAATGCAGCCCTGTTTAGGGCATAGCTGTCAAGTTCTCCCTTTTTTAAGGGAAATTCCCTTATGCTGAATAGGCTTCCTCGCGAGAAAAGGGAAAACTTGGCAGCTATGGTTTAGGGAAGTTTTTAGTCTGTGATATTTTAATGTATTTTGATGTGTGTTGGAAGCTGCCCAGAGTGGCGGGGGAGACCCGGCCAGATGGGCGGGGTATAAATAATAAATTATTATTATTAATAAATTATTATTATTATTATTATTATTATTATTATTATTATTTTCTAGTGTGTTTCCTATGTAATCATTATTTGTGTGTGTGTGTGTATGTGTGTGTGTGTGTGTGTGTGTGTGTGTGTGTGTGTATATATATATATATATATATATATATATATATATATATATATATATACATACACACACACACACACACACATACCTATCTCCTCAAAATAATAACAAATAGATTTCCCTTGGAGGTGAAATTTATTTATGTAGGGAGTGATGAATTTATCCCACCTATTTTTTCCAAAGAGACTCAAGGTGGCTAACAATATTAAATAAAATGAAGACACAAGCAAACATAATCCCAATATAATCCCAATATACAGTCAAAACACCAATATATGTTATAGTGGTTCTTCCTGGGAGCAGAAGGGGTCCTTTTGTTCCCACAGCAGCTGCAAATTTTCAGGTTTTTTACACGTGGTGCATTGACAGAAGAGATGGCATTTTAAAATGGTACATTTTAATACTGGCCATTATCTGAAATGTACTTAGAAGCCCATTCCACGTGTTCAAAGACTGGAACGAAAGTACACTCCAAAAAGTGATGAATCAAATATTCTCTTCCTGTTCCTGCTTTCTCTTTTCATGGCAGGCTTTTATTCACATTAGATTCATTATGTGCAAGACTGAACCAACTCAATGCTGTGCGGAGAGAGCAACTGACTGAAATAACCATTACCTTGAGTTGGCTGAACTTCTTTTCCTTTTCTCTATTAAAAAGGATCTTGCATGCATTTCTTCCATGGTTGCACAACGGCGTAGTAGATGGACACACATTGTTACCAGGAAGGAATTGCTGGAGGAATCCAATGAAAATTCTTTTATTAGAGGATCGTTTTCGTATGTTGGGGCTGATCAAGGCATCCACAAACACACATGTATATGGAAATGCTGTCCATAGAGGGCTGAATTTTGATAATCAGGTGACATTTCCAAACAAAGGTGGGGGGGGGGAAGAGCTGCACTAAGGGAATTCTGGGAATTGCAGTTCTATGAGGGGAATAAGGGTCTCCTAACAACGCTCCACATACTTAAGAAAGCACAGTTCCCACGATGCTTTGTGAGAAGCCATGACTCTTTAAAGTGGTATGATACTGCTTTAAATGCAGATGAAGCCTTAGACAAGAGCAAGAATCTTCAACTTTCAACTTTTCAAAACTGGCAATTGTCCAATTAAGTCCAATTGTGCATTTAGAGACTCCTTCCTTCCTTCCTTCCTTCCTTCCTTCCTTCCTTCCTTCCTGATATGGTGATAGTACTACTGCTGCAACCCTTCTGAAGTCCACCTGTGACCCAAACATATATTAGAGGACCTGAGAGCAGGGGCAGAGGAAGGGGTGTGTGGTGGGGGCAGACTGCCCCGGGTATCTTCACTGAGGAGGGGGGTGACATTTGGCCTGCCACCCAACCACGACTCCCAAGCCTACCCCGAGCTGTCAGGGGAAGGGGGGGGGAGCTGCACTGTTTTGCTGGCGGCATTCCCCCCTTCCCCCTTATTTTTGACAGCTGGGGGAGGCTTGGGAGTCGTGGGCGGGCAGCGCACCGAATGTCCACCATCAACGGCTCGCTCCACCTCTGTGGGCAGCTCACTCCACCCCCGGCTGCAGGGCACACGCCGCTCCATGCACCCAAGCGGCTATCCCATGCCTGGGAGGGCACCCTGTGTGCCCTGCCCCCCTCGGGAGCATGCCTCCCCTGGGCAGCGCAGGCATATGCTCCGCCCCTGCCTGAGAGTTGCAAGCCAGAGATTGGTCTCTGATCCACATTAAGAAAGAGGAATCATTTGCTGAATGAGATGCAAGTATTTTTTGTGTCACAAAACAAACATTCAGCTGCACAGCTGCAAAGAAACGGAAACAGCTTTAGCAGAACCACCAGGGGCCTAGATCATTAAGCAATATTGCTGCCTCGCAGAATTCTAATTGAGCATTAGGAGATTGCAATAAAACCTAATGTCAAAGTGGCACAGAATTAGAGAGATAATTAGGTATGGATATATGACTATTATATTTATTAAACTACACTAGATTTATGCTACTCAAGCCTGCATTGCTATGTGTTTCCTTGCTGGTAATTTCAGGTCCATAGTGAATTAATCATTAGCATCTATTACATATGAGAAATAATGCTATCATCATTTTTTAAAATCTGTTTTCTCAACTGTCTCTCTTCTATCTACTTATGAAAATATTTTCTAGATGCTTACTTGTTCTTGCTCAATGTAAATCAAAATATAACTGCAAAACCTGCAGATCTGACCTATAAGTGGATGATGTAAGGCTCTGGCCTGCTTAAGGTGCCATCACACATATTGCCCTAGATAAATACAGTTCCAGAACCAGAAGCAGTAAGATCAAAGGCATCCTTGCTGGTGGCATTACTGAGTCAAGAACGTCACTCTTGGGCTGCAATCTGGTACACTGTTAGGCAGCTTGGATTTCATTGACTTTCATGGGATTTTAGCAGCTTAAATATGTTGAGGATTGCAGCCTCCTTCTGATTCATATCAATGTCTCTTTTGATTAGGTATACTGTTCAGGCTAATTTGTGCTTCAGTCTTTTGGCCCACAGGCTTCGCAATATTTCTGGTCAGGAGTCAGGAGAAGCCTACTTCTTATAATTAAAGAATATTATAAGTGGCATTGCTGTTGCAGTCCCAAGGCTTCACCCTATGCTCCAGTACTCCCAATATAGCAATGCAGAAACTGTTGTGTATTGAGTCAAAGGATTTTATCTCTGTATTATTATTGTCTGTATTTGCATTAGGATAAAGTAACTGCCTTTTGGTTCCAGAGGGTACAGCTACTATTGGTTCATTTAAGCTGCTGTATTTGGATCCTCTGTCTTATTGGTTCCCTCCAAAAGGCAGCACTGTGATTCGTCACAACAGAAACCACATAGGAATTCCAGGAAAACACAGATAAAAGCACCCTTGCCAACTCGTTGGTTTGGATAAATTGAACAAAGTCGGTGTGTGTGTGGTGCTTCTAGATCTCATTAAGGGCTATTCTACCTCTACCCATAATTTGAGCACTGGGGATGACAATCAACCAACATAAAACCAAATATTTATGACTGGAATTTTAAGACCCATACTAATCGAGTGAAGGTTGGAAGCAGGCCTAATTTATGCTAGGCCGCATATAGCTGCCAACGTGGAAGCTGGATTCAGGTTTCAAAAAACCAAGGTGCTTGGAATTGTAAGTCTATATATTTATGTTGTGTTAGTCCAGGATATTTTGTAACCTAATGTCTCAAGCGCAAAGTTTCATGGCAGGCTCCGACGTGCAGGCAAAGCAGATTCCCACACGCACTGCCATGATGGAGGAAATGCCATTCTTCAGCTGATCCGTTAATCCAAGCTGCCAAGGCTTTTCTTTCAGAAAGGCGTTATTGCTGCACAGGTCAGATGAATGCAAAAGGCATACAGTAGGTGCTGCCAAACATCTATTGGTGACATGCATGCACAAAATGAGCTTTTGGGTTTCCAGAATGCTTCCTTGAATAAAAGAGCCTTTGCTAGACCAGGCCAAAGGTTTATCTCGCCCAAGAGCCAGTTCCAAACAGTGGTCAACCTGAGGCCTCTGGGAAGCCCACAATCAAGAGATGGAGGCAATAGCTCTCTTCCACTTTATTCTCCAGACACTGGCATTCAGAGACATGGAGCCTCTGACCAGGGGCCATTGTTAGCTTGATCCTCAGTCAATTTGTCTAATCCTCTTTTAAATCTGTCCAAGTAGATGGTTGTTGAGGAGCAAAACTCAAAGCTCCGTCTCCCCTCAAAAGTACCCTTAATCTAATACGGACTCTTTTCCTTTACGATCTTGTTAATGAGCTAAGATGCAGGCAGTGGTATTGTTGCTTTTGTTTCTCTTCTGAATACGCAGAGGGATGTTTCCTGCCACCTTGTCTCAAGGTTAGATTTAACTGAAATGTCTCCAAGCTCAATGGTAAAAGTATACAATATTCAGGTGGTCATAGCAATTCTGAATGGATCATAGAATCTGAATGGGAGAAACCACACCCGCCTGTCATTCTGTGATAAATTATATCCCGATCTGTGTGCACCCCCCCTACTAATGTAAATAAATAGAAGTTCTACCCAGGCAGCCCAGTTAGTTCTGTGCCAAGATATTCTGGATTGTATGCGCTGCATAAATTACGCACATTGGGCAAATATTTCTCCTGGGGAGGAGACAGCAATGTGCCAGGATGCTGGGAGCCCTGCCTCTTAACCACAGGCAAACTGAATCAGCCGCTGCTTGGGCTTCTGAGATTTGACACGGCATAGTGCAAACACTTCCAAGCATATCTTTGTGCCCATAAGACCTAGAAACGTGTTTCGTTTCTTTTTTAAAAGGGGGGGGCATTTTGTGCGCAGCTTCAAGTACTACACTATTTTTGTGCTCCTGTGGAAGCTGGCATCCACACACAGAGAGATTATATCAATACGCTGTATCACTAGCAGGGAGAGAACAAACCTATCATACTTTAGATTTACTTGTTGAATGTTCCCTGTATATAGAAAGGTAGATTGTGGGGGGGGGGGAGAGAGCTCTAACCTGACCTTCTATCAAATGTGCTATTTTAGGTGTGCAGGGACGGTTTGTTTGTTTTTTGCTGACACCCTTTATTTAATCATTTGTGCTCTTGCAGGAGATTGCATGGTGTACCGCAAAGTTTGTACTGGAAGCATAAAAGCAGCTCCAGATCTCAGGCTCCTACAGAATATATGTGAGGGTTGGACTGTGGGCTGATAAACTTGGGCCCTGAGGTCATATTTTAGCTGTGCCACTGATTTCAGGTAGCCCATTCTCTGGTAGAGGGACTCCAAATTTGGGATCCCACCATTAGGACAAATGCAACCCAAATAGAAAATCTGAAGATGGCACAAAGGTGCATATGTATTTTCCAGTAACTTGTGCAGCTGTCTTGCAAAAGATACTGCAGGAAACAGTGCTAATTTCCCTGCAGTTTTTTCCCACCCCAACGGGGTGGGGAAAGACTAAAATTGGAGCCCCTCAGCACCTGAAGTCTGGTCACTTAGGACTGAATACCTGTGTGGTTTTTCAGGGAACTAATTAGGTCAGTTGCCATTTTGAGCCCACCTTCAGATGCCCCAGAGACTAGTGAAAGAGATTGTTCTCGTCCCGTTTTAGCTCTGAACCCCCTTGGGTTGCACCTTTCCACCCTCAGGTGCTGAAGCAACTTGTAATGTTAGCAATCATTTCCTTGGTTCCAAAACTTAATAATTGGAAGGGGTCCTGTGGGGGTGGGGAAACAATTAATTCCCCATCATGTCACCCAGATTAAATTCGTAGAGCTTCAGATCCCAGGATGTGCGTAAAGGCATATCACAGAACTGAATGCAACCACGCAGGGATGGAGAAGAAGACAGACAGAACTTGACAATTGGCTGGAACGCAGGCACAGGGCTGGGTGAGGGACACTCCTGGGGAGCTTGAAGCATGGCTGCCCCCCCCCCCCCGTTGCTCCTTTAACTGCATAGATTCCTGCTTGACATGATAAACATATGAAAGAGATTAGTGAGTAGATATATTCAGTCATCAGCATGTCAGCATGAAGGAGCAGAAGGGGTTGAGGGACTGCATTAGCCCAAGACATGAGTCAACTATAGTTGAGCATTATGTCTGAACAAGGTCAGCATTTGAGTTGAATAATGTTTATATATAGCTGACAGATGAAGAATCAGAAGTCCTTTAGTTTCTTAACTTCATTTCCCCCCTCTCTTTTAATCTCTCTTTTTCCCTTCTTTCCCTCTGAACCTATGTTTTTATTTTATCTAGATTTATCAAGACCAGAAAATATATTTGATAATAATCTTTGTATCTCTTTATAGACTCTAATAAAATTATGGACAGGATCATCTTTACTGTGGGAAACAGACCTAGCTGCATGGGACCTGAGGGATTGTGCATGTCTGGCATCTAGCAGTGAGAGAGGGTGCTGGGTCAGGAACGCTACACAAATCTGAAAACACAATTCATTGCCATGGGAATTCCAACGCAAAATATCAAATGAGGCTGCTCCCAATTATATTTAATATCAAGAACAGCACAAATTTCCATCCACATCAGATGGAAATATGGATCCAGACAGGGAATGTGCATTGTTGTGCATGAGTGCTTGGATCAGGTCCCTTCTATATTTAGGTAAAATTATGTTTCTCGTCACCCTTCTGTGAGTTTTGAACAGCAGTCTTTCCTTTACTCTGTGTTTATATCTAGAGAATTTTAATACCCCTCTAGGATAAAATAGTCTTATGAATCATAAACGTTATTGGAAAATACACCAAACTGTATATCTCAGTTTGATCGATGCTCAATAAACAATCTGTGTTAAAAATAGAATCCAGAAATACTGGTGGCAGCCTCTGGAGAGAAGAATGCCTGTTATGGTATAGAAACCTCCTATGGAACAGAATTAAAAATAGTACATATTTATCTTCCTCCTTTGGTCTAGGAAATCTTGGACACATTTCAGGAGAACTGATCCATGGCCAAAGCTGTAAAGGAAAACAGAAACATCTGTTCGAGGAGAATGCTTTACTCAGCAACAATGCCACCTACTGTAGTTAAGAATTATATCAGAAAAATGTGCAGGATTTTGGTTCAGGTACGCTGCAGGCAATGCTTTCCTTCGTGTTTAATGGATACGAAGTAGATTTTGGTAAATTCAGATGCGAAGAGTTTCGTATTCTTCACAGTCTATCACAGCTTGCTACAAATCCCACTGATATCTATGGCATTCATCAATGATGTTATGCGAGATGATCTATGGGAAGAGTTTTTATTTGTCTTGGGCATAGAGGTAATAAGGTACCTCAGCAGGAAGCCTCAGAATTCTTCAGTCTTGGGCATTCATCATTAGCCTTTCCTCCATCTCCAGGGAGGCAGAGCTGTTTCTCTGAACAAATGCTTCTGCTGTATATGTAACACTAAAGTTGATTTTTGTGCAGGTCAGCAGTCTTTGTGGCATGATAGAATATGCTCGATCCTCTTGCGATCAGTTCCTCCAGCCTCACAAGTTGGTACAGGTGGAGTTATTTGGACAAAGAAAACACAAAATGGGCATGAGCATAGTTTTTTTATCAAGCAGATTTATAGAGCTGAAAAATGGCAGACTACCTAAATCATTACAAGAGGGACTAGCCTCTTGATGATTCAGCTGATAGCTTTAAGAGATTATCCCACAGGAAACAAGAATCCAGCTCAATCCTCTGCATTTCTCTTCAGTGCACTCAATGGGATTTTTCTCCCCAGGTGAGTGATCGTAGGACTGCAGCCTGAGAGGTCTTAGACAGCTTACATTTTAACAACAACAACAACAAATTGCAAACAAATAGAGCCATTTTTAAACAAAACCAATACACTTTATTAAAATGCTGCAAGAACCACACACAAGCTCTATTTGGATTTTGTTTCTGTGCAGTTTCCATAGTTGTGCCTGGTGGCTGGGAGAATAATTTAATCAGATTTGTTCAGACACAAACCATCCCAGCAGTAAGCCCCCTGCTGGACAATGTGAGACGTTAAGGCAAGAATTTGCTGCTGGCTGAAAAGCTAAGAGGCTAAATTGAAGAGAGCTTTGGAGTCCTGTAATTAGGCATTCCGCCTGCCTGATCATTCTAATCTCTTCCGCAGGTGACATCCAAGATCCAGGAATAGCTAGAGTGGATGTTACCCTTGGAGAACAAGAAGCCATTCTTCTTTAATGTGGCAAGAAGGAATCTAGTTTAATGAGCGCAGAGTCTTGCACCAACTTGGGAAAAAGCATCCTGTCATTATCACATTAAAAAGAGAACTTGTCTATTTGCAGGTTTAGACATCTGTGTCCTTCATTTTACATTTCGAATTCCAAATGGCAGCTCTTGGGCTCATCGCTTTAAGTCAGGCAACTGCAAGCATTCCCTTCCTAGGCTACTTCCCTAGGCGTGCCTTCAAACACTTCCAGTATCTGTAATTTAGAAGGAGCCCCATGGTGCCGTTAATAGCCAAAATCTGAAGGGGAAGAGTTTCCCCGTTCCTGAAGTGAAACTGTCAGTTCCAAGAAGCTGCAAAATGAATAATTGCCATGGTCACTCTGGGCTGCCAGGGTAGCAGCAGTCAAGAAAGGCAGGGCAAAAAGTCCTGAAGAAAATAGGATGTTAATGTTTAACCTTCATCTTGGCTGGCTTTACACATACTTGATATTTAGATGGTTGCTAAAGTTTTTCAACTGCAATCTTTATAGTAATACAATATTGATTGGGAGTGTGCACTGAATTCAGACAAGCCATGAGTGGTGAAGCTGGTTCTGTTCATGGAAGCACAAGCCAAAACAGGACTCCCTCAAGAATCTTCAAAACAAACAAAATTGCTGCAGACAAGTATTGAAATCTCTCAGGTTTCATACCCTCATAAGTGCTGTACTTGACTGAAAATTTCATCCGATTCTACCCCAAAATAAAAATAGTTCTAGACATTTCATTCTTAGAAAGCCCTCTGATGTTATGGGAGCCCAGCACTAACTAAAACCTCTGGAATTATTTACCTGTCATTCGTCAGGTTTCATCCGTGTGTGTGTGTGTGTGTGTGTGTGCGCGCTTGCGCTTCTAGGCATGCAATTTCATTCACTTCTGTCTAAAGGAAAACAATAGCCATTTATTGATTTCTTTGTAGTGAAAGAAGGGGAAGGAAGCAGACTTGGAAAGACCCACAGCTGAATTGGGCAGACTGGAACACATGGGACCAAGGCTGGATCTAGACACATCAAATAAGCGTTTCAGTTAAACACATGGTAAACTTTGTACAGTCAAACCTTGGTTCCCAAATGGCTCCGTTTTAGAACGTTTCAGCTCCCGGACACCAAAAACCCAGAAGTAGTTTTCGAACGTTTTTCAGAAGCCAAACATCCAACACTGGTTCCACTTCAGTGCAGGAAGCTCGTGCAAACAGTTGGAAACCATGCCTCAGTTGTCGGACATTTCAGAAGCAAAACGGGCTTCCGGAACGGATTACATTCAACAACTGAGGTTTGACTGTATGAAAAATCAGGTTGGCAAAAACAGAACTCCACAGCGCCATCTGGTGTCACAGTGTTAGAATGCATAAACAATGCATATAAATTACTTTTCCTTTGCCAATGTAGCCGAGTCCCATGTTAGGCTTTTTTCAAAGAGCTGTACTGGAGTTTAAACGGAATATTATGCTCAGCGTACACCCCTAATATCTATATACCTTTTCCAATTGAATCTTTAAATATGCAAAAGGTTTATGTACTTATTCCCCATTTATATTGGCATAGGATACACAGACATATTTTTAAATTTTTAATTTAAACTGTATTTTAACCTGTATTTTAATTAATTGGTTTTTTTCTTTCTTTTACGTCTTATTGTAATTTTACTGGTGTCAGCCGCCCTGAGTCCAGTTTTGACTGGAGAGGGTGGGGTATAAATAAAATTGGTTGTTGTTGTTGTTGTTGTTGTTGTTGTTGTTGTATTTCAAGTGAGCAGGACAGAGTTTAGTCTTTCAGTTTCTATACTACAAACTTACTCGCCCTTCACCATAAGATCCCAGGATGGGTTACAATAATACAGTCATAAAGTTATGAAACAAGTTCCAGTTATTAAAAGCAAGTAAAACTGTTTCAACAAAGGCAGAATAGTACAGATTCAAGAAAAATAGTTAATTCCACGAAATAAATTACCTTAACTTCACAAGACTAGTGTGAAGAGGTACATGCTCACCATACAGTTGAAGTTGTTTCACAAAGTTGCTGAATACACCTTTGTGGTGTTCCACAGTTCAGACGCTCCCAGAGAAAGCTATCTCTAGGGCCACCATTCCTGCACTTCTGAAGTTGATAGAACTTCCAAGTTCTTCCTTCTGAAGATCTCAACACATGAGAACGACTCTGTTGGGAGTGGAGGTGGTGTTTCAGATATTTGAGGGTCCAAGTTGTGTCACTTGGGAGCACCTTGAATTGGTCAGGAAACAAACTGGCAACCAGTGCAACTGTTTTAAAACATGGGGTTATAGGAGCTCCAAAATGTAACCCTAACCAATGCTCCCTTTTTTTCCGTTTCTCTGCCCTTAATTGCCAGTGGAGGGTAGCTCTGTGATGACCCTGCTCAGTAGAGATCTGAGACATATGATCTGCTTGGTTACTGACGATTGGAGAGAAGTTGCAGGAAGACCTTCTTAAGCTTCTGAGAGACTTGGGGGCTCATGAAATCTCTGAGAGGTGTGGAGAGATTGAAGGTTCATTTAAGGGTTCATTTTCTTTCTCACTTCAATGGCATCCCTGCCCCCCAGTTGGAAAAATTATAAAACTTGGCATAAGGGTGTGGCCATAGCTGAGTCCATTTCCAAAACATGCCCTCTAATTGATGGTGCCCCAGCCACCAACTACAATTTATGTTTCTAAGGCAGGGCCTGCCCAAGACATTTTGCTGCTTCAAATCATAGTATGTAATACTTAAGGACAGGCAAGTTATTTTAACTCCTGGAGCAGAAAAAATCCCACAAGGGCCTTTCCTGGGAGTAAAAATACAACAGCAGCAAGTTAAGGAACTAAGTTTGCTGCTGTTTTATGAATACCCAAAATCTGCAGCCTGAGGCAGTCACCTGACTCTGCCTGATGGTAGGACTGGCCCTATTCTGTTTAAATTAGTTAATCAGTGGCAAAAAAGAGGCTTTATCAAACAATGGTGGAATTTGTTTGGGGACTTCCTCTTCCATTGTTTAGTGCATAAATATTGCTAACAGCTATTGGCTGGTTCCAGTGCCCTGCTCTCCGGCCAGGCTGTCAGCCAAGCCATTGGTCTTCCTGAAACCCCGTGGGAGTAAAGGAATGAATAAGTGAATGCGCTGCAGGTTAATTAATGTTGCAGCCCAAACCATTAGCATATACCTCTGCTAACGTTAATGGACCAGTGTGGGATACACCCCAAATCATGAAATTACTCCTGGAACTGTATTTACACTGACCACTGTCACTGCCTTGGAAAGAAAATACTCAATTATTTCAGACACTGACAAACTGTGTGTGTGTGTGTGTGAGTGTGTGTGTTTTCATTTTGCTTGGTTAACAAACCCATCAGGGTTTTGTGAGCACGCCCAGCAAGAGCCCACAAGTGTCCACAGTGTTTTGTGAGCACGCCCATCAAGAGCCCACAAAACTTCAAGGGGTTTTGCCAGTAGTGGACAGTCTGGTGGGGTTATGGCACTCATCTGCCCTCCATCCAGTCACATCACTGTTGCTTATCAGGAAGCAGAGGGGGAGCTAGTCAGCAGCAAGGTCAGCATAGTGAAAATGCACTGGTGGGAGTACCATATTGGTTCTGCTGGTGTGTTTGCACCACAGTGACCTCACTGCTGCCTCTTGCCTCCCCCTCTACCTCCTGGCAAGCAAGAGTGATGTGATTGACAGGAGGTTAGGTGAGCACCACCACCCTACCCCCCTATCTGCTAATGCATTTTGCAGCTGCTTTGGTGAGCAGGTTTGCAAACTCCTGATAGGCTTATGAGCCTTCAATCCCCATTCATTCACCAGTAAAAACAGGGAGTCTGCCCCCCCTTCCCTGACTACGTCAAGGGATAACAATACTTGCTTTACAGAAGAGTAAAAAACAGTGAGTAGAGGAGGGTTCCCTGAAGCTTGAAAGCAGCCGTCTGTCAAGCTACCCAGTAGGCAGCAAATGATGCACATGAAAGTATTTTTATCATTGGGGAATCATGGACTGGGCAAGAAACTCCTTGCTTCCCTGGCAGGAAATGAGACACAGCCTTGGAGCATCCTGCCTAGAAGAGGATGCAACAAAGGAGTCTCAAGGGAGGTCTATTAGGCTTACAGTTGCCCCATTGAACACATGGGGTCATCCCTTAGAGGAACTATGGATGAACCCAGTCATCCTGATGTGCTCAGATGAGAAGCTGCATATATTCTTTACTGGAATTACTGAACATTTATAGGAGTTTGTCCCTAAATAAACAAAACTCCAAAAAGCCTGAAGGAACAAATCTTAGGCAGTTTATCTTGCAGGGCAAGATCAGTCATATCCCAGGCAAGACAAAACGTCTCTGTGTGTCTTGTGGCTCAGTTGCTTTGCTGGTTGTTTGTTCTCACTGTGTTGTGTCTCCAAATTATTGTAGACATTTTTGTTGAGCGGCTCAAGGTGTGTGTAGGACTAGCAAGGAGGATGTCCATACGGGGCTAGGGGAAAAGGGAAGGTGGGCCAAGCTACACATGATTATAGCAAGAAGCCTTTGTGCAAAGGCTGTTTTTGCAGTAGGCAATACTGGCGCAAGCTGTGACTCACCAAGAAAAAGCAGTTCACTGGTCACGTACCAAGGCCTGCCGGGTGCCCCTGTTTTTACAAGATTGGCCAACCAGTCAAAAAAGGGAAAAAGAAGTTCTTCAGCCCTAGTGAGTCATCATACATGTTCTTTCGTCTACATTCAGTTGTGCTAACCTGCCTGATGTGATCAGATATATGTTTGGCAATAGCTCAAACTGACATGTGGAAAAGCTAGAACTATATACTGTATATTAGAGCATTACTATACCAGCCCAGGCAATAGAGTAAGAAAACCAACAATAGAAAAAGCCACATGATGGCGCATTTCTATCACATTGCCTCTTCTGCTGCTTTAATGAATGTCTCTCTCCTCTCTCTCTCTCTCTCTCTCTCTCTCTCTCTCTCTCTCTCTCTCTCTCTCTCTCTGGAGGTTGCTATTAAGTGACATTTGTCAGATTTTTATAATGGCTGGCTTCACTGAGCTATGATAAATGAGATGACTATAAATACCCCCAGAGTGTTCTGCACCCTGTAAAGTGTTGTGAAAATACCTGATAATTCTGGCAGTTCTTACTATGTTAAAAAATATTTCTCCTTTGCAATAAAGTGTCGAAGGCAAGGGGGAAATGATGGTGCTTTGCAACTAGGAAAAGAAATTTGGTTAAAAGCTTTTCTTTTTGCTGTGTTCAAGGCAGCCAGTCATAGCAATAAACTGGAAAGTGGATTAATCACCTGGCATCTTGCAATGGTACCAAAACCTATGGGATGTAGGGTTGTTGACAAAAGTTGCATATTATAAAAGAGACATTGAAGGATGTGCATCAAACAAATTTATTGAAAATTTGAGATTGTTTGTTAATTATTGGAATGTAGCATTCCAAGACAATGCCTGACCTTACTTCTTCTTTCCACACATATGATTTGACGTTCTGCTTAAAATTCAACTATTTATTTATTTAATTATTAGATTTATATACCGCCCCTTCATCATAAGATCTCAGGCCCATCCACAGAATAAAATACAAGATAAAAACACAAGTAAATAACAGTGAAACAATACACAACCCCCACAAACACATTTAAAAGTCTGTAGAATAATACTCAGCCAAATGCCTGGTTGAAGATGAATGTTTCTGCCTGGTGCAGAAATATTAACAGTAAACAAGGACAGCTAATAAGCTACATAACACTTTTTAAACGATAATGGATTTTAAAATACTGTACATGGATGCATGATATATTGAAATTACATATTTCAAAATACAGCAGCTTCATCAAATATTTCAATGGCAGTTGCCTGTGTGTAAGAGATACAGATCCAAGGCTAAAATGTACCCAAGCCATTATTGGCATATTTTTGGAGCAAAACAAATGGGTAGAAGGAAACCACTGAAGAATTATTTTATGCAAGTCATAGGAATATAAGAAAACCTCTGCTGGATTTGACCAAAGGCCTATCAAGTGCAGGATTCTGTTCTCACCCTCCTTTTGCTTTTGTTATGTCACTCATATTTGTTCAAAAATCACACAAATACCCATTTTCTCATATATTTATTTCATCACGTGAATGATAGCTTTTTCCAGCTCTACAACGGACCACAGCCAGGGTAACAGCAAATTAAATATTCAAATACAAAAGCTGTTCTCAAGCTTAATAAAGAATGAACATGTTTTGAAATGAAGAGATTCTGCTTTGTAACATGGGCTGGGGTATCCTGAGACAAGGAACACATATATTTAAGCATTTTCAGGAATCTTAGCCACAATTTCTCCCCATTATTGAATCTTTTGTTATAACTGTAAAAAGAACACACTTGAACCTACTGATAATTGTTCACACCCTGAATCACCCTTAAAAGATGGACAACTGAAAACTGAATTACTTTGCTTCTATCACTTCACTGCGCATTTGTTCTGAATAGTTTCTTCTGTTAATTCTCCCTTTTGTTGCACCCTAAAATTATCCATTGCTCTTTTATGGGCTACTGGCTTTGCATGCTTGGAAAACCCTTTGCCTTTTTCTTCTGCATGATTCCAGTGTATCCTGAACTTAGAAATCCTGAGTCAGAGTTTGCAACAGGAAATTTTCTACAAACAAACCAAACATAGCATCTCTACTGAGGACTCCAGCCAATCCCATGATTTACATGGTGAATGCTGGACCCTCTATGTATGCCCAGACATAATAGACTCTGAACATGAGAGTCCTGCATTGCAGGGGGTTGGACTAGATGGCACCTGGGGTTACCTTCCAACTCTATGATTCTATGATGAAAGATGAGGCTGTGTAGGTTTAGTTTCACCTAGGTCTGGTTTCAGGAAAGTCTGCTGAATTTCTTTTCAGGGGTACATTCTCTTTCCAAAGCAGCAGTGGCCCTACGGAGAGCAGATGAAAGATTAGATTCAGTGTTTTCTTCATCTTGTAAAGGGGCCAGGACACCCCCTCCATCAGGAGCTGCTGTTCTAGATTTATTTCCAGCTAAGAAACTTATGGTGCGTGCTTGCTTCGGAATTGAATAATGGTGGTAATGTACTGGGGACCTGCATTTCCCTCAGCCAGGGGGAAATAGAACTTGCTCTCCCCCTGCCACCACCCCTGTCTGGCAAGGCATAAAAACACCCACAGCCAAGAGATTTTAAAAACAACAACAGCTGCAGCAGCAGCAGCAGTGATTTTGCAGATCTTCTTCCTGTTAATCCACCATTCCTGATTTCAGTCTCCCACAAGAAAAGCCTTGGTAAGAAGAAACACAGAATGTTTCAAAGCACAATTCAAAGTGTTGGTGCTGACTTTTAATGCCCTAAATGGCCTCGGTCCTGTATACCTGAAGGAGCATCGCCACCCGCATCGTTCAGCCTAGAAACTGAGGTCCAGCTCCGAGGGCCTTCTGGCAGTTCCCTCGCTGCGAGATGTGAGGTTACAGGGAACCAGGCAAAGGGCCTTCTCGGTGGTGGCGCCTGCCTTGTGCAACACCCTCCCATCAGTTGTCAAGGAAATAAACAACTATCTGACTTTTAGAAGACATCTGAAGGCAGCCCTGTTTAGGGAAGTTTTTAAAGTTTGAAGTTATATTCTGTTTTTAGTGGTCTGTTGGGAGCTCAGAGTCCCCAGAGTTGGGAGCCCAGAGCCCAGAGTGGCTGAGGAAACCCAGTCAGATGGATGGGGTATAAATATTATTATTATTATTATTATTAAAACTGTCCATCACATCTCCAAAAGCTCACATCCCAAGTGATACTTGATCACATTAATACAGTACAGTACTTTCATTAGTTCTGTGAAGTAATGCAAGAAGACCACTAGAGGGCCCTGTTACATTTATTAAGTCAAACTCAATTCAAATCAAAGAGCATTTCTCCACTGGCCTTTCCGAAATTTATCTCAAGAAGCATTGAGTTTCTTGATGTGTTGCTGAATACTTAAAATGTTGCACCATCATTAAGTCTTTGAAAGAGAGTTTAAACAGAATATCCTTTCCAAACTCCTGGATATTCCACAGAGCCATGCGTCAACAGACATATATATATACAGTACTGTAGATTAGGGGTGAGGAAGCAGCAGCCCACAGGCTGGATCCAGATAATATTGTGTATTATCTAACTGATGGTAAAAGCCAGTCTTCAAACAAAGAAGAACTACATGAGGCTGTTTTCATGGGACTGCACCGCTTCGGACGGCTGATGCGGGAGGGATCCCATGTTGAATGCTCCTCATGCAGAAAATTTTTCAGGGGTACATGTAGAAATGTAGCATGTCAGACAGAAGATGAGGCTGGAGCACTTTTTTCTTTCCAGTACTCTTTTCCATGTTCAGAGAGGTTTTGTTTGGTCTTTACGTGAAGAAGAATGCACGGTGCCTTTCCATTGTGGCGTAAAGTGCTATATGTGCAGGGTAGGTAATGGCAGGTGGCACCTGCTGGACCTGGTGGAGCTTCTAGGAGATCTCAGGGGTGTGGAGAAGTTGTTATGGCTTTCTCCTCCCTCATCCTCCTCCCTTGTGAAAATAATGTGCAGTTTTACAAACTGCTGGCAACCAGCTTCTCTGCAACTGCGGCACCCACCTGTTCTCGTTCTCTCCCTGTCCCTCTTCCTTTGCAAAAGAAAAAGTGGAAACTTAAAAGTTTTATCACTACTTAGCACCTAAGTGTCTTAACTTGGACCAGAAGGGGTCCCTGCTGCAACAATTTCAAATGTGAGTCCATGCCACAACAACAGTACATTACTCAGAAGTAAGCCCCACTGAATTCCATAGTGATCGCTCCCAGAGAGTACAGGATTGCATGCATGCTCAATTAGTTAGTCTTCAAGGTACCACACAGGACTGTAAAAAAGGGACTCTGTGAATTTCCAGACCTATGGGGAAATATTATTCCCCTTCCCCAACTTATTCACTGTTACATTCCTGCTGGATGCTGCTGGTGGTGATGAATTTCTTATACACCACCCTTGTCCTTACAAGAGCAAACAATAAAAAGCAGCATTAAAGCAAACACAGCACAAAATACCTGAAAAGCATTCCAAGTGACATCATATGGGGAACAACCAATCAGCAATATGTATTGTGAATGTATGACGCTGATTGGCGCAATATAGGTTAAGAATAAAACAGAGCAGTATTACTGGCTTGCAACTGCGCAAGGGGGTGGGAGATGGAAGTCATTCACTAAGGAGGAACTTGGTGAGAAAGTAAACTAGCTTGAGCCTGAGGTAAATAATAATGGATTGTTACAGCTCAGAAACAGAAAGTTTGCCTTGCAGAAGGTCCCATGTTCAGTCCCTAATGTGTCCGGCCATACCTGCTACATGTGTTTTGCCATTACCATGAAGATCAAAGCCTGCTTGCTTATACAATTCTCACCTTCTCAGAGACTGGGGAGAAAGGGTTAATGCATAAGTTAGCCGGGCACATTTTTCAGAGTGAGTATATTGTGTTCTGCATCTCATAAACTGATTTTACAGTGGCAAATGATCCACACCTTTATTTTCCTTGGTGCTGATGCTCATCCCTACAATTTTCACCCTCGCATCCTGTTCCATCCTACTGTGTCCTGCCCCACCCATGGGCTTCTCAGCAGCCAGTAATATGGGCAGGACATAGCAGTTGGGTTGCTTAGAACAGTGTTTCTCAACCGCTGTTCCGCGGCACACTAGTGTGCCACGAGACGCTGGCTGGTGTGCCGCGACGTGCGGCGACGAGAAGGGCGATTTGCATTGTCACGTGCCTGGCGGCCGCCAATAAACATCACTGACCCGCCGGAAAGCAATATTTCTCCTCCTCTTTCCCAAAGCTCAGTGCAAATGAGCCTGGCGGCCGCCAATACACAATACTGACCCGCCGGAAAGCAATATTTGGCAAGTGTTTCTTACAGTCATAATTATAATATAGGGCGGCACAGAGTTATTTTTTTTTAACTTTTTAAATGGTGGTGTGCCTCGTGATTTTTTTCACGGAACAAGTGTGCCGTGGCCCAAAAAAGGTTGAGAAACACTGGCTTAGAAGGTCATTCGGTTCAGAAGGGTGTCCCTCTCTGGCTTCATTCATAGTGGCAGAACAACCCTATTATAACAGGTTTACTCAAAGGTACATTCCTCTGTGTTCAGTGACACTAACTTCCAGGTAAATTTGCATAAGGTTGCAGCCTTCATTCTGTTTAAGCAGAGCTTCAGTAAGGGACCGGATTAACTCTCTATTTGACAGTGTCATTTGGCTCATTACAATTAACTCTACATTTGCTGGATACCATCCAATGGGACTGAGCTGTGGATACAATTTATAATAGATCTGAACACCAATATCAATCAATCAATCTATCTATCAATCAACTAATCAACATGCTTTTGCAGTTATCCGATGTGTCTGTTTCAAATCGACATTTGCTGCACTGATGTACAGTAAATGCTAAAAAGAGGAATCCATGTTTGTGTCCCTCCCAGTGCTTGGAAAATGTGTTAGTTCCAGTTTACCTCCATCAAAAAGGAATTGGCTCCAATTCAAGTTCACCCCTTTTAAAAAGGAACTAATTCCATTACAGCTCAATGCACAATTCATTCATGTGGTCGACACTTTCCCCCAGCCTTCAGAATTTTACCAGCTGCTCTGCCAAAATATAAAATATACTTAAGAAGACTAAGAAAGCATCAAAACATGCACACAGTGTAATTTCCCCCAAGAATTAAGCTTAAACAGCAGCATTTCTTTTCAGATAGTTAAAAATGGTAAATGCAGTGGCTACGATCAAACACAGTTACCGTATGGGTGCTTATATATTGTGTGACTGAATTAAAATTGAATTCAATTTAAAATCTAGCTAAGTCTCACTGCAAAAGAAACTTCATTCATGTTTAGTTCACCTGGAAATTATTGAAACTATTTTCAGGTGCAACTCAGAAAAATTAGCTAATTCTAAAGACTGGTTCCTGCATTATGATGCTCATATAAAAAGTTTTGATGTTCTGATTCTGCATATGCAGAATCCTGAGTTGGTATTATTACATTCTGGCCCCAAGATGTTTCCTGCGGCTTAAGCCATACGATTGCCTCAGAGAAATACGTTTGCTTCCTTCCTTATTGATGTCTACATGCTTTTGTGCAGAAGCCAGTTTCTGTATACCTGGGAAATCCTAATTTTAAAATGGTGCTTTTGAAATAATGTTTATTTACACTAACTGAGCAGTTCAATCCAGTTGCTGTAAGAGGAAGAAAGGCTGAGAATGAAGCTCTTTCCTTTGGGATCCAAACTCCTGCTGTACCTCATAGTAGCTGGCAACAAACTGAGAAATCGCATCAGATGCCAACTGTGAAGAAGAAATTATGTTAGCATCCTGTAGCTTTTTCTAGAGCAGAGAAATTTATCGCTCCTAAGAACTGCTTGCTCACTCCTAGCTCAGCCATAAAACATCTATGCCCCAAGTGCTGCAATCAACTATGTGTGCCAGAGAAAAAGATGTCCAGATCTAAAATAATAATTTAGTGCTAACAATGCCACTGATGAAGATCAACCCACTGAGATTTCTCTCTCGCTGTTTTTCTCCAGCAAAGCATTTGCTTTTCAAGGCCCGTGCTGAAGATTTCTTAGCAAATAGAGAGGGCTACTGTTTCCCCGCGCCTGCTCGGTGACCTAGTAGATTTGTTGTTGTAATGATATTACTGTAATTCTATTTGTGAATTGCTTCCAAGGAAGCATCTTGAAGAGTTTTCACAACACAGTGCAAATGCATATAAAACAACTGCAGATATAAAAACATTAAATAAGTGGCCTTGATGTTGCTGTTAGCCCTACAGTAGAACAAAAATGCCTGTTAACCACTGATATTAATGTCCAATAATAGCCATAATGACTATTACCCACTGCTAATCATATCCTCTGTGAATCCCTTCACATTTTTTTTGTCCCCACCCCCATCTTAGTGCAGATGGGATGGACTTCTGAAGTCCCAACTGAATATCTATGGCCCTCCCAAATCTAACAGCTACACAAGCCCCACTACCTCCTGGCAGTGTTACCCTTGAATCACTCACTCCATGTTCCTTCGGCTTCTTAGCAAGCCCTACTCTCCAGATTGGCACCACACCCAATACTCAGCCCATTGGGCTTGGCAACCCTGCTGTTTGTCACTCATCTTCCATGCCTGTTGCCTGATTGCCTGACTGTCAATAGCCTCCGTGTAACAGAAGATTCATCCTCCGTTCCTTCTTGATGTTCTTGAGCTGCCAGAGCATCTCTTCCAGGGCAGACCTAGGAAGGTTCTCTTCCATCTTAGGCCACAGCAAAAGCAGATGTGCTGCTCCCCTACAAACAGCTGTCCCAGGGAGCCACTGAAAGTTTTCTAAGGGAATTGCCAGCTTTCAGCAAACTTTGGTGGACTGGTTCATCAAAATTTCACAGTAGGGCTGAACTCCATGAAACATCAAGGTTTCAATGAAAGCTTTGAGCTTTCTGTATTCATATATCCTTCTTAGTCATAGACACAACTGGATCGTGGCTACAAACAACAACAACAACAACAACAACAACAACAACAACAACAACAACAACAACTTATACCCCGCCCATCAGGCCAGGCCTCCCCAGCCACTCTGGGCGACTTCCAACAGGATTTTTAGAAACACAATGAAAGATCAAACTTCAAAAACTTCCCTAAACAGGGCTGCCTTCAGATATCTTCTAAAAGTCAGATAGCTGTTTATTTCCTTGACATCTGGCGGGAGGGCGTTCCACAGGGCGGACGCTACTACCAAGAAGGCCCTCTGCCTGGTTCCCTGTAACCTCACTTCTTGAAATGAGGGAACCGCCAGAAGGCCCTTGGAGCTGGACCTAAATTCCTTTAGGTGGATATTTAAGCGGCATAAAAGCCTGGATGAAGTATATGGGGAGAACAATTTGTTCCCCATGAGGAGAAATTGCTCATGGTGAACAATTCTTTCCGCGTTTCCTAAGTGTTCAAACACCCTGGTGATGTAAGAATTCAGCTAGCCATAAATGAAATGAAAGCCAAACTGCACACTGATAGACGGGTGTGCCTGAAGAAGGATATCTTCTCTTATAGGCCAACTGTATCCTAAATTTGTGTCTAATGCCATACATGCTTATCATAACACGTTGATAAGCTGTTCTTTTCAGGCGAACTTTGCACTAAGTCATACGATTTGAATAGGAGTCATGTATTAAGAACTATGAGGATACGGGTGGCTGGCTGGGGGAACACAATGGAATAAAAATTAACCCAATTAATGTATGTCTAAATCTGTCAGCCTCAAACAAACAAAAAGATCACTGAGAGGGGTGATTTCCATAGAGGGGCCGAATTGCCACTTTGAACTGTGGTGGTCAGAGAAAGCATGATAGACTCTCATGCTGCAAATTCCAACTTTTAAAGGTACTTGCTGTGAAGTGAGAGAGCTCACTTGGAGCATGCAAGTTGCCATCCTTATTTGTTATGGTTGTTATATGTCTTGTTAGCCGCTTCCTACACAAAGGTCTCGAGGTGGGATATAAATGTAATAAAATAAAATGTAAAAGCCTGGGGGGGAAAGGCACACTTTTGCTTGGGGTTAGAACGATCTCAGTGAAGGTACCAGGCAGATCTTGATGGGGAGAGCCTTCCACAAATAGGGAGCTACAGCAGGGGGTGGGGGTGGCGTGGAGAAGGGACTTAGAGCTAACGTTTAATGAAAATCCACTACATAACATAAGCATTCCAGTGCCTCTTAATGGGCTTTATAGCAAGTGCCACACCTTCGCAGCTGCTACTGGCAGTCTCATTTTGTACATGGAAGTTGATTCTGTCCAGGGAATTCCTCTTGTATGGAGCAGCTGTGAGAATCAGGTTGTTAAGCACCAGGAGCACTGATGTATGAGTTGCCAGGATCACCAGGGTTGCTCCTCACCTGCACCTGAGGCTCCCCTTGAGAAGCATCCCTTCATCTACAGGAGCCACCTGCAACCTTGCATCCCCATATGTTGCTGGACTACCAATCGCCATCATCTCCAGCCAGCATGGAGGGTGGAAGGCCGATTTCAAATGATGTGTCGAGTGCTGCGTTAGTTGAAAGAAGCATTTCCCTGGGAAAAATGTGTGATGTATGAGGGGAATGCCCACGGCAAGAAAGAGGAGCTGGGGAGCCAGAAGAGGCAAATGAGTGCTAAAGAGAGAGGGTAGTGTGTGCACAAAAAGGGAAGAAAAATTAACCCGAATGGGAATGAAGAGAAGTAAGCTCTTTTAATTCATTTTTAACCATGTCCATTTATTTCTCCATCTACCCCAGTACTGCCTACACCAGGGGTCAGCACAGTTTTTGTGTCTTGGGGCCGGTTCACTATTTCTGGTGCTTCCTTCCGGCGCAGTGGAGGTGTGCTTCCTGCAGCCAATGGGAAGCCGGCCAGCGTTGCAGAAGCTGCTTTAGTGCACGGGAGCCAACCGAGCGGGCGGCGGGGGTCCATGGGCCGGTTAAACGACCCCCGTGGGCCTTAGGTTGCCGACCCCTGGTCTGGCAGCAAGTCTTTAGGCTCTCAGGGGCAGGTTGTTCCCAATATGTGGTACACGATCCCTTTTGTAAACCACCGGGAATTGAATAGCTAAATAACCATATTCTGGCATTAGTGCATTGAGCTGCCTCCCCCCCCCCGCCCCGCCCCGCCTTCCACCAGCAGGGAAATAATTTATGATGTCAGAACATAAGGTGATCATTATGCTAGAGGTTGCAGAGGTGCATGGAGAGATAGGGTTGCTGTTTCTAGCAGAAACCCAGGGTTATGTTATAACATGCCATTTCATCCTCAATTTCCATTTTTTTAAAAAAATGTTCATAACGCCCCCCCACCCCCTTGACCAATCAGTCAGTGGAGACAGGCATATAGTTGTGCATTCTACAAGATGCAAATGCAAGAGCTAGAAAGGAAAAGCCAAGTGACAATTCATCTTTATGTGGCCCATCCTTATTCCACAATGAAGCTACACTGTAGGAAAGAAAGAGTGGGTCTTGTTTATGTGACCTTAGTTGCTCGGGCTCCCAAGAGTAGACACACTGTGGGTATGAGGACAGGGTTTATTTGCCATTTCTGAGTAGGAAGATTGTGTCCCAGGCATCTCTCATATAATATGGGCTTGAAAAGGACCTTTTCTTTGTACAGTGTCATCATTTATTCACAGCTTTGCTGCGGGCATGTAGTGCTATTTTTATTTCTGCAACCATAATTCTAACTTCTAGCACGCTTAAAGATTTGGGAGGGTCGGCAGAGTAGAGAACTGGACGCTGGCGACTGCTGTGGCTCTGGTTTCTTTTTTGAGCATGATCCAGCCAAAGCGAAGCACATTTCGGTCCTAATTAGTCTGAAAGGCTGGCTGATCGTGCCCAGCTTTCCCCATGCTGCAGTTCATTTCAGAAAATTTGATCAGCACAGTATGCCAGGGCAACCCACTTTTCTATGATTAACAGTAAGAGCGAGAACAATGGGTGTGCAATGGGTGTGTGAAGAACAAGTCCCTTCCCAGGTAGCAAACATAACACACCTATTGCTAGGGAAAGTGAGAAAACAATCCGCTGAGAGCACACTTTGGATGTAGTGGGGAAAGTAGACACAGCTGTAGAAACAACTCTGGTGCTGCTGCCTGCGTTCAGCTGGCCCTCTGTTTCCACCACCAGGACGGTAGATCCACTTACCGAGCGGCAGCAGTGGGCAGCTACCAAATCACTTCTTTAAAGTTCCTACAATTCATTGGATTCAAAGAACCGCTGCTACAAACTGTCACTGCAATAAGCCTTGCCTGGTAGAGTTGGGCGATACCTGGTTTTTAGCAGTGTGTGATATACCACCAGCTAAAGATTGCAATATACCGATATACCACAATGTTTGAAATAAGCTACGCAGAGGCTTCACGGTTTTCCACGCATCGTGATTTTTGCATAGCGCACACGCGCACACATCATGATTCATGATCTATTGCCAGGTCAAAAACTATGAAACTGTTACCATGATATGGACTTTGAAACTGTTTTGGATGATATATCGATATATCGCCCAGCCCTACTGTGGAGGGGATGCCCTTAGTGTAAAGAGGATCCCAGAAGGGGCACTTTGCTGGGCACGGAGGGGGGGGAAGGGAGTGGTCTCTCAGACCTGGCACCAGCCTAAAGAAGACAGGTGAAAGAGAGGACAAGGCCCCTGCATTGTTTAATACTTCTGCCGACATGCCTTCTTCTACACAACTAGTAATGGTGCAGGAGCTCTTCATCCAGCCAGTGGTGGAGCAAGCCGATCAGGTGCCTGGGGCAGCGTGTGAGCACTGTGCCTGGGGGTGGGGCCAGCTGCCATGGGGGCGGAGCCAGCCACCCACGGGGTGGGGCGAGCTGGGGCAGGACACACTGCGGGGCCTCCAAGGAGTCTGCTTGCCTCCTCCCATTCAGCCGCCCTACAGCTGAGGGAGAGGCGGCGGGCAGACCGTTTGGGGCAGCGTGGAGCCTGCGGGTACCCAAGCCACCGCATCACTCCCAGGTGAGACGTGTGGCTCAGGCGCTCTGCAGTGCTGCTTGCCATTTTGTCACCCCCCTCAGTGGTGACACCCAGGGCGACTCGCCCCCACCGCACACCCCTTCCTCCGTCCCTGCATCCAGCCGCTCTACCTGCTGAGGACAACAGGAAGTGGGAATGCCTTGTGCTTCCTGTTTCTGTGTTTCTCCAAAGTGAAACTTTCACACTTCACCCACCCCACAATCAAATATGCAAGCTCCTCATATTTAAAAAGCTCATTTCTTCCTTTCTTTTTCGTGCTGCTATGCCATCTTGTCGCTACATCACAAAGCAGGAGCCTGAACACACCACCTTTGTGTTTCTAAAGAGTAGCAGAACACCGTGTTTTGTTTTAATCTGTGTCACGTTGGCAATTCTCCAGAGGCAGGAGTGCTACCACCACTGCTTCCCACAGCGGGGCACAGCACCCACTCCAAATATTTGGCGCTAAGGATTGTTGTCATTATGCCTGTAATTTCTAAATGAATCTCAGCCGAGCTGCACGTCTCAGCAGGCAAACAAGATGTGTTAAGGCCACCGCTGTGTCTGCGTTGCGGGTGCCTGGTGATCATAATCATGAAAGCTTTACCCTGGCAAGGAAAGCATGTTGGTCTGGCTGCAACATAAAGAGAAAGAGAAGGGCATTTGGGACTTGGTTTTGCCGTGAGTTAGCCCAGTTTGCCATTAAAAATATACAAAATGAAAAGGAGCAGATGTGAAGGGGGTGTTAGTTCAGGGGCGGGAACGTGTGGCTCTGCAGATGTTGCTGAACTCCCAACTTTCATAAGCCTCAGCCAGCAAAGCTATAGTAGTTGAGGCGATGGAAGTTGTTGTCCAACAGTTGGTTAGAGCATGGCGCTGATAACAGTAAGGTCACAGGTTTGATCCCCGCATGGGACAGCTGCATGTTCCTGCATGGCAAGGAGTTGGACTAGATCAGTGCTTCCTAAACTTGGTTCTCCAGCTGTTTTTGGATTACAACTCCCATCATCCCTTGCTGGCAAAACCAGTGGTCGGGGATGATGGGAATTGTACCCCAAGAACGGCTGGAGACCCATGTTTGGGAAACACTGATCTAGATGATCCTCTGGGTCCCTTCCAACTCTACAATTCTATGAACATCTGGAGGGCCAAAGGTTCCTTATCTCTGATGAAGTGGGTACCAGCTCCTCCTCCTCTTAAGCTTCCATCTGCTCAGTGGCTCTGCCAGACTGTCTATCTATTGCCAGGATGAGTCACTAACAGAAGCTCAGCTGTGATGTGCTTAATAGACCATGGTGTAACAAGCATTGTCTGGAAAGTTTTAAATTGCTCAAGGGGTATCCTTCTCTCTCTCTCTCTCTCTCTCCCAGAGAGAATTGCAGTAGTCGGGCTTCCGGTTCAGCGCCAGCGCCGTCCGGCAGGGTCCGTCTCGAGCTGCGAGGCGACCCGACTCTGCAAGGGGGGGGAAGCAGCGGGAGCGCCGCTGCACCCCATAGAACCCCAAATCGAGCGTTTTGGGGGCAGATTTAGCCCAGCAGCGCCCCAATCCCGACTCCCCAACTCTCCGGTAGACTCTAATAAGAGCTCCGGAGCGAGAAGGGTTGAAGTCGCGGGGGCCATTTTGGAGCGTCATCGCTACCCTTGCAGGGAGAAGCTCCGTGCCGGAGGCGGAGAGCGCTGGATTTTTCCGAAGAAGGATTTGGCAAATTGAGAGACTGTGAGTAAAGATTTAAAAACTTAACATTCGGAACGGGGGTGAGATTTAAAAAAACGGAAGCCGATCTCCCCCCTACTGATTTAAAGAGGAAGCAGCTTAAGGAAGACTCCCGGTGCCGGGGCATAGAATTTCATCGCTTGAATATACCCAAAAAGCGGATTTAAGATTCTCCCCCGGAGGCAGGATAAAGGGGGAGAAAGGTCATAGACTGTAAGAACCCTGCATGTATAGGTAATTGAAGAATAGACCCTCTCCTTACCCTGGAAATCGGCACCCCGAACAGAACAGCGAGTGGAAAATAATGGGGTGAGGGAAAGGAAGAAACTGATTTTTAAAGATTTTTGTTTGGATATTTGAGGGCTGAACGCAGCCTTTTGGAAATAATTAAAAAGTTGAAGATAAAATATACGGAATATAATGCATCCAGTTTGGACTATATGGAATAACTATAATTTGTAATCACCTCCTGTTTCCCAAGTTTTGCTCTGACCTTGAAAGCTAGAAAAATGTCAACAAGAGATTACACACCCGGCTTCCAGGAGAAAGTCCTCAGACTCTTGTGGGAAATAAAAATTAGCATGCATAAGACTCTACAACAATTTGAAGGAATAAATCAAGATGTACAGAAAGGCGAGATTTCTCAAGAAATGGTCCAAGAGGATAAAAAGACTGATGACTCGAACTACAACAGAACCGAAGAAAATGGGGATGGGACACAGGATCCGCCAAAGAAATAGCTGAGAGTTGGAAAACCCCTCCTTTCGAGGGGGAGAAGCAAGAATTTTTGATGAGACAGAAAATCCACAAGAAAAGCACTCTGCAAAGAACAAGGGTCTTCTGGGGGGAAGAGATCAGAGAAGCCTGGACTGAAAAATTTGTCAGGAAGGGGGTGGGATGAAGTAGGAAAGTATTTTGTTTAACAGGATGGACAAAATAAGGACTGAAAACTGGATTATGGACTTTGGTACTTGCTGGACTGAAAGGGGAAGGCCGAGACCAGGGGAGGGGGGGGGAGAATTGGGGATAAGGAGAAAATTTAGAATTGGAAATGTAAAAAGGTGTTAAGAATATGGAAGTTTTTCGGGGGGGAATTGGGGCATGGGAAGAAAAAATATGATGATGAGACAAAAACATGATTTAAGAGTTATTTAGAAGTATTATATAAGAGATTGAGGAATAATCCAGGGGACGATTGGGGGTTCCACTCCTTCTGTCGGCCCTCTGCGCGCAGGGAGCTCTTGGTGGCAGGGGGGGCTCTTGGGGCGGGAAGGGCGGGGGGGAGGGAAGACTCAATTGGAAAAAGAACCATTGTCTCCCCCCCCTTCTTCCCCCTAGAAACTCTCTGTGGCAGGGGGAGTGCTGGGGGGATGGGGGGAGAGAATGAGAAATGATGCTAGAAGAAAATTTAATAGAAAATAAGGATGGTATTGATATAAGATTGGAGAATTTTGAAAATAGATTGGGGAATATGACAAGAAAACTGCTCAAATGGTGTTGAAAATGAAAATCAGAAAGGGGGGAGGTAGGTGAAGCCCATAATATAATGTTTTGGAAAAAAGATTTATTCTATTATTATTATTATTATTATTATTTCTTAATTTTTTCTTTGTTCCTTTTTTCTTTTTTTTCTCTTTCTTTTTGTTGCTTTCTCTTTTTCTTGTGTTTTTCTTTTTTCTTTTTCTTTTTGAGGATTTTTGGCAAAGTTTAAACGGTTGGGTGGACACTCACCTATTCTCTTCTCACTACTCTGGGACCCCTCGGTGGCAGGGAGGGTTCCCGGGGGGAGGAGGGAGGGGTGGAGATAAGCCCAATTATAAAATGCACCATCTTCGACTGCGCACTGTTCATGGGAATACCTTGTGGCAGGAGGTGCCTCGTGGAGGGTGGGTTAGAAGAAGATGGAAATTATGTACTTAATTGTGTATGTGTTTTTGTTTTGTTAATATGCAAAAATTAATAAAAATCAATTATAAAAAAAAGAGAATTGCAGTAGTCAGACAGGGACCTGGAAAGGGACTTGCAATTGCTCATCTTTCACCCACCCTCCCACCCTCACTGCCCACCTAACACAGTTACCCTTCTGGAAATCACAGTTACAATTATGGTTTCTGCCTCGTTTTTCAGCATGTAGAAAACATTGCCGTTCTTATGGCCTTTGTCCTCCGAGCAAATCTATGAGAAAGGTTAGCATGGCAATGACTTGTGATTGATCTAAAGTTACCCAACGAGTCACACGGTTGATATGCGGAGTAATAAATCAAGAAGGTCAATAGATTCTCCACCTACCTCTTCCTCCTACATAGAATTCATCCAGAATTTTCATAAGATGGTGCCCTCAGTCTGTCTCTCACTATCTCTCACCAGATCTAGACCTAGTTAAAAGCAACAGTAGTTTTCAAGAACCAGTAATGCTGCAATCCTAAAGATACTTGCTAGTCTAAGCAAGCAGGCTTAGGACTGTGCTGTAAGAGCCACTTACAAAAACCAGTCAAGAGTTGCTTCAAGCAGCACAATTTCCTGCGCTGAGGGCAATGGCACTCACACAAAGCAAGCTGACAGCTAGTTCTTGCTGCAAGGCACACCATGTTCTTTTTGATATCCTGAAACTATATGCCCACCAGTTATGGACTTCATACCCTCTCTCTTTTTTTAAAAGGATTTCAACACTATATTAAGAGGCAACTCTATTTCTTTAAAGCAGAAAGCCCATCAAAATATTACACCATCAACAAATACCTAGTAATTGCCATCATGATGCTTATTATGCTGGCACTTCAATGCAGTGGCGTAGCATGGGTTACCAGTGCCCGGGACCACATGCAGCAGGGTGAGTGGGAAGGTAGGAAATGGACAGAGTAAACACGTGCATTCAGCTGCCGACCACATCACTCAGGAGATCGCAGCTGCAGAGGTAAGAAAATAAGAGTCATTCTGTTGTCTGGAGAGGTCACTTCCTGGTTTGCATGGAGAAGCCATTTTCAGTGGAGTCCAGCGACGGAAGTGCACAGCTGTATTGAGGCAGCACCGGGTGTTGAAATTTTGCACCCCAAACAATTTTGTACTTGGGGCAACCGCCCCTGTGCCAACCCACGCTACACCACTGCTTCAGTGAGAAAGCCCTCTTTGTAATACATAGGTCTGATGCAAAAGGGGTGAATGCAAAGAGGTGCTGGGTACCATTATCAAGGCCAGCTTGGGGATTGCAGGGTCCTTGGTGGGCAGGGAAGGGCAAGGGTTATGGCTCAGTGAGACAGCATCTGCCTTGCTTGCAGAGGATCCCAGGTTCAATTCTTGCCATCTCCCGGTAGGGCTGGGAGTGCCCCCTATCTGATACCCAGTGGAGAGCCACTGCCAGTCAGTGCAGACAATACTGAGCTACATGGGCTCATAGTCTAGCTCAGTATAAGGCAGCCTTTTGCATTCCTGAGGATTGTTGGGCAGCTGGGAGAGAAGGAAATTTGAGACTGGGCAGAGCTGAAAGGAAACTGAACTGGGAAAGAGCTAAGGAGGTAAGATACTTCCAAGGCACGGTACAGATGCGCAATGAGGGTGGGGTTATATGTCACAGGGGATGGGACCAGGAATAGTAGGCTGGACAAGAGGCAGCTTGACTATGGGAAGAGGGACGAAAAGGAGACAGCGGGCTGAAAAGCAGGGACCAGGGAAAACAACGGATGACCCAAGGACATAGCAGAGCTAGGCCTGAAACTTCCTGTCAGGCCTAGGAAGAGGAATCTGAAAGAGAAGGGAAACTGGAGGGTTGGGGTTGTGGGTCAGGGAGGCATGTGAACACGAAAGTCATAAGGGGCTGCCAAAGAGGGAACTTTGGTGGCTGCGTCTCCCTTCATCTCTGCAGCTTTATGAGCCAGCAACCCTAAGGGCCAAGCAATGTAGTGTGGGAAGGGGCTGAATATTGATTTGAGCTAACCAGACAGTTCCTTGGCTGCAGGCTTCTGGTGCCTTAATACATCAGCAGCATAATGAATTCTACATATTAAACTGTCACATAATTACAATGCTGAGCACATCGCTCTTTCCCACCATATATATATATATATATATATATATTCACATGCACACACAGAGAGTGGGGCCTACATTTTCCTCAGCTCTGTCCCTCTGAGGATAAGCTTACAGATGTTCAGTTAATAGCCTCTCTTTCTCCCCTGTTTCTCTCCCCTCCCCGCCTCTCTCTTGAGAATTTCTGACTCTTTCCTACCATTGTGGAGGAGTGTGTTTGCTCAACTAGGGATACAAACAATGATCACTGGTTCCAAAGAAATTATTAGCTATTATTCTTAGAAACAAGATCTCTATAAATCACAAGGCATGGCTAATAAAAAACCTACCCGCGATAAGGCTCCCTGTCACAGCTCTGACACAACAGCCTTAATCTTTCTGCTGAGTGGCTCATTCCCCACCACCACCACCCCACACACACACCTCGTAAACACACAGCCATAAACCATTTTCTCCGCTGCACTTTAAAATGCCATGGTTGGGCAGCTCATTCCAGGGGGGACCTGGCTACAGACAGGCCTTCTATTTACAGACAGCTTTGTCACTGCTGACTAAATAGCTGGGTTTCCTAGCCAATGTTTTGCAAATTAAGGCCATTGCATTCTTTAGGCGTCTGCAAGAAGCAGGTGCTTGACTTAACATGATGCTGATCTTACATTTGGCCTGGGGTAGGGAATTTCGGTTTCAGGGACCAGATGTGGCCCTCAGAGCATCTGAACCTGGCCCTCGAGCTCCTCCCAGGCCCCACCTCTTCTCTCCAGGCCCCACCCCAGACTGGTTCTGCTGTGTATCCTCCTTAAGAGTTTTTGCCTGGCTGGAATGTGTCCTTGAATTCTGATAACGCTTCTTGCTTGCCTGGGTGGAAGAAACAGGGGTGTGTGTAGAAACCAGCCTACTGCATAAAAGTAAAAGTAATTTTTGCCCCACCAGCCTTTTGCCTCTGGCCCCACCCACTGAAGCATGGCCCTTGGAAGGTTGCCCAGAGCAAATGTGGCCCTCAGTCTGGAGAAACTTTCTCACCCCTGGCACATCTCTTTCGGCATCTAGCCCCAGGCTATTGTTTGGAGAGGCACACACCCCAATTCTCCTCACAGTTAAAGTCCTCAGAGTGGTTTAACAGTCAATCCCTCTTTTGTAGGTCTGTGAGGAGAATAGGGGTATCCAAACAACTCTTAACCCCCTCAACAAACTACAGTTCCCAGGATTCTTTGTGGGGAGCTGTGGCTGTTTAAAGTGGTATGATACTGCTTTAAATGTATGGTGCAGATGGGGCCTAAAAGGAAAAATAAAAACATTCTGTAAATACGAGTACCTTTATATTGAGGGTGTTTCAAATTCACTCACTCACCGGAGTATCAAATTTGTCAAAGTATTTCCACAGCATAAAGTAAGCAGTTCTTTGGTACACACAGGGCTATTTTCCAGCCGGAACACACCGGAACCAAGTTTTGACACCTCTCAGGGGTGCCCCATTGCCATTACAAGAGAACAAGGGAGGCGTTCATGGAGAGTTCTGGCACCTCTTTTTCTAGAAAAATGGCACTCGGTACACATAAAATATGCACATATAGTGGGGATGCTGGTGGCGCTGTGGTCTAATCCTCTTGGGCTTGCCAATCAGAAGGTTGGCAGTTTGAATCCCCCGCGACGGCGTGAGCTCCTGTTGTTCAGTCCCAGCTCCTGTCAACGTAGCAGTTCGAATGCATGCCAAAAAAGTGCAAGTAGATAAATAGGTACCGCTCCGGCGGGAAGGTAAACACTGTTTCCGTGCACTGCTCTAGTTTCACCAGAAGCAGCTTAGTCATGCTTGCCACATGACCTGGAAAAACTGTCTGCAGACAAACACCGGCTCCCTCGGCCTGTAAAGCAAGATGAACGCCGCAACCCCAGAGTCGTCTGTGACTGGACTTAACTGTCAGGGGTCCTTTACCTTTTACCTTTACCTTTACACATAGAGTGCAATGTCATCCAATTACTAGAAAAATATATATGGAAGATTATCCCATTGCATTTTTCTTCTGTGTTTTCTCCAAAGAGCTCAAAGCAGCACACACACGGTGCTTCAACCCTCACAACAACCCTGTGAGGTAGGTTAGGTTGAGCAAAGACCACACAAGGAGCTTTGTGGCTGAGCTTAAGAAATGAACTCCAGTCTCCCCAGCCCATCATTTTAAGTGCTACACGACAATGGCTCCCTTTGGGCTGTTGGATATTACAATGATAACTGGCAACATAAACTTGAAAACACATACTTCACAGTCTTTAACAATTGATAGATTGCCAATGAGGGGTTTGTACTATTGGCCAGAATGCTTGAGGAAGGCAAGTTGCATTTATTAATTTTAAGACTAAATATTTCCTGCTCCCCTCGCAGAGGTTGCCATGTTATGCTGCAAATTATCTTGAGTTAAGGGTTTGCTTTTTAAAGAGAAGAAGAAAGAGCAATGTGGTTCAATGTTTGCCGTGCACAACATAAACCCAGCTAGCTGCCTGTAAAAGGCCAGGCACGTCCTTAAATGTTAGCTGCGGAAAAGACCTTGTCAGTCTGTTTGCAGGGCAAAAGAACAATCAGAGCTACAGTTTGCACTGTTGTCCTAACCAGATCCTCTGACTCGCTTCATTGTAAATCCTTCATCGCCAAGGCCTCTTTAAACGGGTATTTATTTTTGAAAATTGGTCGCTCTTCTTTTACAAGAAATTGAAGCTGGCTTACGAAGTCACGCCAGGGCCTTCGCTGTCCAGAGAAAAGAAGGTGTTAAATGGATTTTGGTTTTAACAGAGGCCAGCTATATATAGGTGGCTCCAGCCAGTACTGCTAGTACTGCACTGCAGCTGGTGTTGACACGGACAGCAAACCTGGGGAAGGGAAGAAATGCTGCAATATCCCTTGGGTGGAGAAGAGGCAACAGGGCACAGAGACAGACAGATGCCCAAAGTAGCCATAGTCATAGGAATATAGAAAGCTGCCTTATAATGAGTGAGACCATCAGTTTAACTGGATCAATACTGTACTGTCTACTCTGACTGAAGCACCTCCCTAGGTTTTCAGGTAGGAGACCTGCCTGGAGATGTCGGGCCTTGAATCTGGGACCTCTTGCATGCAAAGGACATGGCAGGGCTCTGACAAGTGTGTGACAGAGGCAGTGGGGACAGAGGCTGACCCAGGAGAAGGGGCCAGTGATTTATGGGGTTTGGAGCCAACTGCAAGGCAGGAGCCAGGCAGCAGGGAGGGGAAGGGCATCTGAGCTGTCTGAGATGGAGGAGGAGGAGGAACAGGACATGTCAGAAGCAGAGGAAGAGGCTGTTCAAGTGGGGGAAGGGCCAGTCACATCCCCACTGTCTCCTAGTACCAGGAGGGACTTGAAGTCGGAATTGCAGCGGTGTCCTCTGTGCAGAAGAAATCTCAGGTTGCGTGTGTGCACTCTGTTAGACAAGGGTACATAAGCCCAGGTGTGTAAGGCCCCACGGGGAAACCCTGGTCCCTGGTTCTGTGGGGAAGAGGGATAGATGTTGAAGGCCAAACTGCTACAAGTGACTTTAATTGTGTGGTTCCCTGCTGATGTTCATGGGTTTTGTGATGCAAAACAGCAGTCAGAGTGGGGGGATGGAATCAGGAAGGGTAGTTTCATTCTCTCTCATGAGGAGAAGAATCTTCTCTTTGGACATGTTAGGGGTGTGGAACAGATTCGGTTCTGTTCCCATGCAAATCTACCTAATTTACACTTCCCCAAATGACATGCAAACCAAAGCACAGCCTTGGCATTCGTGTGTCTGCGAATTTTGCATATGCAGTTTTCCAACTGGAAAACGTGCGCAAAAATGTTAGAAATATATTAGGCAAAAATCACTTGTCCAAATGTGTCTATTCAGAGAAACATAGACTAAAACGGTAATGAATTTTCATGAGGCCTTTAAAAGACGTAATTCGCAAACTGGTGCAGAAATGTCCCAAACGGAACGTAAGACCAGAGAAAGGAGAAACTGCAATTAACACATTTGTCCATTCCTGTTTGTATTGCAAGGGAAGTGTCCGTGTATGCAGGGCTTTGTGGGTATTATTACCTGTGCATCCTGTGTGAGAGGTCACTTTTAACAAAGCAATTGTCACCGTCTGTACTTTCTGTATTTCATTTCTTCCTGACCTGGTGGTTTACAACCATCTCCCAAGCATGAAAATTCATAGAGAAGGGTATAAATGTCCATTGCTGGGAGGTGGTTGCAAGGCATCAGGTCAGTAGGATATGAAATGCAGGAAGTACAGACAGTGATAATTACAGGAGTTACACATAATGTTCGTTCAGCAGCTGTCAGCTTGGTAGCATATATGTTTTGCCCATTGACCTCTCACGATGCTGTTTTAGAAGTCTACTAAACCCTTTTTTATTTCATCAAGACTATCTAGACACATTCCCCCTCTGGAAATTGTAACAAAAATATGCACACTAATTGCATTCACATGCGTGGAGGCTGACCTACCAAGGCAGGGGGGGGCACTGTCACACCAATATAACTCTGCCCTTAGCCACTCCCCACGTCTGTCTTCAAACTTATAACCAGCCTAGGGGAGTGGCCCTGGTTGTCAGCTTCTGTCTCAGTCTCTGTGCCGCCCTTCAGCAGGGAGGTGGATGGGGACAAAACCAGAATTAGTTGCCTCTGCCTGTCATTGGCCTCCCTGCCCTGCCCTACAAGTCCAAATGGATACCAGCAACCACTGGTTCTAGAGACCCACAACTGAAAACAACTGTTCAAATTGGGCTACTTTGGAATATTCCTATGTAGTACCTCTAGAAAGATGGGTGGCACTTGGGTCTAAATACAGTGGTACCTCTGGTTAAGAACTTAATTTGTTCTGGAGGTCCGTTCTTAACTTGAAACTGTTCTTAACCTGAGGTACCACTTCAGCTAATGGGGCCTCCCGCTGCCGCTGCACCGCTGGAGCACAAGTTCCGTTCTCATCCTGAAGCAAACTTCTTAACCTGAGGTACCATTTCTGGGTTAGCGGAGTTTGTAACCTGAAGCATTTGTAACCCAAGGTACCACTGTACATTAATACTCAAGATACTATTGAAACAATAACATCAGTTCCAACGATATGGCACCACGTGCCCCAAAAATATAAATTTGACTGTTTCTCCCATGATAAAATGATTTTGCGGGGAAGCCCATCTTTAAAAATCGGGAAATAAATGGTCATATGGAAGAGCTGGATGAATTTGGGTATTTTAATATTAGACCAGCTGATAAACAAAACAAAAAGGATGAATCGTACAGTCAAACCTGGGTTTATGCCTACCTTCGGTGGGCGACCAAAGTGTTTACATGCAGCTCATGTATGCGTAAAAGCGATCTGTGCAGTGCGTGCGCGCACAGAAGTGCTCTATCGGCGCTTCGCACATGCGCAGAAGCATGCTTTCAGTGAGTGACCGCCTCCGCAAGCGACCGCCTCCGCAGAACGGATTGCGGTCGCAAACCAAGGTACCACTGTATACATATTTCATATTAAGAGACAAAAATACAGATTACCTACAAATGCTGAATGGTGATATCTCCAGATAAAACACTTGCTAACCACCATCTATGGACCAGCAGCTTTTACAGCCTCAGAGATGCAAGAGATATTGAAGCAGTAGGTTAATTCTTACGCAACAAAAAAACCTGGCCATCATATCTAACTGTTGGAGATGCAATAGGGACAATGCTTCTCTAAAACATATGTTTTTTCATTGTCCAGTATTGAATTTTTTTTGGTAGAAGGTAACTGAAACTATCAACAGAACTGTATGGAATAATCTTACAGTGCAAAATATCCTTTTGACTTATATACCCAACACATGGAACCTTACAAAAGGAAAATATGAGTGGACTCTCCATGCCCCTACCACAGCAAAAAGACTGATATTGATGAATTGGAAAAATAAAAATGCGGCTCCCTTCTACGATTGGATTGAAGACTCACAAGATATGAGCAAGTTGCATATAAACACAGACTTGCCATGGACAAACTCAATGATATTTGGAATCCATTCTTACAAATACTGTAATAGGTTAAGATCTGGTGAATTACAATAACTACTTTGTAAAGCAGGCACCCCCAAACTGCAGCCCTCCAGATGTTTTGGCCTACAACTCCCATGATCCCTAGCTAACAGGACCAGTGGTCGGGGAAGATGGGAATTGTAGTCCAAAACATCTGGAGGGCCAAGTTTGCCTATGCCTGGCACAGAGCAAGGTCTGTGTTAAGCATGGCCTGGAGACAGGGGGTGTGGCCCAGAATAAATCCTAAGGGCCAGACAGATAGGCTTGGAGGGCCACATTTCCCTCTAGGCCTGAGGTTTGCCATCCCTGACCTAGGTAGCTTGTTCCACATGTTCATTTATCTCCCCCCCCCAAAGAACGAATGTTTGGGTGTGACTAAATATGGAAGAACTTTCAAAGGTCAAAACAACCTCGGCATCCAAGGCTTCATAATTCTGAAGTTTACCTCTAGAGGACATTCATATCTCAGAAACACATATTCTAGAAATCATTTATAAAATATGTCATAGCAGAGAACAGTGCTGACAAGAATAATCTTTTCAAAGGAGGAAAAAATGACATTGATTTTTATTTTTATTTTTTTAGAAAAACAACCACTGTCAGCCACAGCTGTAAAATCTAGATGCGCTGCAGGGGTTCCCCCCCCCTCCACTATATGATCTTTAATAGCTTATACTTTCCTATCTGGATCCTTATCTTTCATGGAAAAGTTAATATGACCGAGTTGCCGAATAAGATTGCAGGGGATGGGCACCGTTCTACGCTAGAATCCATAAAGACAGTAGACAGTAGCTGAAGAGGGAAGCCTCAAAAGAAACCACATCTGTATCCAAAGGATGAGGAATTAATACAATAGCCCTGTGCCGGCTAATGACTCACTGGATCACAATGGGAAAAGGTAATTGGCGTAAAAGATGGGCTGCCTTGCCAGTGACCAAAGGAAAGGACGTTCAGGAGAGTACAGGCTGTACACGGATAAGCACAGAAACGTGAAGCAAAAATGATCAAGGTAGACCTGCCAATTTCTCTCCCTTTTGGCACTCTGCTACTAATCGATCCTCTTGCCTGCTGCCTTTGAATACTAGCCACCTGGGGGAAGTCATTTGTGCAGATGAGAAGACAGAGAGAGAGAGAAGCAGGAAGGACTCTGGGCATAGGCTCACGGCACAAAAATGGCATAACATTTGCACACACAATGGAATTAAGATGGTGGCTGGCTGGCTGGGGTCTCACCAGAACTGTGTCCAACCACTCTAACAAACCAAAGTGTGTGCATGGGAGATACATATGTGTGTGGGGGGCTCATGCTGTGACAGCACACCTAGAAAGAGTGGTCCTGGCAGGAAGTCAGCTACAGCGGCTTCCTGTTAAAGATGCAGGCCTATACACCACACATAGGACATGTCCATACTTTTAATACCTGTGTTTCCAGAGTGGGGCTTTAATCTGAAACTGTCAGAATCAGAAAATGTCACGCTTTGCAGCAGTTTCCATACATTGTGCCCTGCATGGATACCTCAGTATCCCTTGACTCCTTTGGTTGATCTGCCATTATTTGATTGATCTGCCATTACACCATACATTATATTTCAGCTGCCCTGTGATCTTTGGACAAAGGGCGGTATAGAAATTTAACTAATAATAATAATAATATTTTTTTTAAGCACATAGCATACCCCCCCCCAGAATCATGGGAAGTGCAGTTTACCCCCCAGAGAGTTAAAATTCCCAGTACCCTTGATAAGCTACACTTCCCGGAATTTTTGAGGGAAGCCAGATCCTTTAAATCAGGCATCCCCAAACTGCGGCCCTCCAGATGTTTTGGCCTACAACTCCCATGATCCCTAGCTAACAGGACCAGTGGTCGGGGAAGATGGGAATTGTAGTCCAAAACATCTGGAGGGCTGAAGTTTGGGGGTGCCTGCTTTAAATCAGGCTTCCTCAAACTCAGCCCTCCAGATGTTTTTGATACTGCAATTCCCATCACCCCTGACCACTGGTCCTGCTAGCTAGGGATCATGGGAGTTGTAGGCCAAAAACATCTGGAGGGCCAAGGTTGAGGAAGCGGATATGATATCAGGCCTGGGATCTGTTCATAAAGAATGTCATGCGCCAGGAGATTGGGGGAGGGGGCAGGATGCAGGAAAGGTTGTGGCAATGGATAAGGTCACAAAAATCTAAGTAGGTGTAGCTGAAGTAATTACATATTCTTCCCCCTTTACCTCTGGCTTTATTTCCACCCTCTTCTTCTGTTTCTCCCTTTGCCTACTTTTAGATCGCCACTAAAATGCCACGTACACAGATTGCACTATATAAATGACAAAGAATAATAAATAATAATGCCTGAGTTCAAGCAGCACAAATTACGGGAAGTGGGGGTAGAAGAGGTCTTAAAATATGTGGCATGCTTTATAGGTGATCCTGTAATTGTACAGCGTAGCAGTCAGAATGCTGGATTAGAACCTAGGAGACCAGCGTTCAAATCCCTACTCAGCCATCAAGCTCACTGGCTAATCTTGCGCCTAACCTACCTCACAGGTTAGCTGTGAGGTAAAAAAAAGCTCCTTGGAGGAAAGGTGGGGTGGAAATGTAATTTTAAAAGAAATAAATAAAATGACAAAGCTCTTACAAAAACAATCGCCCAGACATGACATCTAGTCAACGAAGGAAGAGAAAGGTGGACCTCACTCAGCTTAATAACATTGGAATCAACACATTAAATAGCCAAACCATTCGTTTGGAAAGTTCTCTATAGAACAATGGTGCAATACAAACTCTGTTCTAGGTACGTCATTTGAAACTATGGCTCCTTTCCCTCCCTTGGGAAACAGGACGTAGCTATGAGTCAGCTGTCTGATTGCTGTGAAAATCTTTTCTGATACAATGGTGCCGAAAGCAGGGGGGGAAGGAACGTTTCTAAACCCGAGGGCCACATTACCAACCGGGACACCTTCTGGGGGCCACATACCAGAGGTGGACAGGGGCAAAGGCAAAAGTGGACAAAGCAATGGATGCAAATGTCACCTTGATGTAGCAAGCTAGTTTGTACATACAGGGCCGTCTCAAGCAGGCTGGGCGCCCTGGCGCTGAGGCGCGGAGATCGCTCCGGCGCCCCCGCCCTCGGAGCATGGCTTCTGCGCGGCTTTGTCGCTCAGCGCCCCCCTGCCGGCCCGGCACCCTGGCACCCCGCGCCACCGGGACTATACCTAGAGCCGGGCCTGTGTACACACACACACACACACACACACACACACACACACAATACCTCAGTGCCAGAGTATCTGCTTTGCATGCAGGAAGTGGCAGGTTCAATCCCTACCATCTCCAGACATGGATGGGGGACACACACCCTCCTTTCTGAAACTCTGGAGTGCCACTCCCAGTCAGTTCCAACAATACTGAGCTAGATGGGCTAGGTAGCAGGCAGCCTCCTACATCCCTACCTTCTGCATGCATGATACAGTGTCCACTCCTCAACAACAGTTGGCAGATTTCAGTTTGGAGATACAGTGGTACCTGGGTTTACAAACACAATTGGTTCCGGAAGTCTGTACTTAACCTGAAGCGAACTTTCCCACTGAAAGTAATGGAAAGTGGATTAATCCGTTCCAGACAGGTCCACGGAGTACTTAAACTGAAAATACCCAAACCGAGGTGTACTTAAACCAAGGTATGACTGTAGAGAGGAAGGGACAAAGACGGCTCAGAGCTGGCAGAAGGAAAAGCATGTTGAGGTAGAGAGGGGTTGAAGATCAGCTGCTTGGCAAAAGGGCCCATTGTACTTTGCAAAGGATACATAGCAATGATGTCTTGCATCCCCAGCATTTTCCCATTGGAAGTAGCGCTGCCCTTGCAACTCCTTCTGGCCTGGGGGGGGGGGGCTGGGGAGCATGCAACCATCTTCTGCGTGAAATGCAGAGTCATGCTGTGAATCATCCACAGGGTGTGTGTCGAGAGAGCATGCAGGCCTTACCCTTTGCCCAGCTGCAACAGCTGCTGAGGTGTGTCTTGCCACTGCCACTGCATACATGATGATCCGGGCTTGTAGGTGTGCGGAACCCGCCCTTCAGCCTGAACCTGTTGAGGCAGCAGCACTCTGATTCATTGAACGTTCATTTGCAAGGTCACAGGGCTTAAAAACCGATGCATGTGCACTTGGAAGCGAGTCCTGGCTCTTGAGTTCTAAGGGACTTGATGGCAAGCCAGGGTGCAGAATGTGGCTGTCTTAAAGCTGCTTCCAAACAGGCAGCTCCCAACACTACAGAAATAGTGCTCAATCTTGCCATGGACTTTCCACACTCCATACAGCGCTTGTTGTTTGCAGGCATCCCATTGTGTTCCATCTACACAGCTGCTTTCATTGATCTTTCAGTGAGCGTGACCCACACTTTAAAGAATGCAGCAGCTAGGTTAACTGGGTAGTGTGCCTGACCACAGACAAGATTTGATACTGTGCAAAGTTTAAGGTTTCAGTATTAACCTCTAAGGCCCTAAACACTTGGAGAACATGCTATATAACCTCTAAGGCCCTAAACACTTGGAGAACATGCTTTCTCCCCATACAGGCCTGCCAGATCATCTGCAAGAGGCCCTCCTAGTTGTGTCACAGTTTGCAGCAGTTCAAACACACATGAAACAAGAAGAGGGCCTTCTGTGTCGTGGCCCCCCACTTTCTGGGATAGTCTCGCCCTAGAAACAAAGCCGTGCAATTCTAGCAAACACTGAAAATGCCTGTTTACTATGACCTTTGTTGGCAACCAATGCCAGCCATTATACAGTGGCACTTTTCTTATTTTGTGCCTTTTTCTTCTGTATTTTAACATTTTAAATGTATTTGTTTTGTATTTCACCAAACAAAATATTGTGTTGCACATCACCTGCATAACATAATATAAATATATATAAATATAAAATAAACATTTTAATTAATAAATAAACTGTTAAAACAAACAAACCGATGTTTGCTCCAATTCAGCTTTAAAAAGCGGGTTTTTGCAGGGGAAACTCTGGGCCAAAAAAACAACCATGTTCAGACATGGGGCACATGGACCTCCACCTGGAAAGAGTGGGGCAAAAGGTAAGTATGATAAAGCTCTTAATTACAGTGCAATCAAAATTTACACACATTTAATTCATATGATTTCAACCATAGACAGTTGAAGGCTGGCTGGCTGGTTGAAAACCCACAAGTTAAATGCAAACAAGGGGAAATTCAGCACAAAAACCCCCAACAACTTTTAAGCTCTTGCCTTGTTTGCCAGGCAAGACGTTCTCAGAGTGCCAGTTCTTGAAGGCCAAGGATACTTCTGCAAGATCTTATGGACCCTGAGCCCTGTGAAAATTTGTGAGGGCATCCCAGAACTGGTGCACTGAGAAGGCCTTGCCCCTCAAGCAAGGCAGAGAGCTTAAAAGCTCTTTTTGTGCCAGCTCTGCTTCAGTTTCCCAGGATGAAAAGAGCTTTTAAGCTCTCTGCCTTGTGAGGGGGAAAGGCTCACTTAGCGAGTCAGCTCTGGAAGGCGAGGGCTGCTCAGGCGCTGTGGTTTAAATATAAGCATTTTTGCATATACACGGAGCCCTCGGAACCAAACCTCCATGTAAGATGCAATCATATTGTAGCTGTCTTTTTTCCTCGCCCTGTTTCTCAATGCTGTCAGAGCAGAGACTTGCAACAACCGAATCTCTGAGCACCCGCTTGGTTTTTTACTGCTCTGAGAACTGGGGTGCAAAAATATGCTTATATTCTGGAATAAAAATGCACAGTACAAAACCAATATCAGCCATAGTTAGGCATCCATTATGCATGTGCTGGTTATGAGAATTAAATGTGAAGAAGGGATGGTAATTACCTTTGGCCTGCCAGGTCATCATATTTTCCCAAGGTGTCCCTTCAGGCTGAGAAGCTTCCTCTGTTCAGAATATTTCAGTAATAATTTGGCAGGTATACAGAGACATCTGCCGCCCCACCCCCCTTACAAAGCTACAATCCTAAAAACACTTACTTGGGAGTAAGCCTAAGTCAACTCAATGGGAGTGACTTCTAAATAGACCTACGTAATGTTATGCTGCTCAAGATTTTTGCACACACACACACACATACACCGGTTTCTAACAGAAGGGAGATTTCTATGATTGCCCTTTGGTGGCTTGCAAGTTTTTAATTAAGCTCTGTAAGTTAAGCGACGTTCCGAAATGAATGCAGGGTTGGTATTTTCTTTTCTAGCCCGCTGGAACGAAATTAACGAATTATCCTCAAGAACACGAGGTTTACATTACAGCACTCTAAAAGGATGAATTCCCGAGGCAATGGCCTTACTTCCGAGGGAAGCCCTACGAACAATGGGCAGGGCAAATTGTTTCCCAGAGGGGCCAGTAATTTCCCAACAGCTGTAGAAAATGGAAATACTACATAAAGAAGACTCCGGGGAGTAGCTGTTACATTAAGCAGCCCTCGCTTGGGCTGTGAAAGGCCGTCCAGCAACAGCATCTCCTAATGACCGTGCTAAGAACAATTCAAGAGGTAGAACCTGCTCACTATGGCTTGCATGATATAATAAAAGTAATTGCAGAATGGGTTTCCCAACCTTTAGTTGCAAGCATTAGGTCAGTCATGTAACATGAAATTAAGTAAGTGAATAGTTATGGGTGCTCTTAGTTACAAAACTGCAACATATTTTGTTTCTTTTTATTTAATGTTGATTTAAAGCAGTTTTTGAACCATTCCTCACTGTTCAACACACACAGATTTAAATTCCAATACAATTGCTCCACCCTTCAATAAAACAATAACATTAACAACTACGTTAGCAAACAAGCAGATACAAATTTCAAGGAAGGTGGCAGAATTATGCCAATTGAAATGCCTGGGTAAATTAAAGCATATTCACCTGGCACTGTAAGTCAGGGCTATAACATAGATGTCAGGTCTTGGGTTTCTGTGGGTGGTCAAAAAGAATACAGTTGCTCCCTAGAGGAGCCAAAATCCCATAATTCCTAGTTTCAATTTAAAAATGAAAACAAAACCAGCGAAGTCTCTAGACCAGGCATCCCCAAACTGCGGCCCTCCAGATGTTTTGGCCTACAACTCCCATGATCCCTAGCTAACAGGACCAGTGGTTGGGGAAGATGGGAATTGTAGTCCAAAACATCTGGAGGGGCGAGGTTTGGGGATGCCTGCTCTAGACCTTGTAAAACCCAAGATAAAGGCAAAATCTGCAGGCACTCTCCTCATTTATTTTGCGAAAAATGTAGCCTGCTCTCACATTTCAGCATTTTTAGCCAATTGACATTTAGAAAAGTAGACATTTAGAAAACTGGGCAGTGAAGGTTAGAGTGACACATCCATTGTCACTCTATTGTCACCCATTGAAGGTTTTTTCCTGGTTACATTTTAAGTCAAAACTACAAAACTGTACCCCAGGCATCCCCAAACTTCAGCCCTCCAGATGTTTTGGACTACAATTCCCATCTTCCCTGACCACTGGTCCTGACAGCTACCGTAGGGATCATGGGAGTTGTAGGCCAAAACATCTGGAGGGCCGCAGTTTGGGGATGTCTGCAGTACCCCATTCAGCAGTTTCATGCAGATGTTAAACAACATGGAGGACAGAACTGACCCCTGCAGGGCCCCATACTAAAGAAATGAGCAATACTCCCCAAGAACCACTTTCTGGAGCCAGCCAAGTAGGAGTAGAATGGCTGCAAAGCGGGGACCCCAATAGCCAACTCAGACAGCCACCCTAGAGCAATATCATGGGGTCGTGGGGACTGAAAGTGGCTGAGAGGTGAAGAAGGACCAACAGAGTCCCACCTACCTCCATCTGTCCCAACACAGGTCATCATACAAGGTGGCTAAAGCAGTTTATCTACCCAAGCCAGGCCTGACTGAAATGGATCTAGAAAACCTGTCTCCTCCAGGAGGACCTGACTCATTGTGGTTTAATGGGGAGGCCTGGCAGGCCTATTTAAGCCCAGGTGCCAAAGATTCCCCACTGTTGAATTAGATTAGAACTGCCAATTGGGCCATAAAGCTCACCCTGGCCAAATTGCGATGTCTTAGCCTAACCTACAGGATGGTTTTGAAAAGAAAACATTTGTGAGTTGGACAGCCTGTTTATGTTGCTCTCAGTTGCAGGGTGAAAAGTTAGAGAAGGGGGAGCAAGATACAGTGGCACCTTGGTTCTCAAACGGCTTAGTTGACGAACAAATCGGCTCCCGGACGCCAAAAACCTGGAAGTAAGTATTCTGGTTTTCGAACGTTTTTTGGAAGCCAAATGTCCAATGTGGCTGTCGGCTATTGTTTCTGGGATGCCTGCACCAATCAGAAACCGTGTCTTGGTTTTTGAATGTTTTGGAAGTTGAACGGATTACATTCGAGAGCCAAGGTACCACTGTACTATAATTAGCAGGTGGAAGCATTTCTAGATACCATTAAAGATTCAGCAACTAAAGAATCCCAATTCATTTTAAATTTTTACAACTCAAGTGCGAATTCCAAACAGATAGTTAAATACAGCCCTGAATTCTCAAACAAATGTAATGGATCCTGGAAACAACCACGGTGAAAAGATCTTCTAGGCATGAGTCAATGGAAAGCCATTACTGTACAAGGATTTCCAGTTTTGCTAATCATTTGGTGACTAACAGTGCTCTGCAAATTCAAGATGACCTCCTAATTCCAGGAAACCTGGGTGGCTACCCAGAAATAGAACATGCTGGCTTAATTCCCTCTTCCTCTGCTCAACTGAAGCTATGCTGTTACAGTATATCTCCCGCATCCAGGTTCAGCAGAGTAAATAAGGTACCTATCTGCACCACTGCTTGGCTGACCTGAAAACCCGCTGGCCATCCAGCTCTCTCTCTCTCTCTCTCTCTCTTGGACCACCCTCTACCACCAGCTGGCTGAGCCAAGCCCAGTGGCTCGTAAATAGGCACAAATCCTGAAATTGAGGCATTCTGGGGGAAGGAATGGGGAGGGCAGACTTAGGCTGGATCCTAGAATCATAGAGTTGGAAGAGACCACAAGGGCCATCCAGTCCAACCCCCTGCCAAGCAGGAAGCACCATCAAAGCATTCCTGACAGTTGGCTGTCAAGCCTCCGCTTAAAGACCTCCAAAGAAGGAGGCTCCACCACACTCCCTGGCAGCAAGCTGAACTGTCGAACAGCTCTTACTGTCAGGAAGTTCTTCCTAATGTTTAGGTGGAATCTTCTTTCTTGTAGCTTGAAATGCAGCTCGGTCTAGTGACCTGGCACCCAGCAAACAGGGTAGTGTAACTCAAACTCTATTTTAAAGGCTTGTTTTCCCTCTGTCAGACTTTGGCCAAGTAAGCCAGCAGTAGCCCTGCTCCTGAACAGAGTTTGGGTGTGGTACATTTTACACTGGCTTAACGTACACTAGGCTTGCCTTATGCCTGTTTCTTGTATGTAGGATTGTTCATTCAGTTTGGAAGATATTGCAGACCCTTACCCAGATGGGAAAACACGCCCTGATCTGCACTACATTTCCAGCGCAGAGACAAATGTCTATTAAATAGTTAAAATACTTGGGCAATGAATGTGCTTAACAAATGCATATTCCGTTTTCTCATCCCCATTGTAAGGTCAGTGCAAAATGCCAATGTTTGCAGAACGGGTGTGTGTATGTGTGGATGTGGATAATTCCGATATCAGTCAGCAATTGTTCCAAACAAGAAGGCCTTTCTGAAACTCAGTAATCCTATTATATGCTGGCTACATATAATTGACGCTACTGAAGTATTTACCTGCAGAAGACTGCATATAACTGTGCCTTGTTGAACCGGTTTGCAGGCCAACGTGACAGCTTCAACATTTGCCATGACTACAGTTGAGCCCCGCTCATTAAGTACAACAGACCAATGAATGTCTGTCATTAAAGCTGACTTTCTGATCTATAGAGGTAATGCACCTTCCAACATAAAGGCAGGTGTTGTACGTACCTGGTGTTCCCGTCCTAAAATCCATGTACCTTGGGAAAGAATAATGGATAAGATTTAGGATACAATCCTAACTCAACTTTCCTAAGAGTCCCATTGAATTCAATACAACATACTTCTGAGTAGACATGGTTTTCAGTCATGAAATTGTCTCACCGAACAACACCTACTTTGCCTCCGTCTTCATCCAAAAGGAAAGCAGTGGCCAACCTGGTGATAACAGAATAAACAATGCAAGAAGGGAGCTGCAGCCCAGGGTGCCCAATCCCCCCCTCAGCCCCCCCCACCTTTTACTATGTTGATCCTGCCCAAGGCAATGACTGCCACAAGGGAAGAACTACCACGGTTTGACTCCCGCCGACCCAACCTATTTCTGTAGCCAATCCAGAAGGTCTGCAGAGATCTTCCAGGCAAATGTCATTGCCGCTTTCTGACAGGCGAGCTCTATCTGAACGAACCAAGTTCACATGCTCAAACCTGATCGGGGGTAAGTTATCACACATTTCAATTCCACAGCCTTTCCTTCTGGAATCTTAGGATGTTGTATCCAAGAGTTATCTCATTTTATTATTACAACAGCCCTGTGAAGATAATTAAATAAAGAGAGTTAAGCAGAGATTGAGCTCAGATCTCTTTGGTCCTAATCCCAGGGCCGGCTCTAGGCCTGCTCCCGGTGGCGCGGGGCACCAGGCCACCAGGGGCGCCGCTGCGCCCGCTGAGAGGCGTGGCTGAGGCTGCCCCAGGCGCGCCTCCGCTGTTCAGCAGCTTCAGGCCGCTCCCCGGAGGTGCGCGGGCCTGGGGCCGCCTCCGCCGTGTGCAGGGGCGTCGCAGGGCCGGCCCTACGGCAGGCTGGGTGGCGCAGAGTAGCTGCACCCGCGGCAGCCCGTCGCGCTGGGAAACAGGGCGGGGGGGGCGCCGGAGGGATCCGGCGCACCAGGGCGCCGGGCATGCTTAAGACGGCCCTGCCTAATCCAACACTCTGTGTAGTGCTTAGAGTCCTAGAATAGGACCTGGGAGAACAGGGTTCAAATCTCTGCTTGTCCAGGAAGCTCACTGGGTGACCTTGGGCCAGTCACTTAACCTCAAGCTAATTTACCTCTTATAATTGTTGTGAATAACTATGCTCACCAGCTTGATCACACACACACACACACAAGATGCATATACAATCGTACTTTGGATATGACATAGGAATATATCAGGCAAAACTGCATACACAAATATGCAGATTAGAAAAATTGTGCACGAAATGTGTACAAATTCTCAGGCAGCCTTTATGATTATGATTATGATTATTAATTAATGCTTGCAGACTTCTGCAGAAATGGGGCACATAGAATTTAAGACTAGGGGAAAATGTGTTACTGAGAGAAACCAAAGTTGACAGATCCAACCACCTGATTTGCTTTCTCTCCTTCACTTTCTGTCCCCTCTACTTCTCTTTCTTAGAAAAGGTATTGTACAGAGCAGAGATAATGGTAGACTTCCTTATCTTCCTCCTGAGTAAGTGTGGTAGACCCAATTCCCACGTTTAGGAGTGTCTTGTGCATAAACCTTTGCTGCATATTCGATGATGGAGTTTGGCTAACTTTTTTTTTAAGACTTTTTTTTTTTGTTCAGCTCAGCAAACTGCACTCTGACAAAAAAAGTGCTTACTCACTTCCTCTCTGCTCTGCCACAGACAGTTCTCAGAGCAGATACTACTGCTCAAAGCCTTGGGTGAGGTGAATTTAAAAAATGAACTGTGTCAGGCAGGATTTTTCACATTCTTTCCTTCTTCTGCATGCTTAAATTTGGAAAGAGGCAGATCTTGATAAACATAAAATACGCCACATGCTAGGAGTGACCTGGAAATATAATTTGTGAAAAATGCAAGGCATGAGCAATCTCCTTGGAACTCACAGAAGGGGGGGGGACCTAACTTGGCTGTATACTAGAATTATTCATCACACAATGTTTGAACTGTGCTAAGCTTTCAGCAGGAAATACACAAAGTCTTGTTATCTTCAAGGGAAATAAAAGAACTTGCTAGCAATAAGCTCATCTTGCTTAAATCTTTTTTTTCCCAGGGTAAAAATACTTTTCGTACATGATTTCTATCTGCTGCTGAAAGTGAGCAAGACAACTTGAAGACAACCATTTGTGTGTTTGTGTGTGTGCAAGAAAAGTAAATGGAAGCACTCGAGCCCCATTTTCACTTTCAAAGCAAAGTCATCTCATGTTAAACTAGTGGTTCTCAAAGGCTATGGCATACCACACTCGTGCGGCAAGAGAGGATGGCAAGTTACACCCAGGGCGCACTGCACCCCCCGCACCCCCCTTTGTACGCTCCTGTACAAACCGTTTTAGGGACTCTGCTCCGGATTTGAGTAGGGTTTACTCCTCACTTTCTTCTTCTCATGAAATGTTTTTTTTTACTCAAGAAATGAAAATAAGATTGTTCTCCACTTACATTTGTATTGTAAAAAGGATGTTGTGTCTTTTTAAAACTTTTTTAAAAAACACATAAGGTACACTTGATTGGGTTTTTTAAATATAGTTTTATTAATTTCCTATATACTGTATATCAATTACAAAAAAGAGAAAAAGATACAAAAACAAAATCCCAGCTCACCCACTCCCCTTTCCAGGACAGATCAATCTAGTTAAGTTTGCCAAAGTCCAGTCTGTGATTTTGTTAGTTGCCATTCTTCAGAGTTATCAGTAAAGTATTTTATAGAAGGATGCCATGTTTCGACAAAATTGTCTACATCACTTGTATTATTCTATGCATGTAATCTCTTCGTTAATCTTTCTGACACAGCAATAGACCATACATTGTTTCCGGTGAGAAATCCAGAGATGATCCCATTTTGTGCCACTACTAGAAGAAAAACAATTAGCTCTTTATAACAAAGGTCAGGTGTCCCTTCTTTAAAAAATAGTTAACAATCCCAAACTTGGGGTACATTCCACATGTTGACCCATAATATAGCTCATTTCCGTAAACACCTTCTGCCAGAAGGGCTTTCTACGTTCTCACGTCCACCATATGTGAAATGTTGAGGTACACTTGATTGTTATACAAATACAAGATGGTCCATGCATTATCCCAGCAGCAGAAGCCCAGTGCAAGTGTCCAGCCACACTGTCAGCTGCTGGTGCGAAGGATCACCCATTGGGTGTGAGCTGGCAGGAACCATGCCAGAGAAGCCATTCATTACTGATCAGGAAAGAGGGAGTGCTTCAGGGATAGGTCTTTTGGCCATTGGCAGTGTGAGCCAGCCACCTCAGGCTGCTGATTTGGAGTGTCATAAAAGTGCAGCAAAAAAATATTGTTGGTTCGTTATATTCCTATAGTATAGCTGCTGCTGATGGGATTTTCTCATACCTGCCAAGTTCCTCTTTTAAAAATAAGGGACCGGACCGAAAGTAGCATACCGGAAGTAGCGCGGCGGCCATTTTGGAACTGGGCGGAGCATGCTCAGAAGTGACTTTTGATGCTGCTGTGCCCAGTTCCAAAATGGCCGCCGCACCAGAAGTCGCGATGCAGCCATTTTGGAACTGGGCAGAGCAGCATCAAAAGTCGCTTCTGAGCATGCTCCGCCCAGTTCCAAAATGGCCGCCGCACCAGAATAAATCGGGGAAAAACAAAAAAATCCATTTTTTCGGCTGGGGACAGCTGGAAAAATGGGGGTTTCCCAGGGAAAACGGGAGACTTGGCAGCTATGGATTTTCTGCCTCAGGCACCAGAATGACTCCACCTAACTTTGGGTGCTATACTACCGGTATGTGCCTTGACTAGGGTGGTGGATTTCTTTGGTCAGCCAGCAAGAATGTATTGCGCCGGCCAATTGCCTAATCATCTGGTGACCTATGGAAACCCAGACACTTCCTCCTTCGCCTCCTGCAATCCATGTATAAACTCCACCCTTGTGATTAGATTATCTTTGTCGAGGCATAACTGGTTAGCAGGTCATGAAATTGCCTGGCTTCTGAGTAAGGCCTACCAAAGCCGGCCAATTGTGTTTTATACTGCACACTTGTGGAGTGAATGAAAGATGTAGTGTGGACATGGAGGGAGCTGCTGCTTAAACTCCTCTATCCAGTGTCAGGCTATCAGCAGCAAGGAGCTTCTCCTGTTTCTTCTGCTGCTCTGGGAAGCCACCCCACATCCCAAATGCCAGGCAGGGTGGTAAGCAATCCTCCCTCTGATTGCTTAGCAACAGTGATTAAGCATCTGCTTCCATGTTTTGCTTTGTTCGTTTGATTTCCGATTGTCCAACTGACCTGCTTTTTAAAAATATGAAAAGTCAGAGTCCAGGCTCCCTGTTGGCTCATACTTCCTGTCAGCTTCTTTGGTCATGGTCTTCACCACTACAGGGAGATGTATTGTATTTCTATTTAAATTACCAACATTATTTCTAAATTCGCACGGATACATAGAAATGAGCATGTCCAAAAACTTATGCAAATCAGTGACTTCCTTTTTTGGTGGTGCTTTTTTTTTTTGCAGTGCTGTTACAGGCACAGGACAAAGGCCATAAAAAGGTTGGTTTCTCTTTGTAAAACACATGATTCATTGTTGTTGTTGTTGTTGTTGTTGTTTTACAAACCCCCAGCATGTATCTCTATGACCACTGAGCTGCTAAGTACAAGCATGCTTAAGATCTGAGGTTATAATGATGGACTGTAAAACTTTTCAGGCAGTTTCCAAACTTCCACTATTCATTTTCAGAAAGGTAAGCAATGGTGTGTTGTATATTTTACGAGGCTCACTGGAAGGACAGATCTTGAAGCTGAGGCTCCAATGCTTTGGCCACCTCATGAGAAGAGAAGGCCCCCTGGAAAAGACCCTTGGGAAAGATTGAGGGCACAAGGAGAAGGGGCCGACAGAGCTCGAGATGGTTGGACAGTGTTCTCGAAGCCACCAACATGAGTCTGACCAAACTGCGGGAGGCAGTGGAAGACAGGAGTGCCTGGCGTGCTCTGGTCCATGGGGCCACGAAGAGTCAGACACGACTAAATGACTAAACAACAACAACAGATATTTTACGAGTACTTCATTAATCAGTGCAGAAAGCTGCTTGAGTGTCATCCAAATGCTGGTCTTTATTTGCTATATGGTGATGTAAGCATCCTTTTTTAAAACAACAACAGCACCTTGTCTTTCTAGTCGTGAGGTCAGCAGAGGGAAAATTAGCAAAATACAGACATGTGTAGCTTAAAATGTTCCAGACTTCAGGAGAGAGGTAGCTGAAATGATTGTGCAGCCATTGCATTGATTGGGCAACAGATGTGGGGCTGGAATGGACACATTCCTCTTGAGCATTTAGTGCAGCAGTGGGGTACCTGTGATCCTCCAGCTGTTGTTGGCCTCCAACTCCCACAAATCCCAGCAAGAATAGACAATGGTCAGGGATTATGACTCCATCATCTCCAGCAACAGGTTTTCTATCACACTTAGTGCCTCAAGCTCTGTTGTTAGCCTCTTTCTACGGTAGGTAAGCAAAGGAAATTTTTGTTCTCTGTTACAAAAGAGGGTGATGTGTGGGGGAGGAACTGGGGGAGATTTTAGCACAGACGCTACATTGTTTTTGTTTTAAATATTGAAGGTACATATTCCTAAGTACCGACCGGACTGGTTATGTACCTTTCCACACTGCAGAATAAAGCAAACATTGCTGGCTGTTTTGGAAGCGAGCAGTTTGTAAACAGGGACAAAGTAATATCTGAGCCATAAATGGAAATAGTTATGGCATCTCATGAGGTGATGTCCATAAATGAAGAAGACTTTTCTAGGACAGAGCGCATAAGAGTGTGGTGTTTGGAAATTGTGACGTTCTTGATGCTGTTGCAATTGCTGACGGCATCACTGGGAGAGTGTTCTTGGCTAGGTGACAATAATATGATGAAGATGGAATGGTGGCTAAGAAAGTAAGTCTCTAAAGAATATATTTACTCCACAGATTTAAACTGCTTTCACAGGAATTCCCTCTCCCCAAGGAATCTTGGAAGCTATAGCTCTGCGAGGGCAGTTGGGTGGGTGGCTACATATATTTTGGACTCCATCTCCTGTTAAAATCAGCCAGTATGGCCAATGACCAGGTCTGATGAGAACTGTAGTCTAATAGTATCAGGAGCGGCCCAAGTTCCCCACACATGGCAGACAAACAAGTATAAAAGCAATATACCGTAACTATTTCAGGAGCATATAACACCAGTCCTGAAAGACCTACATTGCCTCCCAGTATGTTTCCGAGCACAATTCAAAGTGTTGGTGCTGACCTTTAAAGCCCTAACTGGCTTTTGGCCCTGCATACCTGAATGAGCATTCCCAACCCCATCATTCAGCCCGGACACTGAGGTCCAGCTCCGAGGGCCTTCTGAGTGTTCCCTCACTGCAAGAAGGGAAGTTACAGGGGACCAGGCGGAGAGCCTTCTCAGTGGTGGCACCCTCCCTGTGGAATGCCCTCGTGTCATATGCCAAGGAGTTAAGTAACTGTACAACCTTCAGAAGACATTGGACATCTATGGGGAAGTTTTTTGGGGGAAGTTAGATGGGTAGGGTACAAACAATAATAAATAAATAAAATAATAATAATAATAATAATAATAATAATAATTGGTACAGTTGGATGTGAAGCACCGTTTGTCACCACCAGGTGGTGTTGGACTACAACTCCCACTGGGGGGCTAGAACCTCATCCAAAGGTTTCCAACCAGATCAGCCAATTTTCCTACCCCCAGTGCCTCCACCTTGTCTGGATTAAGATCCAGCTTCTTTGCCCTCATCCATCCCAAAACTGCCTCAAGGCATCTTAAGGGAGTAGCTGGGGAATGGATTAAAATGTCAGAATGGCCACATGTGAATATCAGGTGCACAGCAAGCAGAGGAGGTTCGAGGTGCTTTGCAAAAGACATGTTTCATAATAACACCTGAATATCCTCTGGCTACAAAGAGGCACATGCATATGTGGTCACTTTCTGACCACATCGCTTTCTCTTTTTTGCATCCTGTCAGGAAGGGATTGATGATAGAGACACAGCTGCTTAAATGCAGAAGCCACAAGGTTCAATCCCTGGGACCTCCAGGCAAGTTCTGGGAGAGACCCCTATTGGAAATCCTGGAAGAGAGGCTGCCGGTCAGTGCAAACAATGCTAAGCTAGGTGGGTCTATCATCTGACTTGGTATAAGGCAGCCTCCTTTATTCCTGTTAAATGACCATAGTGCCCTGGAGTGACAGACTATCAAGCGTGTCTCAAGCATCTCAGATGCATTTTTTCTCCCAAGGGTTCTTCATCAGCTCTTCCAGCTCCTTCATTTATTCCATTACAATCTGTCAACACTAGATCCATTTTTTTTATAAAAAAAAAAATCTATATGTGAATGTGGGAGGGAACAGAAGCTGAAGCTGGTGTTTTCTTTATTGTTGCTAGAGCAGCAGGTTTTTACCTTGGAAAATACAAATTGCTATTTATACTGTATGCCAGTTTCTCTCTGTTGGCAGTGAGATTTGTATATCAGCACTGCCAATATACAAATCAAGGCATGAGTGATTCTTCCTCCTCTGCACATATTATCTGAATCCTGGGCAAAGGGAATGTGACAACCAAATTTGGGTTGTCTCTTCACAGAACAGCATGTGCTAACCAAACTTTAAGACATGTTTTAAGCTCTGTGCCAAAAATGCCAGATCATACCCCAAACTATTGTGCGATTTCCTAACCCAAAAACACTTAAGCTCATTTTATGATTCGAGCCTTATAACGTTGACAGCTTTTATGCTATTCGGTACATGCTACCGCCATGATATTGCTGTGTGCTGCATTTTTAAATTGAGATTTGACTCACGGAAAATCAAACATGGCTATGTAAGTTTAGTTGTGTTTATTTTAGCTTCACAGCTCAAGGCAGGGCCAAACTGGACCCTGGCTATCCAGAAATGTTTATTGAGCTTCACAAGCCCATTTTCTATTTACAAAAATGTCTTCGGAATGAAATGAGAGTCAGGACTGCCCTGGCTACAAGTGATAAACATATACACACAAAAGGGTATGAATAAGGGGGCGGGGAGCTGTAGCTGCTTGGCATTTTAATGCAGTAATATGGCTACTTGTAGATCTGATCAATGGAAATGGCTTGAGAAATATTACCGTAGGTGCTGGCTCTGTTGAGATGCCCACTATCAAAACCGATTCAGTAGAACAGTGCCTTTTCTGGGATGCCCCTGTCCCAATGGGATTCACCTTTGAGTGGATATGGGATAGTGTACTGTAGATAATCTGTTTCTCCCTTTATCCACCCCCCTCCAATCCTATATTTTAAAAGCAATCAGGCAGGGGTCATTCCCAAACATTCGGAATTAAAAATACAGTGATGAACGAACCTGGGCCAGTCACTGCCTCTCAGCCTAACCTACCTCACAGGGTTGTTGTGAGGATTAAATGAAGATGGGGAGAACCATGTACACCACCTTGGGCTCCTGGGAGAAAAAAAGTGAGATATAAATGCAATAGAAATATACAGCACTTTTTTCCCCAGTGGGAACTGGCCAGAACTCAGTTCCAGCACCTCTCAGGTGGGCACCATTGCCATTGTAAGAGAACAAGGAAGGTGTTCATGGTGGGTTCCAGCACCTCTTTTTCTAGAAAAATAGCACTGGAGATTATTATGATTATTATTATTATTATTTAATATAATATAATATCAAACTTAATCCATTCCGGGAATCCGTTCAACTCCCGAAACCATTCAAAAACCAAGGCGCGGCTTCCGATTGGCTGCAGGAGCTTTTTGTACTCCCAAGCCGCGTCAGACGTTCAGCTTCCAAAAAAAGTCCACAAACCGGAACACTTACTTCCGGGTTTGTGGCATTTGGGAGCCAATTTGTTTGGGAGCCAAGCCGTTTGAGTACCAAGGTACCACTGTATAATATAGGCAGTCATAATGATGATATGGAACTTCCAGGTTAAGAGGGTGTTGAGGTGGCAAACAAGACGCAACACAAAGGTAGTATATTCCGGGGGTGACCCAGAGCAAAAGCAGGAGCCCCCTTTTATTGAGATTTTGTAACCAAGTAAATCATTAACAACCAGTGCAGTCTTCCTCCAATGACAGCCAGGACATCCCAGAAAAGGTGGAACTTCCCCATGTGTCACATCCTGCCAACACCCAATTTTCCCTCCATAAGGGAAATGACCCAACCTATAGATACGTGTGTGCTTATACCGACGTACAATGTGGCTTGCCAGCATTGCACGCGATAACAACCTTTAACATTTGACAGCTCTCCTGCCAGGCTTGATGCGGCTTGCCGACATCAACCCCAGAATCACTCCCACAAGAGGGAGTAGTGTTCTGAATAGCCATTGCTGAGGAACATCAAGGGAAGGCTGTTGGGTTCATGGTATGTACAAGGTATGTGCACATAGATGCAAGAGATTCAGTTTCAAATGGAGACAAGGACCTAGTGTCCCCGACACAGCTATTGGCACCAGGTATGGGGACAGTGGATAGATGGCAAAGGATAACAAGCATCATGTGGACCATTCTGCAGGGGCAGCAGCTGCCCTGCTGATACCCAGTTCCCCAACTTTCATTGTAAGCAGATTGCATGTTTGAATCTGAGATCCAAACTGGCTTGGTGGTGATCTCACCCAAAGTTTTGCACCCAGCCTTAAGATGAGTCCTTTCCTGCAAACTATGCCCAGGACATGAAAATGCTTCTTTGTGGAGGCTTTTTGCATGCTATGGAGCTGCGAAGTCTGCAGCATTAGAACAGGCCCGATGTGCCTCAGCCCCACTAAAATAATGGGACTTGAGCACACCCGACTCTCTGTGAGCTGCGCTGGTGTTGTTTGGAGGAACTGCGGTGGAAGAGATATTTTAGGTTTGCAACTGCAGCCAAGTTAGCATTGCTGGTGCCATTCTTAGCCAATTTCCACATAACTCTGAAGTGTAAATGAGCCATGCAGGAGTTAAACGGTGCCAAAGACAGAGGCACTTCCTATGGCAATACAAAGCTGTCTTAGTAATCTCATGGCAACAGCTGCTTTTTTTTAAAAAAAACCAGTGACATGAAACTTCCATTCTAATATTAGATAGGATGCAGCTCCCTCGATCCACTCTAATTACTTGATATCAAGACAAAAGGGGATTAGCACTTATTAAAATTGATAGGCTGTGCTGCACAATGCTGGTGCCATTCTGTCTCACCCCCCCCCCCAATGAGCCCTGGAAGGCTGCGGTCTTGCATCTTCCTTAAAATCAGCAGCCAGGGAACAAACCTAACTGCCAGTAATAACAACATGAGAAGATTCTTGCTGGATCAGGCCAAAGGCCCATCTAGTCAGATATCTGGTGCTCACAGTGGCCACCCAGTTGCCTGTGATAAGTCGGCAAGCAGGACCCGAGCGCAGCAGTGTTTCCCCCACTCCTCTTCGTCAGCAGCTGGCATTAAGAAACTGACTGCCTCTGAATAAGGCCTAGAACAGAGGGATGGAAGTGGATTTGGCTGGCGGCCTAAGCCCTGATCTTCTCCATCCTCCTCAGGCCAAGTGGGCGGGGTCACCTACCTGCCAGTCACCTGGCATCAGGTGACCACTTCAAAGGGCCATAGGGCCAGCCCTGCAGCCACTGAACTGCGCTATTCTCAGCCTGCTCTGTTTCCTCAACATTGAGGGGGGTCTGGCCCACTGAAGGGGCCAAATACACCTTTGCCCCTAGGAGTTGCCATGCCCGGCTCCCATCATCCCTGCCCTGCCCCGACCAGTGCCCATGCTGACTCGGGCTGATGGGAGTTGGAGTCCAACAACATGCAAAAGGCCAAAGGTTCCCCACTTTGGGCTCAGAGTAGCCAACCCAGTCATTCCCAAGCTGTGTACTGGAGAAAAAAAGAATATGAGTTGTGAATGAGCTGCTGCTGTACCATAAGTAAGCTCAGCGTTCCTCTGAGACTCTGATCACAACTCCTTCCAGTTACGTCTCTTATAAAGGCAGCAGATTTTGCCATGTCTCTGCGCTGGAAAGGATGGAATGATTCCACCACACTTGATACAAAGAGGTGCTTTTATGGCTCTGCTCTTTTATTCAGCATGCTTTAGTTTGGCTGCTGTTATTTGTTTTGTGATTTACGTGTTTACAGGGTGTTTTGACGATACTAAGCCACCTTGGGTGCAATTTGCAGGAAGGGGGCAGATGAACTTTAAAAACAAATAAAGGAAAAAATTGGACCATAATGACCTGGCCTCATTGCCTGCTCTCAGAAATCCTCTTGGGGCTTCGGCCGTAAAACACCGGGGGGGGGGGGCACAGATGCAAGACCTGCCCCAAACATCCCCAGAAATGCATGCATCATGTGTAGGACCAAAGAGGGTTTCCAAGCACATTCTATGGAACATGCTTAGAAATCATCTACAGACGCTACAAATGCTAAAGTATGAAGAGGAACCTGCAAACCTGGTGATGTGTGTGGGGGGGGGGCGGGGGAATGGTTTGCATTTGGGCCTCTGCCCCACTCTTCTTGCCAGTGTCTCCAACTGAAGGCGAAACCAGCATTCTGCTTCAATTGGAAGCCCCTCCAAGTTTTCAGCTGTTGCTGTAAATCTCATTGGCTCATGGCACATATTTTCTCTTATGCTGGGATCTATTTTAAGATCACCTAGTATCCATGACAGGTTCACACTTCACTTTGTTAGGGCCAAGCCAGACATTACATGGCAGATGCAGGTAAGAGTTTCCTGGCTTTTTTAAAAAAACGGAAAGCAGCCGCAGGACACTCAACTTTAGTAGAAGGACAGCGGGTGGGGAATACTGTGCCTTCATTCTTCCCGGCTCCGTTTCTATCCTGGGGACAGAAATATGAGTAAGGAGGGCAATTTTAAGTAGAGAAGTGGCTGGAATGAAAGGAGTGAAGCAGTCCCCTCACCTCAGTTGCCCTGGCGTCTAGTTGCTGAAGGATTCGAACTCAGAGTTGGAAGGGTCATCTAGTCCAACCCCCTTCAGTCCACCACATATGGTAAAACATACCTCATTACATATCCAACACTTATCTGATTCGGACTTATACACTTCTTATGTTCTCATACCCTCCAACATTTCTTCAAAATAGGGATGTCCAGTACTATTTTTCTAGAAAAAAAGGTGCCGGAACTCCCTTGTTCTTTTAGAATGGCAATGATGCCCACCTGAGCCTATTCCAAAGCTTTCAACATTTTTTTCTGATGAAAATAGGGACAGCCAAAGGAAAAGCGGGACCACCTGGGATCAAATCAGAGACCGGGATGGCTTCTGTAAATCGGGGGCTGTCCCTGGAAATAGGGAAACTTGTAGGGTCTGCATCAGGGGTCCCTCAAACTAAGGCCCGGGGGCCAGATGCGGCCCAATCGTCTTCTAAATCTGGCCCGCAAACGGTCCTGGAATCAGCATTTTTTACATGAGTAGAATGTGTCCTTTTATTTAAAATGCATCTCTGGGTTATTTGTGGAGTCTGCCTGGTGTTTGTACATGAGTAGAATGTGTCCTTTTATATAAAATGCATCTCTGGGTTATTTGTGGGGCATAGGAATTCGTTCATATTTTTCTTCAAAATATAGTCCGGCCCCCCACAAGGTCTGAGGGACAGTGGACCGGCCCCCTGCTGAAAAAGTTTGCTGACCCCTGGTCTGCATTCTTATTTGTGGTGGTGCCCAGGAGTATCTAAGGAGGAAAGTGGGCAGCCACTATCTGGTTACACCCACAATTACAAAGGTGGTGGTAGGCAAAATCTTTTCAATTCCATGGGAATGTTGTCATCATGGAGCGCAAAGCAAAGCAAGTGTGTGGAGCCAATTGCAGGTGACCTCCCTCCCACCCCAGAAATCAGTTCTAAAGCCCAAGTAGTAATATCTGCCATTCCGAGGTTTCCATCTCCTCCTTGTCAACATGCCCTTTAATCCTTTCATCCTCTTATATGTGACAATGAATCAGGCAATAGAGCAAACTGTAGCTCTGAATGCAGTCTTTCAAACACATAAAATAAAAAATCTAGTAAGATCAGGCTTTGGGGGTCTATTTTTGTTTTGTTTTTTAAGACTCGTTATTATAAATTGACTAGCTGGCCCTGCACGCGTTGCTGTGCGTTAGTCTGTGAAATGGAGGGTAATAGCCCCCCTTCAGATCCCCCTGAGCCTCAGAGTCCCCGAGTTGAGATACTGTGGAGAGGGCAGGCTTCATCCCTGTGTCTCCCCCCACCCTGTTCTGACCCATTACGTATCCCTGCTCCCTATTCGCCCCCCCCCCCGCATCCCCTCCAGGCAGGCGCCTACCTCCACTTGGCAATGTTGGTTATTTGGTGGGGGCTAGGGGTCTTGGTGGGGGCTCGGGGTCTGATAATGGCCGCCTTGGTGGTTTCAGTTGCTTGGTTGATGATGTCATTTGGTTTGTGGGTGTGGCTTAGATTTCACAGGAAGGGAGGGGGTGGAGGAGGGTATTACCCCACTTGAGGGCGCTGTTTGACTAGGTGGAAAACCAGGTATATACCTGTCCAGGTGTGTGATTTGAGGAATTTTTGTCCCCAACAACGCTCCGGGAGTGGCCTGGATCGTTGTGTCAAAATTTCAGGACGATCGGTCAAGCGGTTACGGAGAAAAGTGGAAAACGCAGTTTCACAATTTTTACATTTATATATATATATAAATAATATCTCATAGGAGGGAACTTTAATATTACATGAAAGGAGGGAGCAGAACTCCAGGGAGACAGGAAACCCATGAGACAGGCACACACAGAAGATGACCGAGTCTGACCACACTCTCCAAAGGAACAATGGGCTTCATTTTTTGTGTCTGAGAAGCAGGCTGAAACTATGCACGCTGTGGCTTTGCTGAATAATAATAATAATAATAAATCTTCCTTTTGAAAAGCAAACAATAAGCTGCTGGACAGACTCCTTGAACAAACGTTAGTGTTACTAGTGCTCTGATTTATTAACTTTATTTTTAGACCTGTGGAATGCAGTTGTCTCTTACTCTCTAGGTAGAGGGGGGGAGAGAGAGAAGAAAAACAAACAAATCACAAGGAGCAAAAGACAGCCCAGCGAGCTGCCCCCTTAGGGCTATTTTGCACTTTGCACCTGCCAGTGTACCCTGGATTGTGAGTCCTGCAACTGACATCCACCCCATAATATGAGTGGGTTAAACAAAAGGCTTGTTTCTTTACCAAACGATACACTGCAGCACCCTGACAATAACTTTGCACTCCTTCTCCGAAAGGTCTATATGGTCAACACACACACGGTTTCTGCGGAAAGGTTGTTCCTTAGATGAAATACCCGACTCTTACTCTGTCTTGGTCTTGGTAACTAGAAGTAGCCTGCTATACCACAAGCTTCTAGGAATCCAGGGCCTACACAGATTCTGCATTAAGACTATAAATAGCTGGATGTTTTGAAAGCGCAACCTATGGAACTGCCTCGGCTCAGTGACGCAGCATCAACTTTTGCATGCAAAAAGTTTGCAGGTTCAATCCCCGGCATTTCCAGGTAGGAAATGGTCTAACTGCATATGGCAATTTCCTATGCCTGAGCGGCCAGATAGATGCAAAAAGGCTCCTCCTGTACCTTCAATGGTTCTGTAAAACATTCAGCTCATGCAATTTGTCATGCAAAGCACACCTGCTGAAACACATTAAGCTATTAAAAGAGCAGGAAGAAGTCTGTCCTCTTTTCTACAGGACTATCCTAACACAAGTTGTTGTGGGGTCTTGCTGACTGCCTATAAAACAGCGTGACCATGCTGAAAATGCAGCAGGAACCCTCCTACACTAGTGGCCAAAATAACCAGCAAAAGGAAGCATAACTTGCTCAGGCTGATATGCAGTAGCTTTCCTTCATTTGAATGTAGCCAATGAGCATGAGTGTTCAGGGAGCCCATCAGGTGTTATGAGCCATCAAACCTCAGAAACATACTTTCCCCAAAAGGTTTCCACAGTTTTGGCCACTAGCGTATGTTATTCCATTCCTATAACTGCCGTCCCCAACCATAGCTTTGCTATCCCAAGAGCGCCATCAAAAAGAAGTGTTCTGCACCCCATCTGCCCACCCCAGGCTTTAAAATCCTATACTTTCTAGCAGGAGTTGCCAAGGTGCTGCCCACTGACACAATGGCACTTTTGAGGTCTTTCCCTGACACCCATAGTGGAGCACTGCTGTGTCGACTAAAGGTAAAGGGACCCCTGACCATTAGGTCCAGTCGTGACCGACTCTGGGGTTGCGGCGCTCACCTCGTGTTATTGGCCAAGGGAGCCGGCGTACAGCTTCCAGGTCATGTGGCCAGCATGACTAAGTCGCTTCTGGCGAACCAGAGCAGCGCACGGAAACGCCGTTTACCTTTCCGCCGCAGCGGTACCTATTTATCTACTTGCACTTTGACGTGCTTTCGAACTGCTAGGTTGGCAGGAGCTGGGACCGAGCAACGGGAGCTCACCCTGTGGCGGGGATTCGAACCACTGACCTGATCGGCAAGCCCTAGGCTCTGTGGTTTAACCCACAGCGCCACCCGCGTCCCTCCAAGTGTCCCTGTGTTGACAAATGGCCTAGCTGCTGCAGAGACATCATACTGCCCACCAACTGCAGGGGCCAATGCGGCACACACACCCTTTCTCCTTATGCATCAGAGGAGGATTCTGGGACCGGAACACACATGGCTCCAGGTAGCGAACAATGCTAATTTCCAAACTTGTACCATAAGGTTGCTGGCTCAAACACCAGAGTCCTTGTCATGTCATCACTGGAGTGGTGGGGGAGAGAAAGAGAGTGTCCACATGCAGTCTAGGTGCCCTCCCATTCTACCTCCAAACAGTAGCACTGTGACAAATTCTGCCCTCATGGTCAGCTAGAGGGAGAAAGCACACTTGGACACAGCCCAGGCAGGCACCTGCTGCCACAGTGCTATTTGCACAACGCAGGTCCTTTCTAGGTGTTTGATGAACAGCAGCAAAACTCGGCGCAATAACCCCTGAACCATCAGCAATATCGCAGTGCTGATATTTCAGATGAGGTCTGGAGTCGAGTCATGTTTCCAGCTTTTTCCTTGCCAGAACTGGAAGCCAGCTGAGGCAGGAAGCAAGCAAGCAAACACACACTAGGCCAGAGGAGGAGAGGTGGAGAGGGGGGGTCATTGACCCTTCTGCCCAATAACTTCAGATTTCAGCATGAACACACTCTCTGCTACCCAGAATGCCTTGCATCTGTACACAAGCCCCAGACAAGTCTGAGTAGCAGGTTGTAATTCCTCTGCTTGACAGAGTCTGTTTCACTCGGCAGCCATGGAGACGACTGGCTTGGTGTTGGTGATTCAACTGCTATAGCCAACTGTCACAGCTGACTCTGTTGACTTTGCAGTTAACTGGGACTTTCCAGCCATACGGGGCTTGTTTGGTGCATTAATGCCTCATTTAAAGTTATAACTATCTTTAAATGCCCCCTCCGAAAGCAAGCACTCGGTGAAATTCAGTAAGCGGACTATTTAATTGTTCACAATAGCAGCAAATTGCCAGGAGCTAAATCACATTAATGATGATAATAATAATTTTCATTTGTTGCATTATATCCCACCTTTTTCTCATGATGTACACCAGACACCCCTAATCTCGGCCCTCCAGCTGTTTTGGGACTACAATTCCCATCACCCGTGACCACTGGTCCTGTTAGCTAGGGATGGTGGGAGTTGTAGTCCCAAAACAGCTGGAGGGCCAAGTTTGGGGATGCCTAATGTACACGGTCCTTCGCTTCCTCATTTAATCCACACAACAGCCCTGTCAGGTAGGTTGGACTGAGAGGCAGTGATTGTGTGACCCAGGGTCATCCTTTGAGCTTCATGGCCAAGTGGTCTCCCAGGTCACAGTCCGACACCCTAACCACCGAAAAAGAATAATATTGAAGACCTGATTGGCTTCCACAACTATATATATATATTATAGAAACATAAAACCCTCTAGAATTTTTTTGGGGGGGGAGTGCAGATTTGCAGTTTTTAAGCTTTCTGAGCTGGGACAAGCTTTTGAAAGGAGAAATGAAACAGTCCAAGAGTTCTGGGAACCACTCACTATGCAATCCTGTGCATATTTCATCAGAAGAATGTCCCATAGTATACAGTACAGATTACTCACAGGTAATCATGCGTAGGGTTACAGCCCTATAGATTTTCTCAGAAAACAAGGACACAGCCTGTATGTTCACCCACCCACCACAGAATCGAAAAGGTTTAGCTTTTGCTTTCTGTGGAAGTTTCACTTCAAGCTTGTCCTTGCCCTTATGTCCATTCTAGGTAAACTGAAAGAAAAACAAAACAACTAGGGGCCAGAAATCTGCCTTTAGTTTTACTGCATTTCCCCTACATAGAGCTGCAGATGTGAGCTGATGTCATAGGAATATTTAGACATTACAAAACACATTTGGATTACTGAACAAACATATGACAGCGAATTAGAATAATTATATATTTTGTGCTGAGGAAAGAAATTTGGGGAAGCTATCCAGTTACTAATTTGAATTTCAGTGTGTTCTGATTACATATTGTTTTATTCATTAAAATGAGTTATTCTCATCAATTGGGGGTGCTAGAATTTGATAGCATAATGAGGGCTCGGTCAAATGCTATTTCCAGTTGACCTGCTGAAATCCATATATAGACCATGGGTAGGCAAACTAAGGCCTAGGATCCAGCCCAATCGTATTCTAAATCTGGCCCACGGACGGTCCGGGAATCAGAGTGTTTTTACATGAGTAGAATGTGTGCTTTTATTTAAAATGCATCTCTGGATTATTTGTGGGGCATAGGAATTCGTTCATTCCCCTCCCTTTCCCCAAAATATAGTCTGCCCCCCCCACAAGGTCTGAGGGACAGTGGACTGGCCCCCTGCTGAAAAAGTTTGCAGACCCCAGATATAGATATACAAACACATATATACTGTATACTTGAGTCCAAGAAAGAAAACACAAATATGTATAGAAATTAAGAACTAATACAGTGGTACCTCAGGTTGAGTACTCAATCCGTTCCAGGGTGCCGTTCACACCTCGAAAAGTACTCAACCCGAGCGGCGATAGCACGTGTGCACAAAGTGCCAAAAGAGCGCTTCTGCGCATGCACGCGCGGCAGAACCCAGAAGTAAACACTTCCGGGTCTGTCAAGTATGCAACTTGAAAGTATGAAGCCCGCAGCGTACTTAACCCGAGGTATGACTGTAAACTATGAACAAAAGTTCCACATCTGGTAAGGATAGAGATGTGAAGGCCCGGAAAACAAAAAACAAAAAAAAATTCGGGGGAAAACCAGGTTTTTCCCGGGTTTTTCCTGAAGCCTTTTTTGTTTTCTTCCGAAAAATTGGAAAAATTGAAAAAAATATTTTCAAAAAATACTGTGGAGAGGAAATATGAATAATTGTTACTTCTGGATTTGAAAAAAATTGTTTTGTGGAGATTTTTTTTTGTTCCACATAAACTAGTAAACAGTTCAGGAGATTGTTGCTCCATTTGTTACAAATACGAATACCAGTAAATATTATTTTAAAAGTAAATTCGGTTTGGAATAATTGTTTGGATACACTATATTTTTAATATGCTACTTGTGATAATTTTATGCCCATTAAAATTCCCCATAGTGATATTTTATGTTTCTAAAGAAACAGAATGACTTTCAATCTGGAAAAGAAAAAAGAAGTGCTAATGTAGCATTTTTTCAATTTTCCCAAAAATTTCCGTTTTTTCAAAAAAACAACAACACTGTTCCGCTTGGCCTTTGGACTGACTCAGTCTGACCCCGGTGTTACCCTCCCCTAATTTAAATGAGGTTCCACTTGTAGATTCCCATCTTAAAATTGAATTTTAACATTGTATTTAATCTGTATTTTAATTGAATTGTTTCTTTTATGCTTGTTTTGATATTTTTGTTGTTTGCCGCCCTGAGCCCGGTCTTGACTGGGAAGGGCAGGGTATAAATATTATATTATTATTATTATTATTATTATTATTATTATTAGTTCCTTGTACGGTAATATAATACATTAGGGTAGCTGGGTGATACTTGTAGGCAGTCACCAGAAGCAGGCCTGGGAGGCTACAGAAATTATCCTGTTCATTTGGGTGCACAGCTACTGTACATACTTGCTGGCCCCTTATCACTTATCCTCTCCTGGGGAATCAGTGTGGTGGCATGGTTAGAGCATTGGGCGAGCCCCTGAGAGACCAGGGTTCGTATCCCCACTCAGCCAGTGGGGTGGCCTTGCCCTTGCACCAGCCAATAACTAGCAATAGCTCAGTCGGTAGAGTACGAAACTCCTAATCTCATTGTGGGTTCAAGCCCCACAATGGGTAAAATATTCCTGCATTACAGGGGGTTGGACTCAATGACCCTTGTGGTCCCTTCCAGCTCTACAATTCTAAGATGCTATGATTCTCAGCCTAACCTATCTCTCACGGCTGTTACAAGGATGAGTCTCTTGCATCAGCTCCTTGGAGGAATGGTTTTTCAAACGGAGACCACTATAAATGGTGAGACTTGGACAGAGAACAGTGTCCAAGACACCATCCCCTATTTTAGACTTCTCTTGTACACAAGGCTTTGCTCATTGCTACTTGAGCATGCCCAGTAGCATGACGTATACAAAACTGACCGGCAGGGGTAGAAAGTTACTGCAACAACACAGACAGATACTCCCTTCTCCTCTTCAGGTTTATCTACTCTCACCCGCAACAATGTACTTTTACCCCTCTTGGGTAAATTCAATCTGGCTAAGAAACTGATTGTACACTACAAGCATATGTATATAAGTGCATCCTAAAGGCACACAGACTATCCTCTATACATAATTTCTAAACTGAGTATATAAAGAACACGGTACTTAATTAAATTTTAAAAAGTCATTATTATCTGCTCACTTTCCCAATATGATCGCTGCTTTGGCAAAGAAGAGTTTGCTCATAGTGAACTCTTGGTTTTCCTTTCTGCCATTTGTTGCTCTGAGCGATTGCTGCTGCTCTGTGCCAAGTCATTGTCTGTGATATTGAAGTAGCAAATGATTTCCATAACTAAATGTACCCTATGGAGTGGCGTCACATTGTGATGCTTCAATTCCATTGACTTCATTCAGTCAGCTTTTTGGCTTCAAACTGTAAGCAGTCGAACTGTGTGCAGGGTTGTAGTATGTCTATTTCATGGCTAGTTTATTACTCTCTTGTGTGGCTATTTAGGCATGATATATCTTGGGTCTTTTCTTTTTTTTAAAGAGCTGTTGGCAATCAAATAGGGGTTTTACAGGCAACTGAAATTTTCAAGGAAGAATGTTGTTTAGAGCAGGGGATGTTTTCAGGAAGCGTTTGAAAAGGGAGAGATGCGGGGAGCATTAGGCAGACTGGGAGGAGGACATTGTTCCTGGAGGTTGTTTTCCCCATATTACTGGAATGGCAAGATATCTTTGGCATACACAGGATATAGCCTGAGTGGGAAGCAGAGAACACTGTGCTTGTTTTTGCAGAAAGAAACTTGTTCCGGAGAACTTCAGAAGGAGAGAAATTGTCGGCTTGTTGTGAATGATTTTTGGACTAGGGGGAGGTTGAGGTTTTGTTTATTTTTGATTATTGGTTAATGAATGGGTCTGATGATTGCTTTCCTAACAGTAAGGCCAGCCTTTTTTTGTGGTAAGGAAGGACACAGAACCTAAACTCACACGAGAAACTTGGTTTAGTGAAAAGGTCTCAGCAGCTCACCTGAAGCTTAAGGGGGAGAGGGAGGCAACCGAACTCTTCTGAGGGAGTCCCACAACTTGGGCCTCTCGCATGAATGGACCTTGGCTCTTGCTTCTTCACCTGAAGCCCTTCTAAGGGCAATGAGCTCCACCACCTGAGGCAAGAGCGATGGTGACCAAAGAGGATATTTTTGGTTGTGGCACCACATCTGTGGAATGCCCTCTGCAGAAAAGCTCTCCTGGCACCAACTCTGCTGCTCTTTAGGCACCAAAAACTTTATACAGTCAGACCTTGGTTTAAGTAGGCCTCGGTTTGAGTACTTTCAGTTTAAGTACTCCGCAGACCCGTCTGGAACGGATTAATGCACTTTCCATTACTTTCAATGGGAAAGTTCGCTTCAGGTTAAGTACAGACTTCCAGAACCAATTGTGTACTTAAACTGAGGTACCACTATATGCCCAGACTTTCTGCATGTTTCATAACCAACTTTGGCTTTACAGGATAGCTGTGGAGGATTCTATTGGTTTTGTAGCAAATTTTTTTTTGGGGGGGGAATCTTCATTCTATGCACATTTTTGTCCTAACTTGTGGTTTGTCTGTTCTTTTTGTTGCTGTTGTTGTTGTACATTTTATACCGCCTAGAAACTCACTCACACATACAGCCCCCCCCCAAGTCAGCATTCCATACAAAACAATGTGCCTCCTCTCCACTATGGATTTCTTCCCCACCCAGCCACACTGGAACCCCCTCCTTCTATAATGCTTTCTTTTTTAAAAGAACCAGCAGTTCAATATTTTTTTTGGCTAAGTCTTTTATCAGCAAGGAGAACACAGTCAACAACAGGGGTCAGCAAACTTTTTCAGCTGTGGACTGGTCCACTGTCCCTCAGACCTTGGGGGGGGGGGCAGACTATATATATTTTTGGGGGGTGAACGAATTCCTATGCCCCACAAATAACTCAGATATGCATTTTAAATAAAAGCACACATTCTACTCATGTAAAAACACCAGGCAGGCCCCACAAATAACCCAGAGTTGCATTTCAAATAAAAGGACACATTCTACTCATGTAAAGACATGCTGTTTCTCAGACCGTCCGCGGGCCGGATTTAGAAGGCGATTGGGCCGGGTTGCCTACCCCTGGTCAACACTATCTACAGCCACTGCTTTATTCTCCCTGCCTGGCCTCTTAATTGTTTTGCCAACCAGGAAAAGCTGGATGTTGCGTTCCTACCTAATGCATTTCATGTAAAGGAAAAGCAAGAAGTTGCATAGAACTGGCACAGGGGGGCGAGGAGGGGGGGTGGAGCTCTTGTTTTTGAACTACCAGGACCAACAGATTGTTTTCCTGGTGCAGGGAAGGAGGGGGTCAGAAATGCTATTAAGAGGAAACACAATTTAAAAAATCGGATGATAAGATGTCCCTTTCTGATGTGGAGAAGACCAATCTGCCAGTGCTTTATCTTTGACAGGCCAGCCCTGCTAAGATAAATTGGAAAGCGACACAGATCGGTGCAACCAGCTGCATGAAATGGGACTATGTATAAATGGTTATTTTGGTAAACAGGAAGGTTTGGAGACATCAGGTTTTTTCCTTCTCTTTTTTAATGCTGAACGTAGTCTCCACACTGGAGCGTTAAAACACCACACCCTCTGCATTTCAACACAGTGCTTCCCAAACTCCTCCCCCTCAGACCACTTTAAAATTGCCGAGGGTCTTGGTGGACCACATGATTTTCCTGCCTGTCGTATCAATTGTAGTGTGCCACACTAGATGTTGCATGTTTTCTTAATTCGTATTCTTATTGCTTCTTTTCTTTCTCTTATCAGAACTTGAACTCCGTAGAGTTCAAATTGCAATATGGAATAATAAAAGATGTGATAAAAATACAATTGCAAATCAGTGTGAATATTTAGTGCAGACACAACATGGACCACCTAAAATGAAGCTCACAGTCCACAGACCCCTCTGTTCAGAAGTGCTGTTATTGTGGTGGTGCTGATCCTCAAGCTGATTAAATTTAAAATTACATTTAAAAGGGGCCCCACTGCACTGAAAGAAGCAGTTTGGCAACATTACTGAATAGAAGTAGAAGCTCACTGTTCAAAGTTCAACCTCTTCACATTCAACCTCTGCTCTTTCCTCAAACTTCAGCTCTCAAAATAAAATTAAAAAAATTCCTTCCAGTAGCACCTTAGAGACCAACTAAGTTTGTCATTGTCATTTTGACTCAAGAAAACCACTATTTTATAGTTCAAATCGGGGGAAATAAATACAGTAAATGGACAAAAGTACAAAGATTCACAAAATGTTTAGGAGTATGTGTCCCTCCAAGAAAAAACCCACTGGTTATATTGTATGGAATTCGTCACCACAGGGAGGTAGTGCAGCAACAGCCATTGCCTCACACAGAGCGCTTTCGGCAAACTATTCTGGAAGGAACTAAAACATAATGAGGGCCATGTTCACACAATACATTTACAGCACTGTAATGCCACTCTGAACAGCCATGGCCTCCCTCAAAGAATTCTGGGAGCTGTAGTTAATTTTGGGGCCTCACAAGTTGTTAAGAGATCTTTATTCCTCTTCCTGAGCTATAATTCCCAGAGCAGTTTCACAGTCAATCCCTCTTCACAGGGGACTCTGGGAATTGTGGCTTTGGGAGGGGGAATAGTCACTGCAAGGGATTCCTGACCAGGTCAAAAAAATGTAGCACCTTAGTGACTAACCAATGTATTATGGCATGTGTCTTCATGGGTTAGAATTAAAACACAGCTAACGGTATAATGAAGAACGACACCTTCCAAGAAATGTGGACTCCTTTTATTTAACTATGTTAATGACCAAAATCAAGGCCTTCTTATACCAACCGGTCAACATTCTCAGTGGAGGGGTTACGTTAAATAATATGTTTGAATGTGTAAGTGTATGTTTAGAGACGATAGATAAAACAAACACCATTAGATGTGCTGCTGGATAAGTGTTTAATGGTTATTGTAGGTGTTTAAAAGCCAAGAAAATAATCGTTAAAAAAAACAAATTATGCCTAAAAGTATGTACAAAACTGGATGTATGCATGTATGTGTACACATACACACGGACAAGTTCTGAAATGTTCTGCATCCATTGAAACCCCCCAAGAAGAAATATGCAGTTTGAAATGAAGTAATGCAAACCTTCCACAGCTCTGTAATAAGGGCTCGTCAATAATGATCAATGAAGGGCGCTTGGCCATTGTTTTTGGAATTACTCAGGGGGCAACAGACCAAGGCAGATGTTTGCGTCTGAATGGTGGCTTTGTTGCTGACACACAGCAATGAAAGGTAGAAGGCGAGGCAAGCTATCGATTTATTTGGCCATCTCCCACTGTTTCTCTGTAAGCTGTGCTGCATGCAAGAGAGCAGAACAAGGAGGGTGTTTTAAAATAAGTCACGTATCCTATAATAACAACCCTTCAATTTGCTTTGCCATCCTATTCTTCTCCTTTGGAAAAACAACAACAACACTACGCCATAAGGGACTACTTCTGGAGACTGAGCCATAAAGCAAGCTGAAAATAAAGACGAGTTTATGGATAATCACGTTCTTCCCCAACGGTCTATTGTCTTTTCAGGGTAACTCTCTGTGGAACTAGTTCTAAAGTCAATACCTCAAAGGGGCCTCAGGGCACAAACGGCATGGATTATACACTAAGGCTGCACACTGGGCAAGGTTTCAGACATTGATGTAGGCCTCAGTTATCATTGCCAGATGGTGCTTTCTGCTGCCCCCTTCTTCCACCAGCCATAAGGCTGCCTAGGATTTAGCTGTGCCACCACCGCCATTGCCCCTGGGCCACTACCATTTCAAGCATAATATGTGTTGTAAAGGGAGCCAGAGAAGGAGAGAGAATATTGTTGAGGCAAGAGGAGGGGAAGCAGAGATGGAGAACCTCAGGCTCATGGGTCCTGGGTGTTTCAGGGCAATGTTGGAGGGTATAGTTCCGGGCAGCAGACAATTGCCACACGACACATATTTGCAGAACCTTCCTCTTTTCTTCATTCAGTATAAGAGAATTGTATTGAGGAAGGTCAGGAGAATAACTGGTCAGGAGAATAACTGAGGTAGGGTCCCAGCTATGGTGAAATAACTATCCACAAAACGAAAATTCTTATAACTAATAGAAACAAGGCTGCTTCTGAGTCTACCCTGTGGATCCAAAAGCTGTGCCAAAAAGTCAGTACAAAGCTGTCTAAACGGTGCTCATTAAAGATGGGGGAAGGAAACAAATTGCCCGCCTCACTGCTGTCATGAAAATATAGTCAATCGGATACATTTTAATCAGATCCTTTTCAATTCTCAGAGCTGGGGGAGAGCCTTTCAAGAGACTACATTAGCACAGATCCAGCTAACTTTGCAGCTCTCCTTTGTCTTGCACTACACCCAATACAGATTGGTGGCCTATACATACCTCCCACTGGTGGGAAATCTTAAATGCGGCCTCATTTCTCAGTCTGCTGAAAACTTGGCCGCCTAACAGTGCAAATCTTTGGCAGAAATGGGCTTATTGTTCTCTGCAACAGCTAACACCCTAGTTTTCAAGGGACCAAAAGCATTGAAACCGAGACTGGCTAGTGCCCAATCTCATCTCTCAGGTCATCTTGGAAATGCATCATCTGAGAAACTTCAGAAATGCCTGGTTAAGCAAATAAAAGCCCCAACAGCAGCTGCCGAGCCATCCCTGCGACCTCTGGTAGTTCGTGCTGGCAGTTGCCGACAGATCACAGAACAGTGGAAGTGCTGAGTAAAAATGGAAAGCCATGCTTAAAATTCCTACTTTGCTGTGAAGCATGACAAAGCATTATCTAGGGAAATAAGAAAACAGAAAAAAGGGATTATCTGGCCAGCTCCATTATTAGAAATCATCAGATCATAAGAACCAAATAAGTGAATTATGGGCAAGGGAAGCAGGAGAGTTGAAAAACAAAGAAGAAAGCAGGGAGGATCAGAGAAAGAGAACCCATCTCTCTGCTTTTGATCACATTCTGTTTTTCAGAGACTCCAAACTGAAACACATTTCTATTTCTTTTTTAAAAGGACAACAAAAAAGCGACATGTCATATTTTCTATGGTTCCTTTTCGGGAAAAGAGCACTCTGAAAGGTCTGATCCCGGGTTCCTATTGCAAAATTTAACAGTGCGTCTAATCCTATGCATGAAGTTTTTAACGCTTTTTAAAAAAGTGATAAACACAAATATATTTAATTCGGAATTCCGGTTTCTCCAGCAGCCCTGTCCATTGCACAGATCCACTTGCAAGGTAATGAGATTGCAGTCTTTCTTTCCTTGACAGCAAGGAAAGAAAGAAAGAGGGGGCATTTTGTTTATATAATGCTTAGCTCTGACTAGAGTGCCCTAGACCAAAGCCTTCTTTTGTCTTCCGCACCCATTTATTTGAATACAGTTGAGATCTCTTTTCTCCCTTATTCCATCAGTTCAGATTCTTGAAACAAGCAGCTATGTTTGCATATGCTCCAAAAATCAAATCCACCCTTGGGAAGTCAGGGATTGAACCTGGGACCTTCTGCATGCCGAGCATGTGCTCTGCCCCTGAGCTACATTGAGCCAAGCTCTGCGCCAGGCATGATGCTGAACTCCCACTCTCTGTTTCTCAGCTCTTGGGACTGCACAGGTGAAGCTTGCAGGAGTTAGCAAGTTCCTTTGTGAACTGGAAAGTGTGCCTGAGGGAAGGCTCACTAGGACTGATCCTCCTTGGAGGCAGCCCTTCCCCCAAAGCCACCTCTACAGCATCCTCTTGGAAAATAGAAGAAGTTGCTGGTTTCCTCCCATCTTTGTTCCCAGTGTAAATCTCTATTCTCCCTCTTGTTCCCGATGTAGATTTTCATCCCCCCCCTTCTTTCCTGGGGTGTGTGTGTGTTTGTGTGCGCACAGCATTTTGTGGTTTGCTTCAGGTGCCAAACTGTCTTGGGGCCAGCCCTCTATCCAGCACTAGGTTTATGCTACTAAATTAGAAATATAATGTTTATGTAGCATGCCTCCACCTTTTCCTGAGATGAATTCTAATAGCAGGGCTAAGTCTCTTTCTCTGCCTATACAGGACAGCTTCAAGCATATCACATAGATTTATCTGTTAAAATCATAAAGGCTAACTCAAATAACCAGAATCGCAAACATTTCCAGCTTCCTGAAAATCTGAAAGCAAACATCAGTCTTTCATAATTTTTGCATGTTCTTTGTTTATTTGGGGGTGGTGGTGTATTTTTTTATGCAGACTGCAATTTTGCATCAGGTAGATTAAAGATATTGTAGCTGGCCATTCTTTCTCAACACCTTGCTTGGAATGTTAAGCATTCCTGTCTGTGGACAGTTAAGAGTCACTATAGAGAGAAACTCAGCCTACCATAAAAGTTCAACGAAAGAGATAGGAGTTAGGAGTACATTCCTTGAGCAGGAAATGACCTACAGTATTGGCCAAGAATGCATTTCACATTTGCCAACTCATCTCACATTAGTCTCTTTGGTCTATATTTCTCTGGACCGTGACAACATACAGTAGCTGGAATAAGAAACCGCAGGACCCATTTCTTGGATATAATAAGAAAAATGCTAATGATATCCCCATGAAGTATAGACATGGAAAAATAAATTGAAATGCAGTGTGTTCCCATTGTATGAGAAGACAATCATAATCCACTGTTCAGTACTAATCCACAGACCTAATTAACTGAAGTATATAATAATTTTCTGCACTGGAGGAAATGGATAAATATTTAAACAAGGGTGAATCAGATTTACAGCCATAGTTGTTCTTATCAAGCGCCGAGCTACCATGTAAGTCATGTCAAATCCTTTCCTGAATGTGGAGTCTTGGGCGGAGACAGTGTTAAGAAACATCAAGCGACTATTGTGAACAATATTTAATTCAGTTTTAGCCCTGGCTTTTCAATGCTGTACTCAAGGACCCTGCATTTTAACCCCCCGTTACATTTTTCAGTAAATGCCCCGCTGAAACTCTAGAAAGAATCGAGGTGCTGAGATCCCCAATCAGAAACAAGGCGGCATACTTTCATCGGGATGTTGCCAAAATCGTTCTAGGACACAGATGTTCTTCTGGGAAATGAGATGCAGGCTTCCAACCAGCCATATGCACACTTATGACACATTCCAGATTCTGAGGGTGCTTTCCAGCTGGAACACAAGCACACAATCCCAAGGGTTTCAGGGCTGCTTCAGAGTACTCAGCTACACATAAGAAAACAAGTATCCATGATATTTTGAAGCTGCATGTGTGTTGTCTTCCTGCCCTCATCATTTACATATATAAAAACATGGCGATAAGATTGCTTAGGCGTATTAAAGAACATTAATCATTCCTTATATTCTTTGGAAAGTTCTGAAGAACATGCTAGTTCTCCTTCTAGAAGTAAGAGTTCTGCTATCCCAAGGTTCACGTTTCTCTGGGATTGCCTAGCAAGGTAAGCGTTTCTTCCTACTACAGCTCATAACAGAGGGTTGTTGTTGGGCATCCATATTTGGGAGAAATTTGGAGAGTGTGCAGCTGAGTCATATAATCCTAACCGTGTACCAAGGAAGAAACTGATCTCCTCGCTTCTTTAGCTGCATTGACCCATCAAAAGCAGAGCACCCTCATACCTAAACTTCCGAATAATAAGGCAGTAGCTCATTCTGGTCGTCTTTTCTCCTTGCACACTGGGTCTTGTGTGCTTTGCTGCTCTTCAATAAGCCAGCATTTCCCTTTTCCTGTGTATGCCCTCTTATTTTCCTTTCCTTCTCTGAATCAGGTATCTCTGAAGGCACAGAGAGCGAGAAACATAGTTCCAATATACATTTTCAAGGTAAATAAGTTTCTGAATTAGGGCAAATTAAGCAGATGATGAGTAACAGGGCCAGGGCAATTAACATATGCATGAGGTGTGCAGTGAAGCAGGAAGCAAAACCAATTGCTTCCATTGTACGCAAGGCACAGGGTTAATTAGCAATTGATACATGGGTCTAGAGTTGCCCACTGCGATTATAAGTGGGTGTTTTAAAATATAATTACCACCGTTTTATGCAAGTTGGCAGTGTATTCATTGTGCAGAGCCGCTCAGGCACACCTGGCTTGTGATCCAATCCCTAGCAGCTCTGAAATAATCAACAGTGGCTGAAAATACACACAGTGTAAAACCAAATAAGCAATTCATATTTTTCCAGGAGAGGGAGGTCCCTTCCAGAAAACCTCTTAACTGAGCATTCGTCCTGACTTGCTTTGCACAAAATTTGTAGAGAGGTTATGCAGTGCCTGCTACTTGTTGGGCATTCATTCCAATTGGTTTGCCGGGAAATTATATGACATTGTTATCCCACACTTCCCAGTGCATATCACATTCCTTACCATTAAAAATTATAGGTTCGTAATGAGGGTTGCTTCTGTTCATTATGGGTAAAGGGACCCCTGACAGTTAAGTCCAGTTGCCAGCATGACTAAGTCGCTTCTGGCGAACCAGAGTAGCACACGGAAACGCCGTTTACCTTCCCGCCGGAGTGGTACCTATTTATCTACTTGCACTTTGACGTGCTTTCGAACTGCTAGGTTGGCAGGAGCTGGGACCAAGCAACGGGAGCTCACCCCGTCGCGGGGATTCGAACCGCCAACCTTCCATTCGGCAAGCCCAAGAGGCTCAGTGGTTTAGACCACAGCGCCACCCGCGTTATACTATTTAAAAATTATACTATTTAAAAATTAACCACCATCTCCCACAGAATTTCTAAAGAATATTTGTGACTAGATACTTTTCTCATCCTCTTTCTTTGGGTCTTAGATAGAAGATAGCTTCTGTAAACCCAACAGCATTTTATTTAAAACCAACTTCTCTACTCACAGCAGCAACCGATAAAAATATTAAAAACAAAACAAAAACCAATACCATTTTGAACCCCAATTCACTTAAAATTGGCTGGGACTTGTCCCACTGAAAGCAACAGGCCATTTGACTTCACAATTAACTTGTTCCACTGGTTTCACATTAGATTCCCCCCCATGTATATTGTCAGTTTTAGTTAAACATCCCATCTAGCAAGCATGCCAACCCTCTTGTAGCCTATCTAGATTCCTTTACAAATAAACGCCTTCTCCACCACCACCTCAAGGGCAAGAGAGATGTGCATTTATACACGTAGCAGTCATCCCACAGCCCTAGGGCTGGGGTTGTAAAAGACTTACTCCTTGCCGCAGCTGCTGTTTTAATCTCTCATAAAGATGGAAGGCATAGCGGCATCCCTAACAGATTATCTCAATGCCAGAATTTATGCAAAGAAACATGCTTTAAAGTTTGCTACCCTCCGGGCTGCAAAGGGTGTTAAAAGATCAGAATCAGTACTTTCAGTGGGTCAGAGGTTAACGAGAGCAGCAGCTACAAAGTTGGCTGGATGTAGCTGCAACTTTCCCTGGGTGTTATGAGGAAAATGGCAGCAGTCTGCAGCATGTATGGCTTCCAAACCAAGGCCAGGCACTTGAATTATCGAATTGTAGAGTTGGAAGGGGCCACAGGGGTCATCTAGTCCAGCCCCCTGCAATGCAGAAATCTTTCACCTAATGTGGGGCTCGAACCCACGACCCTGGGATTAAGAGTCATTCTCTGCGACTGAGCTATTTTAGTATGCCTCTGAATACCAGTTGCTGGGAATCACAGGTGGAGAGACCCTACCTGCCCAGAGACTGTCTCACCAGAGTGGTGCAGGCTCTGGTTATCTCCTGCTTGGATTACTGCAATGCGCTCTACGTGGGGCTACCTTTGACGGCAACTCGGAAACTACAACTAATCCAAAATGTGGCAGCTAGACTGGTGACTGGCAGTGGCCATTGAGACCATACAACACTGGTCCTAAAGATTCTTCACTGGCTCCCAGTATGTTTCCAAGCACAATTCAAAGTGCTGGTGCTGACCTTTAAAGCCCTAAACGGCCTTGGCCCAGTATACCCGAAGAAGCGTTTCCACCTCCATCATTCAGCCCAGACATTGAGGCCCTCCTCTGAGGGTCTTCTGACAGTTCACACACTGCAAGAAGTAAAATTACAGCAAACCAGGCAGAGGGCCTTCTCAGCAGTGGCGCCCGCCCTGTGGAACATCCTCCCATCGGATGTCAAGGAAATAAACAACAATCTGACTTTTAAAAGGCATCAGGGAAGTTTTTAATGTCTGATATCTTATTTTATATATATATATTTTGCTGGAAGCTGCCCAGAGTGGCTGGGGAAACTCAGGTAGAGAGTGAGAAGCAGATGCTGGACTAGATAGGCCTTTGATTTGATCCAGCAAGACACTTCTTTTGTTCTTAAGCAAGCCATAGAGTCAAAACTACACATCTAACTCTCCATGAAGTGTGAACTGACCCGTTTCCCAAGTTCAATCAACACAAGCTACTGATCCCTCCAAAACACACGAGAACCTGACCGAAATGCAGCAGCGACATCATTACAAATGATACACCTGAAGCAGGCATGCTGAAATCATGGTTTTTGATTACCCAAGGGTTTTGCCATGTCAAGCCAGGATTTCCCTATGAAAACAAAAGGTGGCTTCTCCCCTTTTAGAAGTAAGTTGTGCAAATTGAACGACAGCTGTAGATAGTGAAGGGTCAATGGATACGTCCTCCTTTTGCCTCACAAAATGCAGCTGCTACAAGCAAGGCTTGCTGCTCTTAAAGGAAGTGCTATGCTGAGTCTTGGCTTCCCTGGATCACAAAAACTGGTTGAGCAAAGCAGGCGAGTTTTCTTTGGAGCCAACATAGTGGTTAGGGCAGGTGCTGCCCATTTAGGGTTGCCAGACTCAATAGAGGACAGGACTTCTGTGTCTTTAATTGCCCTGCTCTCTTTTGAGCCTGGAAACCTTAAAGAGAAACCAGCAGACCCTTTGTTTAATTTCCAAGCAAAGGGTCTGCTGGTTTCTCTTTAAGGTTTCCAGACTCAAAAGAGAGCAGGGCAATTAAAGGCACAGAAGTCCTGTCCTCTATTGAGTCTGGCAACCCTATGCCCATTGCTGGAACACAACTCCCAGGATCCCTCATCACTGGCCATGCTGGTTAGGGCTGATGGGAGGGGGGTCTAGCAACTTCTGGAGGCCCCCACGTCCCTCCACACTTTGGTTAGGAGGACAAGGGAGACATAGGTTCAAATCTCCAGTTGCGCCCTGGTCTCTCAGCCAGCCTTCCTCACGGACTGTTATCTTCCTCACGGAGATAACGATGGCCACTCCTTGGAGGAATGGCAGGATACAAAACATAGTAAAACAAAATAATACAAAATAAAAAAATTCCTTCAGTAGCACCTTAAAGACCAACTAAGTTTATATTTTGGTATGAGCTTTCGTGTGCATGCACACTTCTTCAGATACACTAGAAACAGAAGTGTCAGACCCTATATATATACAGAGGGTGGTGGGGGTGGGTGGGAATGGGAGATGGGCTGATGGGCGTGGTAAACCTGTAGATGGGTGTTAATGGCTGCTGATGGCTGCAATTAGTCCTGGGCTGAGGTGCTAAAGAAAGCTTGATCATGCATAATGAGATAAGAATCCGATGTCTCTATTCATCCCAGGTGCTTCCATGGTTTTAAGCTTCCATGGTTTTTATTTTGCTTCGACTCAGACCAACACGGCTACCTACCTGTAACTAAAATAATACAAAACCGTTGTCGGGTGAAAATGCATGAAGCCTGGGGGAATGGATACAACTGGTGCTAGCCTAAAGGTGGGAAGTGTTTTTTTCAGGGGAGCAGGGACAAAGTAGAACATTGAAGGGGGACAGGGAGATTAGGAAGAATAGCACCTGTTCATTTTGTCTCATATTTCAGGCTCTACATGTTAGAAACTTGTTCTTTCTTCTATGTGAAAGTTGAGAATCGGGGGGATTATGGATCATTGTGGAGGGGTGGGTGCAGATGCCCTTGATGGGAAGTGTAGGAAACAAGTTCAGCCCAGTCTCTCTCTTTAAAGTGATCAGAATTACTCACAATGTATAATATACTCCTCTGGTGGTGTGACAGGTCTTTTTGATCTACACTTGCACTAGTGTGTGTGTATATATATATATATATATATATATATATATATATATATATATATATATATACACACACACACACACACACACACACACACACCTATTTTGCATTTTTTAATATATGAAACTGGCTCAAATAATCTGAATATAAAGATGCATCAAGAAATGCACATAAATTTAATGAGTGGTATAGAAATAATTCTGCCAAAGGTTTTCTTCCTCGGGCATGCCCTTTGATTACATGTTAATTATTAGCCCCCAAATCTTATCATCTAGCTACTATATCAGTTCCTTGGTGAGGCACGCTGCCAATAACCATAAAAGCACATAGGGGGGATTTTATTGTGTGTTGTCCAATCCTAGCTCTCAAATTACAGATCCAGTGTTCCAACAGAAAGACCGAAAGGTGGGCCCCCTTCCTCTGTCTGAAACATATTTAGAAAATAAAATGCCTCTTTTCTCATATGAATTTGTTTTACCTGAACATATGTAACACTAACACATACTTCACACCACTCGTTTTTGTTCTTTAGCAGCAGGATAGGGGAAAACTGGTAGGGCTCCTGCTGGCTGTTCTTTCCAACATGGCTTTCATATACTGTGGTCTTAACAATCCAGTTTTCCTTTTATAAAGAAACCCAAAAGGGACACAAATAAGCACTTATTGTGCCAAAACAGTGATCACATAGCCAAACCCTTTCTGTGAGCTGTAAGGGAAGGATAATTTCTCATTTCCATAGCCCGAACAACGTCCCTTAAATTATCATTATGTTGGAGGAGAAGAGAGACCCTCTCTCTGCTTCGATAGTCACTTCATCTTACCTGTACATTCAAGAAATTGTGTGATTTTTACAGTCAAGCCATGGAGGGATAGGAGATTAGGGACACAGGAAGATGGGAAAAAGGCAGCAGGGAAGCCTTGCACGATTCCTACCTCTATTTTGTTTTGATCTGTGGAATCCATGAAATGCAAAATTCAAGTATAAAATCAATGGTTGTACTAATCACCATTGTAAATAGTACAGACTCAGCCTTGAGAAGCATAAAGCAAAACATATACAATAAAATTACATGATTAAAAAAAAATTAAGGGGACAGGTTTGCACAATACAGAACATCTTAAAGAGCAATCTTGGCCATTCATGAGGACATGGGGGAAATGTAATGTGCCAAGCGCAGACAACAGATGTCATCAGTAATATTTCCTGCAGTGAAGCCAATCCATTTTTCCAGATTCAGAGGCCACAGGAATTGTTGGCAGTTCACATATTAGATTTTTGTGTGCTCCAAGGTCATCCCCATGGGGAGGGGGAATATAAAAAGTATTGAGAGAAGTGGCTACACGTTTTAGGCCACTTCCAAGCAACCTAAGGTCTATTTACATGAACACCATGTCAAGTTTCATAAACCTTTCTGGAATTATTAACAACCCAGTAATGTAAAGTTTCTCTGAAAGTCTTAAAGCACTTGAAGACTTCAGAAGCCAACCTGTTTCCAACCTTCTTCTTTAAAAGAAAAATTAACTTCAGTTTGTCAGAACTTGAGCAGCTGGGAAAGTTTACTCAGCTGAGCAAATATTTCTGCAGCCTGTTTGTGCACCTCTCGACTTCCAAGCTTCTGCAAGATGGCATTTAACTTAATTTGACCAGACCAGGATATCTTCATATTCAGGCTGATCTTACGCTACGAGTTTGGGGGGCGGTAGGCTGTAGGCCTGAGTGATGCAAGCTAGAAGTTGGATGCAAAAGTATCGTGCAGAGGAAAGGCAGAGGGAGGCTAATTTCTGCTTGGATCCAAGGCTGTGGCTATGGGAGAAGTCAAACCTTCTTGGAGTGCTAACGCTTCGAGACCCTCTATCCTAGGCTCAGGTTGTATATATGTGTAAACAAATCCCGTATCATAAAGACCCAACAGTCATTCCCTCATTCTTAAAAGAAACACAAACCTTCGGATCTTGCACAGCTTGGAGATTGGGGTGGTGTGCAACACCTACATGGCACCACAGTCAGGTGGGTGGGGAAGAAATTTTGCACCATTTGCCAAAATGGAACACAGTGTCTATAGCTTTTATAACCCACAAGAGATTTGAGTCTTTTTTACCATTCCCTTCAGAGTCTTAAAAACTGTCTCTTTTTTTTCCTGGAACGCTATTTGCAGAGACCAGGCTGCTTGCTCAAGAAGCCTTCCCTGCCAGCAAAAGAACAGGCGGTTCTGAAAACTTAATACTGTACACACCAGAGCTGAATTCCAAAAACGCAGACGTCCGTTGATATGCATCAATGAAAGAGATACCTCCTTCCTATCCTAATGCAACATTGCATGTGAGCCACCAGTGGTTCTAGAACGCATGGATTCTTCCTTCTGAGGTTTTAAATACATTTGGCAGCCTTCAAACCAGTATTTCCCCAAAACTATGCACCACGTGGGCACAGAGCCGTAGCTAGGTCATCTTGCGCCCCTGGCAGAACTGTCCAGATTGCCCCCCCTAGCCACGGACAAATTAGCTCTTCTTTCTGCCTCTCCTCCAACCCACCCACCCATTCAATTCCTCCTGCACTTCACCTCACACATATCAAATAAAGACCCTCTATTAAAAACCTTTCATTAGGAGGCAATAATCAATATTTTTATTTATAGAGATATTTTTAGCCGATTTTGCAGGGAGGGCCCCCTCGCCTGTGCCCCTGGCAGGGGCCTTCCTGTGTGGGCAAGGACATTCAGTTACTGACACATTGCAATTCTACACATGTCTACTCAGAAGTAAGCCTTCCGAGTAAGTGGGGCTTACTTATTTCCTGGTAAGGCTGCAAACAGCTATCCACAAGGGGTCACCTACTCCAAGGGCAAGCAATTCTAGTGTTTTGCAAATGACCAGATCATTCAATTGCTCCTGAAAGAGACAGAATAATTACTCACAGTCAAAGGAGGATTGCCTTTCACAGAGATGCAGGAGCCACAGGTTGTGGGCTTGCCTCCTTCCAGTCAAGGAGACTCTTAGAACAGGGACTTGGTGCAGAACCATCTGTAAAGCAGACCTTTTAGGTGCAAGAATGAAGTGATGAGGAACACATTACACAGGAGGAAATGGAAGTGTGCATTGGTTATCGTAAGTTTCTGAAATCCGAATGTATGATGTGCTTACCATGTCTGCCTCTGCAGCAATACTGTACACCCTTTTCTGTGCACGTCCAGTGTTTGCACAGACTACTGTCCCTGGGTGAAGCCCAAAAGCAGGAATGACTAAATACAGACTGCAGAGATGGATGCATGCCTATATCATGCGGAAGACACAGATGTCAAACTACAAGAAGACATCTCTACAGATAAAATTACACATGGGGTAACCACAATCCAGAGAGGAGCCTCTCTGGCACATAAAAAATTTAAAGGGCCCAGATGTCCTAGCTCAGGGATGGGGAACCTGCGGGTGCTGGAGAACCACAACTCCCCTCACAGCCCTGATCATTTGGCTCATGAAAGGGACAGTATGACTACATAGAATCAGAGTTGGAAGCGACCCTGAGAATCATCTAGTCAATTATTAACCACTCTCAATTCCACCCTGAAAACTGCCACCTGCCTGGATTTTAACTTGTCTGAATAATTGATGTCTGTTTTTATGTTTATTGTGTTGTTTTTATGATGTTAGCTGCTCTGAGCCCGGCCTCGGCCAGGGAGGGCAGGATACAAATAAATTTATTAATTATTATTATTATTATTATTATTATTATTATTATTATTGCAACCCCCGGCAATCCAGGAATACACAGCTGTCCCATATGGGAATTGAACCTGCAACCCTGGTGTTTTCAGCACCACGCTCTAACCAACTGAGCTATCCAGGCCCTCATCTGGAAAGCTTCAGGTTCCCCACCACCCTGGTCTAAGCTCTTTACTTGGACAGCCAAAGCTGTGATGAGAAGGGAGTTTGGCAAGATTTCACATGCAAAAGCTGACAAAGGAGGCCATGGCCTGTTGTTTTGAATAAAAGCCACCCAGGGATGATGCGTTGCTTATTTTTCCGTGGTTTAATAGACGCAAAAGTGAGTCCATTTTTAACTTAAGACTACACCGGTTCCATTCTATTGCATTTCCCTTGCAGAAGTGTACATAATAGGAGTAAACAGTTTTGTGGTGTTAAAATCAAAAACAAGAGTGTGAGAGAGATCTTGTTACATACAAGCAGCAGAAGCAGCAACGTGTGTGTTTGTGTTTTTGTGTGCGTGTAGGGGAAGGGGAAGGGGGAGAGGAACAGGGGAATTATCAAGAGTAGCTAACATTTCATAGGTAATAAATACATTCCGAGGTGTTGTATTTCATTTCCCCCCCAAGTCCACTGAAACAGCACTCGCCAAGTTTGCTTCTCTCGTGTTAAGTAGCTTTGTGACTTTTGGTCAGACTAGCCCGCGGAGGGCCTTTTACTAAGCAGTCCAGGTGCTTGTTATAACTTTCACAGATTATGAGCTGCGGGCCAGTCCGAAAACCCATCCTGCTGCCACGAGTACGGAAACCTTAAGATTCTCCCAGGGAAGTGTGTGTCGGGATGTTTACAGACTTTGTGAAACTCTAGGACAGCTGTGGTCTTATCTTCTGTTACCTTGAAGAAAGTGAAAGAGGGAGAGGTTACTGAAAGCGGCACTGCACACTCAGACCAGAATTGTCACCAGAAATGTACACACAGCCACCGGTCCAAATATAGCGCGGGGCTTCACAGTCTAAATTGGTCACAGCAAACTTGAAAGAAGGCACAGAGACTCTATGGAGCTGCTCAGTCTAAAAGAAGAAGCTAAACAAAAAACACACACACACTACATATTTTTTTAAAGAGAAGAACAATAACAATCTGACTAATCAAATCTGCTCACACATCTTGCTAAACCATGTTTCAGTGTTGGGGAGCTTGCAGCTTTTCAGATACTGCTGGGACTCCCAGCTCCCATCAGCACCAGTTAGCAATGGTCAGTGATGATGGAGTCCAGCAATATCTGAAGAGCCCCAAGTTCCTCTTCCCTGGTTTAGTGAGACGCATGAACACAGACCTTCTGCTCTTTGCATGTATTACTTCAGATTTTGTTATACACCTGCAAACATGCTTGAAGATCCATCTTTCAATCCCGCCCTATGACAGACACGACTTTGGCCCTTAGCATTCCTTGTCCCATGTTGCAGTTCCTCAAAAACTCTTCCCTCCCTCTCTGTTTACACTGATAAGTTGGCACATATTTCTTCCAGTCATTCATTTTTATATCAGGGTAGGCAATCTGGTGCCACTCAATTGCTACTGGACTACAATTTCCATCAGTCCCGATGGCCAAGCGGTCTGAGGCGGAAGTGAACTGCAGACCCAACAATATCCGGAGGAGGCTACCCCCCATTTGAAGATTTGTTTTACTGAGCAACGCCGAGCATGTTTTGCAGCACACCACATCACAAATAAGGCTGCAATCACATACCTACTTACCTAGGAGAAATCCCTATTGAATTCAACGGGACTTATTTTTGAGTGGACCGATATAGAATTGTGCTGCTTGATAGGAACAGACCAAAATGCACATAACATACTTTATAATATATTAAATACTTTGGCATTTTAAAGCATAACCAGCTTGAGAAACAGAGAGGGAGAGCTGACAAGATCCATTTCCAGAAAGAATTTACACTGTAAAGCAAGAGAGATTTCTTATTTCTCGAGAATTTCACAAAAAGGAAGCAGGAGCAGTATGCGCATCGAAGTAAGTTACGGTAATCTTCACATGCAATATCAGCTTGTGCTGACAACTGAAAAGAAGCCTTCAAAACACTTAGAATGAAGTTACCTTAATTTTGGAATAATTCTTGCCAGACATACCTGCTGCTTTAGAAATGGGAATTAAATTTGTCAAAATGTTTTAAAAAATTGAAAACATTTCTGTCTACCCAAGTATTTGATGGCTGAGAGATACTGTTCATGGCAACCTTGAAATCGTTAGCTGTAAGAGTATGTGATTGTTTTACAAGATTTTAATTGTTTTTAGATGTTCTTATTTTATTTTCAATTGTATTGTTTGCCACCCTGAGCTCTTTTGGGAGGAAGTGGGGGGGGTAGAAATTTAAAAATTAAAATAATCACAATAATGTACTCCTTTTAGAACCAGTGGCCACTGAATTTTCATTTTGCCTTTTGTTGTTGCTGAGGTTGTCCAGTGTCCAACCACAAAACATATTCTGTATCTCTTAAGAGTTGATTTTAGGGATATTTGGATCTGATTGTACATTTTGTCTTAAATGATTTTAACCCATCCTGAGACTGTATGATGAAAGACAGGCTAAAGAACATTCTAATTAAATATACTCGTGATTATGTAACTTTCCCCAGCTTTTCAACATCTACAGAAGTTTAATAAATAACTCTACATTTTTTGATGCCTTAAGTAAAGAGGTCTCTTCCTGAAACAAATGCCTCTTTCATAAATCCACAGAGATGGATCGAGTCCAAATATTACAATCAAAAGCTAAAGACCATTGTTTTTGACAACAAAAGAACAATTTTGGGTGACCATATTCTTGGAGACAAGCCCCGAAGCTGCAAGATACATCAGATAACATGACTTCTAAGAAGAAAAAGAAATCTAACTCCAGAGTTCATGATTAATTTCAGTTTATAATAAAAAAAGCAAGAACAGAATAATTACATTACTAAACCAGGGGCTGGCAGAAGGTAGATTTGCAGCAGGTGAGCAAACTCCCAGTTATTAAAGCAACAACAAAAAGGATCCCACCTTCTAAATTAGACTGCTGAAACAATGAAAGCTTAGGTGAAAAACAGGAGTGGGTTCTCTGGGTCAAAGGACTGCAAGCTCCATTCTGGTGCTGAAAACAAGTTTCCTGGGCTGAACTCAGAGGAATCCTATTCCTTGATTCCAAGTGCTGAGCTACTCTGGTTAGTGGACCTTGGGTTTGCAGTGAAACAACCACCACCAAGAACGAAGTAGATCCAACAAGCTTGGAGTACATCAACTGCACTGTAAATCACATAAAATACTTATTCAGTTCTGGACCAAATACATAAAGAAAAACTGTGGCCACACAGAACATACAAGTCATCACAAGAGACTCTTCAAGGCTTGCTGTGTTTAGCAATACAGTATGTACCTACACTTCAGAGCTGGGTTTTCTAAACTGTTTCCCAGGGAACCCTATGGTTTCTTGGAAACTTATCAGGTTCCTCAATGAGAAGACCAGCAATAGCAGAGAAGCTTCTTTGGCTGACAGCTTGCTTACTTTTACCAATCTTTTCCTGCAATGCGCTACAGCAGAGCTAGACAGCTAGATGCACTCTAGTTCACACTCTCAATGCTCTTAAGCTGGCCAGCATGCCTCCAGTTCAAACCACAAGGGCACCAAAAGGAAGACCTTGCTCACTGCTGGGCTCCTTGGATGTTTTTCAAGCAGAGGTTGGGTGGCCATCTCTCATGGATGCTTTAGCTGAGATTCCTGCACTGCAGGGGGTGGGACTAGATGAGGAGAGAGCAGTGGCGCTGTGGTCTAAACCACTGAGCCTCTTGGGCTTGCCAATTGCAAGGTTGGCAGTTTGAATCCCTGCAACAGGGTGAGCTCCTGTTGCTTAGTCCCAGCTCCTGCCAACCTAGCAGTTCAAAAGCATGCCAGTGCAAGTAGATAAATAGGTACCGCTGCGGCGGGAAGGTAAACGCCATTTCCGTGGGCTCTGGTTTCCATCATGGTTGTTCTGTTGCACCAGAAGCGGTTTAGTCATGCTGGCCACGTGGCCCGGAAAGCTGTCTGTGGACAAACGGCGGCTCCCCCCGCCTGAAAGCGAGATGAGCACCGCCAACCCATAGTCGCCTTTGACTGGACTTAACTGTCCAGGGGTCCTTTACCTTTACTAGATGGCCCATTGTCAAGGGACAATGACAGTCTCTCTCTTCAACAATTCCCATTAATTATGTCTTTTAATGAACTTCAGCATGGGAATTTGTACCCCCCCAGCCACCCACCCAATAAAGCCAACACCACTGATTTATCTCCTCAAAGAAACCAGCCTTTTTGTCTTGACAACTTCAATTTAACTCATCTCAGTTGTATTACATTTCTCATGATTCCAAAAGCTAGACAGGAGTAGGACTGATATATATATATATATATATACACACACACACACACACAGACAACCCAAACTAAGGACATTTCTGACAGTGCAATCCTATAATACCTACTTAGAAGTAGGCCCCACTGAGTTCAATTGAACTTGCCCCTGTGTAAGCTAGTATAGGGTTCTATCCTCAGAAATATGGAAACAGGACAAAAGCTCCACCAACACAGAGACCGTCGTACGTTGGTGTCATATTGGCGATGCTACAGAGCACCAAAAGGGAAGGAGGAAAAAAATTATAGGGCTATAATAATATAAAGCTTGCACTTCTCGCAAGCATTTTATTCAATTACGGCAGATCTGTGACCAAGATTGCAAAAACAAAAACCAAACTCCGAATCCGTCTACCATAAATTCTGTTTGGCCACCTGCTAAAACACTAATTGGCCTTTCTTCGTTATGCAGCCCTGCATTCTTATTAGCCCCTGACAGTTACACATTACATTTAGTGGCTGCTTAACAGCAGGGCTCCACACTACCAGAGTGCAGCTGGTCATCATAGATTATCTATTTCTAGGTCAGATAACTGCAGTTATTACCCTGACTTCCCACTAAGCATTTTCTTTCCAGTCTATCACGTGAAAACCAGTTTGAAATGACTGCATCTGATCCCCCACAACAATAGCCCTCTACAGGGGAAAAAAAGATTTTAAAAAAACCCAAATTACATTAGCACTTTTATTTCAGCACCATTACTGCCTGCAGTTTGAGAAAATCCCTTAGAATTAAGATACACGGTCAGAGGCCCAGCCTTTGCTAAGAAGAGAACCCCTTCGATTTACATGAAGCGATCTCCTCCGGAGCTTCCTCAATTTCCTTGCATTCATCCAGCTGAGCTGTTCATTCATTCATCCAACTCTCGGCCATCTTCAGTAGCCCTTGAAACCATTTTCGAGGGAATGGTTTTTGCTGAATTGACTGGTTTGGCTTAACAAAAGAGTTGACCAGAAAAGTTTTATGGATCTGAGATAACCCAAACTACAGAACAAAAGGAGGAGATGATTTTTCTGGGTATTTGGCAAGCTCTCTAATAAATGGTGACTTAACCACCACCCCGCCCGAAAAAGCTCTAACTCCAAACTTTCCAGTCACATTTCAAAAGATGGGAAAGATACTCTGGGGTGACTTGGTAGTGACCAAGACTAAGCACTTAATATACCCAAACTTTGATATCACAGTGCAAGATACCCCCAAAATGCACACACTTTTAATAGTGCTCTATGCAGCTCCTTTGATTAATTCCCACTGAAGCGGTCCATCCCTCTCACTTTTAAAAACTCTGAAAAACAAACTCTAATCACACAGGTGCTTAAATCAGCTTGTGTAATGCTCGTGTTGTCTCCCAAACGCACTTACCTGTAACTGAAGCCAAAATTATGTCTCAAACTGCGTTAAGAGGTCTCTTATTTCTGGGGTCAGATGTTCCACTGCCTTGGCAGCTTCTGTTATAGCTTTCCGATACATCCCTTTCTTCTTACGATTAAATCGCAGTTTGAAATATTCAGAGAAAGGGGAGAGTTTTGAGAGAGACAAGAAAGATGTCGTTGGAGAACCAAACCATGAAACTTTTGCTTCTTGCCAGGAAGGGTCTCCATTCTCCTTCTGGCTGACATTTATGTCGAGTACACGGGCCGGCCACCAGGGGAAGCCATGGATTTTGCCCCAAACAATATCCCCGATTGAAATAGTCCTTCCATCTTCAGTGATACACTTTGCGACACTTTGTGTGTGCAGTCTAACTGTTAATGGGGGCACAATCTTTCGCTCATCTTTCGAGGATGAAGAGACGGACGCATCGTCGCCAGGTAAAAAGTCACACATGTCTGGCGATGTTACTTCCGAGCTGGAAGATTTGGATTCGTCTAGGCTGTCATTGCTACACACTGATAAGCTAGAAGAATCCGCTTTCCTCTTACGGTAATTCATAAGGAAAGCCAAGTTATCGTGTCCATCTTTACCTTGGGGAAACCTTTTGAAGTCGTCGTCTTCACAGGAGCTCCCTGAAGACATCTCGGCTAAACTTCTATCCGCAGACTCATCGGTATAAAAAGAAGAAGCCCGAGACTCTCTGCGACTGGGAAGGACATTCATCTGGTCGATAAGTTCCGCTTTGTAAATTGAAACGTTGTCCCCTTCGTTGATCCGATGGGGTTTCAGCCTGATCTTGGGAGGTGGAACATCTGCACTGGAATGCACAGGCCTGGTTAACTTTAACTTTGGAATGGAAGCAAGCTGACCGCCTGCAGACTTATCCACAAAACATTTGGTTTCCCGATCCCCTTCCGAGTCTCTGGTCTCCTCTTGGTCCTCCCCTCTGCTCTGAGGACAAAACAGCTTCCCTGAGCCATGAACCCGGGAGGGGATTTTCACCACCTCCCCTTTACCTTGTGGGGTGCTGTAAGATATTTTTATAACCGGAGTCCGGTGCATCAACTCCCGGGGGAACTTCTCATCCTCCCGCTTCTCTCTTTTGCCCCTTTTCTCTCCGTAGTCAGACTCGCTGTGCCTCTTTTGCTCCTTGTCCTCGATGCTCAGCTTCCTCCTGGTTTTTGTGTTCTGTCTGGCCTTGTTCCCCTCCTCTGGGCTCAGGGTGTTCTTGCACTTCTCACAGAGCACTCGCCTAGGCCTCAGCCTAATGGTGCTCATGATGAGCCGACCAGGGTCTCTATTGCGGGACAAGCGTCGCTTTGTCCTTTTTATAGTCCTTGGAGGGGGCTGAGGCACCCACTGATTATATGAGCACCTTAGCCACAACGGAGGGGGGAAGGGGGCTCCCTCAAAATAGGGAGGGTAAGGAAGAACGTTGCCCGACGGCGGTGGAGGCAAGAGGGGGGGAACTTGTTCCTCGCCATTGACTTTGGAAGGCTTTTCATCCAAAGGCCACTGCCCAGTCTCCAGCTGTATGGGCTGCCTGTCTTCAGACGTCCCGTTAGTGCAAGTTTTATCCAGAAGCTCATCTGTCTTTGGTAACGAAGCTGGTGGAACACAAAACAACCCAGACCTAGGGCAACATGGGTAGGAAACAAAATAAAAGGTGGGGGAGGGGGAGAGAGAAACACAAGATCAGAATCAATTTAACCATCCCTAAAAATTACAGAGAGAACAGTTTTGAAATATTTCTACACTGCAGAATTTGAAAGCGTCCTTCTTATCTTACAACTCTGAAGAGTATCACCTACTC